>NC_066584.1:1660714-1992857 GCF_024323335.1 Lathyrus oleraceus | reverse complement strand
CTTCAGTATCTTTTTTATTTCCTTTATTTTTGTTGATGATAAAAGGGAGAGTATATATATATATATATATATATTATATATAATATATATATATATATATATATTATATATATATATATATATATATATATATATATAATATATATATATATATATATATATATATATATATATATATATATATATATATATATATATATATATGTATGTATTTAAACATTTGAATCTGACAGTTATATTTATACTTAAATATTGAAGATTTATTAATTGTGATTTAATGTTTAAATTTAATTAACCTGGATAGAACTTAGGGGGAACTTAGAAACCTCACCCTCCAGACTATTAAACTTAGGAGGAGTTTACAAACCTCAGACTCTGAAGTCAACTTGTTAATTAAATTAACAACCATTGTTCTTAAATATTTCTGTTTGTCATCATAAAAAAGGAGGAGATTGTTGGAACAAAATTGGTTTGTATTATATCCCTTAAGTTTTGATGATAACAAAGTATTTAAATAACAATTGGGTATACTAATATTTGTTCAAGTGTGTAGGATCATAAACTAAAATTTCAGGAATAATTTAAGTATTGGTTCTGATAATGAACATCTAAAGAGAAGCTTAAAGACTAGAATTTGAAGGACCAAAAGTTAACTTATGAAGATCAGACTCTAAAGAAGTCAACGCTTGAAGATCAGACTCTGAAGAAGTTAGCCTTTGAAGATCAAACTTTGAATAAGTTTGCTTCTAAAGATCAGAGTATGACGTCAGTCAAAGCGCGACAACCAAGGTGACTCTAATAGGTCACTTTCGGACTCCGAGGTCATTTTGTCTTCTTCTAATCACGTGAAGACCTAAACTATTTTTCATATAAATAACTGGGATGTATATGATAATTCCTTTTGAAGAAATGAAATTTCAAATGGCATTTCAACGACATTAACCATTTGAAGAAACATCAAAACGTCTATATTCAAGCTTCTCAAAGGCCCTCTTGTGCAAGATCTCCATTGAATCTTTTCCTTCTCTATTTAAGGAGATGAAGACTTGGAGAACAATAATGAATTATTGACATTTAAAGGGTTGTTACCTTGCCAAAACATGAGTACAAATTTTACTTGCATTGTATTTTGTCTACACCTCTGATTGTATTGTATTTTGTTTATACCTCTAATTGTATATCAAGTATATTACCACAAACAATCTTTTATCTGTTATGTAAATTGTTAGAAGTCGTTTACTTACTGTTTGAGCATTTGAAGTTTCTTGCTTGTGTGCTTGAGCAAATAAGTCTCTTACTTGTGTACTTGAGCATTGAAAGTCTCTTGCTTATGCACTTGAGCATAGAAGTCTCCTACTTAGTATTTGAGCATTAGATGTTTCTTGCTCGTGTGCTTGAGCAAATTGTAATCTTTTGTGATTATAGTAAAAATCTCTTGCAAGTACAAGAGAATTGAATTACTCTCTATTTGTAAGAAAAACCAGGATAACTTTGTGTGTCTCTCTTGTTTCTTTCATTCCTTCTCCTGTACTTTGTGTTTACAATTTGACTAGAGCTTTAAAAAGAAAGAAAAAACTAACATAATTCAACCTCCTTCTTATGTTTTTCTCACCTTCAGTAAATGATTTACATTTAAAATTATTAGACTTATAATAACTTTTGATATTTTTTATTTAATATTTAGTTCTATATTTATTTTTCACTTATTTATTTGTTATCTGATTCTTAATTCAACCAGTTGAATTAGTTAAACCATTAATCGATCGTCTCATCAATTTTATCTCTAATATATCTTTTAGCAACATTGTAGCATGTTACATGCACATAGACAATTAAAACCTAACATAATTCCACCATTCTAAGTACTAAAATTGAATTAAAATTTTATTTAACTAAATAATTCCACCATTCTAAGTACTAAAATTGAATTAAAATTTTATTTAACTAAATTACTTTAATATTAAGAAAATAAGGTGTTGCAACAACTAAACGATTAAATATAATAATGGAATAAGATATTATTATTGTAAATAACTCATGTTTCAATAAATAGTCAACTTTTCTCAAATCCCGTTCGCTTTCTTTAGAACGGTTTACGTCACTACTTACTTTAAATATATATTTTATTACATTATTATCAACTATCGGTGTGTAATGTATCTATCTATTTGCATTTCTATTATTTCTAATTGTGTATTACTTTAATATATTTATTATATTATTGTCAATTGAATAATCATACTTCATCCACTAATCATATTAACTACTCACTTTTGAATTTAACAAACAACTTAAATTTGAGTCTCTCACATTCTATATACGATTCATTTCCACTTTCTTATGATCATGAACTAGGGTTTTAATAACATTTGTTAACGAGTTTAGACGAGTACTATCAATTCATAAAACCAATAATCTAAGATTAACAACAAGAGAAATAGAGTTTTCACCTCTATCCAAAACTATAAAACGAGTCATGTTTTACCTACCTATACAATATTTTTTTCACATTTATAGTAAATGAATGACTCAACCAATTATACTTTAAAATCCAACAAAATCAAACCAAAATCATAATTAAATAATAGTCAAAATAGTTATTTATGTATCTTATCCTTAACCATTTCATTACAATATTTTATTTTATTTTACTATAAAATCATTTGTAAGTTATTCATACTCACTATTCTTTAAATATAATAATTTTGAATTCAAATCACAACGAGACTATTTAATCTACTATATCACATTATAAGTTGAAAATAAAACTTTATGAATTTCAACTTAAAAATATTTTATATGTTTAATATTTTAAAATATTTTACCATAGTACAATCTAAACATACTCAAGACTGTCACAGCCACTATTGTAGTAAGTTAACTCATTGTCTCAATAGTAACCGTCTTGTATCCTCTTTAACGTACAAATAAATTTGATATTAATTCTTTAGTTCAAGTATATTATGTTATATTTAAATATAAATATAAATACAATATAAAAATATAAAAAATAAAAAACCCTAAACACAATGAGAGTGACACGTATGAAGAGGCAAGGAACATTTACGAGTTTCTTGGGTTGATTTAAAGAGAGGCCACGCATATAAATAATTTCTCTCTGATCCTCTTCACTCTCTCTCTCTCTCTCTCTCACTCACACTTTACACTAATTATTATAACCTTCACTCTTTCATTCTCCTTCTTCAATTCATTCTGAGCCATTCTCACTTTGAGAGTGATTCAGATTCGATGACGATAATCAAAATTCCCTCATCCAAATGGTCTCAGACTGAGAAAGAAGTCGCTCAAATCATTCGTGATTTGCACCGTGTCTCTTTGTTCAGTAGTGTCCCATTCAGTTGGAGATGCAGAAGAAAGAGATCCATTCCGAAACACCGCCACCGTCGCGTTAATGCCGCCGCCGCCGTCATTCTCCGTCCAGCTAAAGCTACCAGTCCTGCAACGCCTCTTTCGTTTCCGGCTACTGAATCTGATGATAAGCTCAAACGTTCAAAGAAGAAAATTTCTCTCAAAAAGGTATTCTCATTTTTTTTTCCTTTCTTGATTCATTTTCTTTCGCAATTTTTATTTTTCGCTCTTTCTGGGTTTTGTTTCTGATTTTTAGGTTTTTGTATTTATTTATTTATTTATTTATTTATTTATTTATTTCTGTCAAAAGGAAAAAGAAGCATCGCTTAAAATTATTCAAGATTTAACGAACACCCAAGCTTCAATCAATCAAGTAAGTTTATTTTTTATTTTTCGTTTATATTTTGTTTTTCGATTTTTCATGGATTGAGTTTTTAATTAATTAATCTGAGAAAACTAAACAGGAGATAGAGAATGTGAAAAATCACTACGATCAGCTGAAGAGTTTTAATTTGAAGCTGAAACTGAGGAAGCAAGAGGTATAAAATATAACTAATCTGTTTTTTTTTTCATCCTAATTTTTTTCTGTAATTTCGTTTATTTTTTATTTTTTTGTTCTGATTTACGAAAATTGCCATTTTTTTACAGCTACTATGTGGTGCTAGTACTAGTAGTGACCTCAACAGTAAAGTGAAAAGCCCCAATTTGGAAATTGGAAAGAATGATCGAGCCATTGGTTTAGTCAACAGTTCAACAAAATCAAGGGCTGAAAATGAAGAACAGAAGAAGCAGGAGCAACAGCATCATCAGAATCAGAATAATGGGCCTTCTTCTTCAGTTGGATTGGGCCGTAACCGAGGCCCAATAGATATTCCTGATCTGAATTTACCATCGGAAGATTTTATCGAGGGGGTGTGTTTTCAACCGTTGGATGAAAGTAGAAGAAATAGGTGACAGATGAATGTTGATGTTTATTTTGTTTCATTTTCATCTCTGTTTGAGATGTGTATACTGGTGGTACATTGATTGGTGGGAAAGGAAATTCTTTTTGTGATGGATGTAATTAAAAAAACTCTGTTGAGTTTGTTCAAGTTTTAGGGATGATTAGTCCACGAAATATTTTTGGAAAAAATATCTTTAAATATTAAATTTTGAGATTCTTATAGTGAGAGCAGGACTTGTAAGAATTGAACATAGTACTCAATATACTCCGTAAGTAAGGTGTTGCAAAGAGAAAAATCAGATATCTGAAGTTGGAAAAACTAGCATTCATCATAGCAGTATTATTTAGACATTACTTTTACTTGCACTCAATAATCGTCATGACTAATTTTCTTAAAGATGAAGAAAAACACAAGAAAGAGAGATTAAATGGTGTGATTTAAAACCTTTTCCTTTTAAAATTTTTTGTTGAACACTCAAGTAAAATCGAACATAAATAGATAAGGAAATAAAATGAGATTAAGATTTTATATGTTTCATCACCAATTTGGTAGTTATGTCTAGTGTTTACATATTTAAATTTATTTTACTATAAACATACTAATTACAACTCCTGATCTCTCTTTCCACCGGACAATACTCTAGATTTATGTTATAAAATACTTAGTCAAACAAACTTGTTTTTGAAAAGATTCTTGTTTCAATTAAGTTTTTTTTTTTTTGAAGAATTACAACTTTGAAATGAGAAGATATGAAATAAGGTTTACTTTACTCTCAAGGCCGGCTCAATCATTTCGGAGACTCCGTTCTGATTATAGGGTCTTCTCAAATTTGGGGTCCTATGTCATAACGTTTGCTGCACTTGCACATGACATATCATGTTTACTCTTTGTATTTATGAAAATTTTTGCTTTGAAATTTATCTTCTTTTCAAATATTACAAGTGGTGTAATGTGAATTCGTAAATTGATTTGTGAGTATTAAGTTGTATATATAGAGACTTGTTGAGAATTCACATTTGAGGGAGAGTGTTGAAAATATATTAACTGTGAGTAGTGTGGATAATAGTCTCATATTGGTTGAAAATATTGAGACTTGAGCATTTATAAGTGAGAGAATTCACTCATCTATCACCTTAAAGTTTTAGCTGAATATGTGGTCTATCTCTCTCAAATGTGTTTCTCTAAAAATAAGAAGTCTCATATCTAGAGGATGTCAACTAAATGATGTTGCCAAAAGATTTATCTTTTGTAACATTGACGAAATGGTTTAAAGTATTTATTTACAAGAGACAAAATGATTATAAGACGAAATGACTCTTTACCCCTTAAGTCGGAGGTAATTGTGTTATACTAATTGAGGTTTTATTCCTTATCTTGGAGGAAATGGTGTCCGAAGCAATGATGTCTCGTTTATTGGTTAGACCTAGTGTTAGACGAAATGAGACTTTGTTCCTTTTGTTAGAAAAATGGTGTCGGATTGAATGTTTGAACTTGCTTCTTTTTTCTTTTAATAGAATTTTGATTTTTGTTATTATTCAAAATAAATAAAAAATCCTACACATGAAATAAAATTATTTTCTTAGATTTATTATCATCAAAATCAAAATTTAAAATAAATGTTCTTTAAATCAATTTGGTTTTAAGAATAACAACTTTTGATGATGAAAAAGACATTAACTTTGATTAGTGCCACCGAAAGAAAGGGTAGAATTAGTGAATAAAATATTTTTGAAAATAATATCTTCTAATAATAATATTTATATATTTTTAATTCTCTGAAAACAGCAAAATTCAAAAAAGAATATAAGATTAACCACTGTACCACTTAATATGAAAATGGTGAATGCTATCGATGGTTCAAACTTATATACAAAAATATCTTGTACTATACTTTCTAGAAAATTTTGTTCCAGAGATTTAGGATAACCCCATTTTAGAATATATGAATTTATCAAATGGGTATCTATGCTAGAGGGGTTCAGATTGTATTTGTTAAATATGTTTGAATCTCATCTCTAAAAGCTAGTTTAAAGGGTGAGGCTGCCCTCACATATTTATACAATCAACAGTCTAGGAATTTAAGTAATATGGAACTACAAACAAACTTGAACAACACAATTATCAACTTCAACACCCCCTTCATGCCTAGCATGAGCCTGAGTCAAATGTCCATATTGCATTCATTAATCCGGATCTAATACCATATTAAATATGTTTGGATCTCATCCCTCAAAAGTTAGCTCAAAGGATAAGGTTGCTCTGATACCATGCTAACAATAGAGATGTCAAAGTATGGAAGGGAGGAAGAGACTAGGGTTTCAATAATATGAACAACTTTTACAAATAAGAGTTACAAAAAGAATATATATAAAGACATAAATAAACTAAATTATTTATAGCAAAACTATAAGTAAATGCTCTTTACATATTATCTAATAGTCTTTACGCATTGTTTTTATATACTAATAAAATCAAGATAAATTATTTAGAACTATACAACTTGGTTGAATCTTGGTTGTATATAGAATCAATTTAAATTTAAATGATTAATATTTATTGAACTAAATTTAAGGATAATATATTTCTCTCCTAAAATCAATTATAAATAATAATTAAAGGTCATTTTATATCTTGGTCTTATGAGAGATCTTAGAGTGAGATGTTTTAATTTGTTGTCAAAGTGGAGGTGGAGATTCTTATGAGTGAAACGGTGTTCTGAAAAGATATTCTAGTGGTCAGGTATATCTCAAATATAGTGGGGAAGGTTAGTATATAGATGTACGAGTTATTATGGTTTTGTTCGTTATGGTGAAAGCATGTTTTCAATTTGGATAGTAGTTTTATTTGAATTGTGAGTGTGATGAACGATAAAGTGAAGAATTATATGAATATTTTGTTTTGGTATGATACTTGGATGGGAGATGAGCCTCTTAGACTATATTTTCCATGTTTGTTTTCTTTCTTGGAGCAAAAGAAATGCAGAGTATGGGAGATGAGTGTTTGGAAAGAAAGTCTTTGGCAGTGGTAGTATGTGTGGCCGATGAACTTATTTTCTTAGAAAGAAACGGTTTAGTAGGAACTACAATTGTTGTTGGCCAATATTTTAACATCAGATGTGGAGTATTCTTTGGGTGTGGGGCTAAAGTTAATGACATTTTCACAATTAATTCAATTTATTCACACACTGACACAAATATAATCTCCCTTCGTCATCCATTGAACCAAATAGATCATTAATGACCTTAGTTGACTTGAAAAATATTTGACTCACTAGCATTCAACTACACTCGCAATCACCTATTCTTCCTTTAGTCTAGGACAAACTCTCTTGGTCCTAAATTCAAATGATTCTCAGTTTCGGGTAACAAGTTTTTATTTGTAAGTGTAATCAAATGCTTTCATGAATTATGTTATCATTTGACCTTAAACAATAAGATGATGTGATGTACACAATAACTATTGCGGCCAAACAGTACCATCATTGCATTGACAAAGATAAAAAGTAGTCGTTATAAACCCTACCTTGGGTTATGAATGTTCACAGCTTACTAACTCCAGATGATTTGATTACATAAAAGGTAACTTTGATTTTTTTCCAGTTAATTAAGCGATAAATATACCTAGGACATAAATGGTAAAGAAATAATCTCGAAATATTCTTCTTCATACATCACTCTAAAAAATCATGTCTTAAAATCGTTACTAGGACAAAAGTCAATTTGGTTGGGTTAGCTTCTTAATAAAACCCAAGATCCTTTATCAACCCCTTTGATGTGGTAAAAGGAAAACAAAAATCCTATAGTTGGATCTACGTTGAGGTCATGGAAGACAATCTCAAATTACCTTATAAAGGCACAACTTTTAGGGTGAAACTAGGAAGGTGGTATGTTCATTACCTTAAAGACTTCACACTCAAACTCGACGAAGGGTATTTTAACCCCTAAATCTTCAATACCATTATCATACATGTATAACACGCCATGGAGTGGATCCTTGAGGACGCTTCATAACTACACAATTTTTATCTCAATCGGTTATATGATAATATCATCTTCTTGACTGGTGGACGAGACTTCAGTCGAAGAATAAAAAGACTTACAATTTCTATTTAAGATAATATGGAATATATCCTAAAACCTCGAGGCAAGCCCAACTAGCATCTGAAATAACCATTATAATCAAAGAGTCATCCTTAACATGTTGTGATAAAGACAGAGAAAAATTACCACACTTAACTTGTGTTACTTGAGCTACTACAAATACTAAAGTCGCTATTATTCCAACCAAAATTGTTTTAAAATACATGTCTTAGTTCATTTATTTATTGGCCTTTCTAAAATAGGAGCAACATATATTTATGTAAGACTGATTAGTAAGATGGGATCTTGCAACCTCTTTGCCTAAGCATATCTCTTTTAAAATCACCGTATTGAAAAGAGAAAAGAAAAAAATGTTTATAGATTAAATACTTTTACAACGAGCGTTGAGAGTGATATCGAACTAGTTTATCACGAAAACACACACTTTGAATAAAATGGAAAATATTTAACCTATTATGAAGAAGAAGGAAGACAAAAAATGAATAGAATAAAAATTGTACAAAAACACATGAAATGCTCAAAAGTAAGTTAGAAGACACTCGTTCATGTTGGGGGAGATTTTCACTAGGGAGCATTTAACATTGTATGACTTCTTTTTTTTAAAGCAATATATTTGTGAGAGACATACCACATATTCATCTTAAATCTTAAGGTAATAGGTGGGTAGGTTCTCTCACTTATAAATTCTCAAATCTCCATATTTTCAACCAATGTGAAACTATTATCCACATTAGTCATACTTGATACATTTTCAACAACTCAAACTTAGTCCACGACCTAAGAAACATAACTCAAACTTGATCTATTCGAAATGTGAGACCAACACTACTCTATCCTAAATAGGTATTACCACATTAAGTCGTTCCACTAATAAAAAACAAAAATAACCCGCATTAAAATTAATTTCAACCTAAAGTAGTTTATTTTAATGCCTTTTTTTCAACCATAGATTAAACTGTAACAAATAATTAACATCAATTTTAATATTTATTTTATTTTCTCTCTATTTTAGACGTGGGTATCGGTTATTAATAGTTACTAGTTTTGACTTGTTCGACAGGAAATTCTTTTATAATGAATATAAATTAAAAAAAATCTTATTAGAGTTAATCAAATTTAACTACATACTATGAAGAGTTATGTAGAATTAGTCTATAGAATATTTTTGAAAATAATATCATATAATAATAATATTAACACTGTTTCAAAATTTCTAATTCTATAAAAAAAAATATATTAAGATTTTGAAACAACTTTGTTAACCGTTACACCACGTTATAGGAAAAATATTGAACATTATGAAAAACGAGAGTAAGAGTAATTCGTGGCAAATACTGGACAATGTCAAGCTTATCTAATAAAATGTCACGTAATTATTCCTCCATTTCTCTCGACAAATTTTCCTAAAAATTAGGATAACCATGTTTTCTTCTAGCATAGCCCTCACACATGTGTAATCCTCTATCTCATAAACTTTGCATATATAAAGTGTCTCTTTTTTTATTTTATTTTTATTTTAATGGATTTAGCACCATGCATCATTCACGGTCCAGACTTCATTTATCATTGTTTGTGATCATTAGAAATTCTCTTATGAATTATAAGATCTTTGCTAGTAATAAATTTCAATAATTATCATTTATGCAATTCTTAAAATGAATAAAAAAAATCAATCAAGTTAAGATTTGTATGCAATATTTTTAGGAAATAATTATTTTAATAAAAAGGAAATTATTTTAGTGTATATATTTTTAGTTGTAAGGAAATAATTATTTTAATAAATAAATTGAAAGGAAATTGTTTTAGTGTATATGTTATTTATTTTTGTATTAATCTATAAAGAAGGAATACGTTAATCGAAATTGAAAAACAAAATTTAAATTTTTTCTTAATTCTACTAAGGTCAATCCTGACCCAACGAATTTAAAAGACTATGGCAAAAAAATTAAATAACACCCCTTAAAATGAACTATTACAAAATTAGAAATATTTTTAAGTCTAATTAATTTTTACAGTATTAAGTTTTACAAAAATAAATATTAAATTTATTTACTAGATCAATTTTTTCACTAAATCAATTAATAATAGCATTAATGATTTTATACTATTTAACTTAATTAATGTTAATAAAATTAATAGTATTGAATAAGTTAGAATTATAAATTTGAGACTTCAAAAATGTGAGGCCTAAGAGAGCAATTCACTTGCCACTTTCTTAGGACGGAAGATTTAATTTATCACCTTCCATTTATACTTACACTCCTCGTAATTTCAGATTTTCAAAAATATTCTTCTTATTATTTATCAACTAAATTTTATTTTAAAAAAAATCATTCTTATTAATAACTTAAAAATGAAATTTTTGGTACGTATTTTTTTTTCATTTCTGAAAAATTCCCGCATTTGTATGGGACATTTAAAAATTTCCGGTGAAAACATACCGAAAATTTCAAAAAATTTGATATTCTCCTTAAAAATCTTAAATCCATACTGAAAATTATCAAAATTTTCGGGGAAAAACAAAAACTTCCGCAAATTTAAAAATTTTGGAATACCGAAAAATTTGCATATAAGCCAATTCTGGTAACAGTGTCGAAAATAGAAAAAATATTTTTTGTGGTCGGAGTCGACAAGGTCATCTACAGATTCATGCAGAGATTTTACACATTTCTTCACCACTGACGCGATGTGTTTTCTATGTAACAGGTTTAATTTAAATATTTTCACTCGTTTATATGATATTGATAGTAGACTTTTTATGTGATGTAAATGACAAATATTTGAGTCTCGATCTGAAGTATTAGCATGAGCACAAACTATTGGAAAACACAAACTGCAAATGGGAAGCGAGATAGGGAAAGATAATTTGATTATGAGTTGTGAAAGAGGAGAAAATTATAAAAGGAACAATGCATCTGAAAACAATAAATCCTTAGAGGGCATTTATAGTATGAAAGTGAAATGTCCTTTTAGACTGAGATCTACGCAGAGTGATAGTGATTAGAAGGTGATAGTTAGGTGTGAGTTTCACAATCATAAACTATCTAATGATTTAGAAGGCCATGATATACTGGTGTGTCTAAAAGTTCATGAAAGATATTTTGTGAATGACATGACGAACTACAACATGGCTCCACGATGCATATTTGTTGCTTTGAAAGACAACATGGCTCCTCATCAGTGTTACCCAAGTTTATAAAGTTAGAGCTACGTACAATGCAAGCAAGAGAGGTACATTGATGGAAATGCAAATGTTCTTGACACTTATTCATAGATAAAAATACATGTGTTGGACAAGAAATATGGAAGATTCAAATGTTGTTGCTGATATCTTCTTGACACATCCTGATTCAGTGAAGTTCTTGAATATATTTCATTTGGTGTTGATTTTTTATTGTACATACAAGACAAATAGGTAATGTGCATCATGATCATACTTTGATATCATTTCGACATACTTTGATTTATCATATTTTTTATTATGTGCATCGTGATCATACAGGTTCCGACTACCACTGCTTGAGATTGTTGGTGTTACGTCAACAAAATTGACGTTTTCGGTAGGTTTGCCTATTTGGAACATGAAAGGGATGATAACTTCTAATGGACACTAGATAAGCTCAAAGAGTTATTCTTTTCCGAGAAATTGCTACCGAAGGTTGTGGTGACGAACGGGGAACTTGCTCATCGGAGACTAATAGTCGGGGATATTTATGTCTAAGTTGACGTCATTTTGATGTTATTATATTACCAAACATAATTTAACATATATTTTTAATTATGGTTTTTAGGGTGGAGTCTTATTATTTGAGACTAAAAAACATATTGACTATAAGTCAGGAAGATTTTTATGCAGAAGTTGGGATGTTATAAACACCATGTTGAAGTTGCAGCTGGGTTCAATCAGGGTCTCGTTTCAAAAAAGTATTGTCAATATTGAACATCGGTATAACACTCAATTCTACACCAACTTGCACAGTTTTGTTTCAAGATAATGTATACAACACATTGGGAATGAACTAGAAATGGTAAAATTTATTGGTGCAAGCAAAGATGCTTGTGGTTGCTTCATTAGAACAACATATAGGTTACCTAGTGCGTGTCAACTTGTCGGTTTCCAAATACAAGACAATCTTGTTCCTTAAATTCATGTTTTTTTTGGAAGAAATTACATATTAAAGAGCATGATGTCAGTTATGAAGAAAATGGTACACAATTGAATTTATAAGCAGAGTGTGAAGAGTTAGACATATTCCAATACTTTGGATAATATAGGCCAGATGGTGTTGAAGAAAAAGGTTCGGGAACTAGCACATCCATTCATAACTTTTATGTGTCCACCACCAATGAAGTACAAATCAATTAGGGGAGTTTAGAAGAGCCGAAAGGGTGAAGAGAGTGATGTGCATCATGATCCTTCATAGTGGGAGTGTGGTGATGACTCACAAGGGAGTCGGACTACAAAGAGATCATGCAAGAAAGCAATAGGAAGTTAATCGTCAAGTTTGTCGTGTCAAAGTCAATTGTCCATTGCATCTTCGAGACACCTTTACTTGTCCCAGATTCTTATTGTCTCACATCCATACATTGATGATATTGTTGATGTAGGTGATGACGGAAATTGTGGTTTTTGAGCTATTGCAGCTTTACTTGGATGGGGCGAGGAGTCATGGACGTTGGTACTTGGTTCAGATGCAGTTAGATACTCAAGTTCATCAACACCATAAATTATTTTGCAATTTGTTCTATGACACAGTCTCTGAAGTCAGGAATGTCTTACGAGTAGAACATTTGGTGTGCAGAGGCGAGATAAATGATTGAGGATTCCTGATGTGGGTTACCCTATTATTTATAGATTTAGTGTCGTATTTGTCTCATTGTCAAAGAGATTTAACATTACCTTTTTCCCTACTATCTTAGCTCCACCTATATATACGAGCAGACATAAAATCACTGATGTTGGTTTTGTCAACAACAAAAATTAAGTTCATGTAAAGTTGAAACTTGATAATCCATTGCCTCCCGTCACTGACCGTTGGAGACAGAACTGTACTGAAGATGCAAAAGTATGAGAATCAACATATGAAAGACATATTAGACACTGGGAAGATGAAGTTAGGAAGTCATCTTAATTTGTTTTGTAATCTTATATGTAGCAGAATTCTCTCTCTCTCTCTCTCTCTCTCTCTCTCTCTCTCTCTCTCTCTCTCCTCTCTCTCTCTCTCTCTCTCTCTCTCTCTCTCTCTCTCTCTCTCTCTCTCTCTCTCTCTCTCTCTCTCTCTCTCTCTATATATATATATATATATATATATATATATATATATATATATATATATATATATATATATATATATATATATATTAATTATGTGGTGGGTTTTTTTTATCAAAACAATTATGCAGGTTTATGTGGAAAACACCGGAAATTTAAGTTTTTTTTTAAGTCTGAGGAGGTTTATATCCGCTGCATATTAGTATGCTATTATGTCTTAATTTCTCATCAGAGTGACATTAGAGCTCTTGGTTAAGGGCTAATTTACTTTTTTTAATGACGGAGTCAAATTCAAAGATGAAAATGGTATTGTTGAATGGTTCTAATTACCATTTATGGAAGGGCAAGACGAAAGACTTACTATTTAGTTCTGCAAAGGTGGATTATGTGTCTGATGAAGAATGGGAGTTTGAACATCAACATGTATGTGGTTTTCTTTGACAATGTGTAGAAGATAGTGTTTATAATTATATTGCTAATGAGACACATGTAAAAACTTTGTGGGAGAAGATAGAGTCCTTGTATGTCTCTAAATTAGGGAATAATAAATTGTTCTTGTTGAATAGTTTCATAAGTTTGAAGTATAAGGAGGGGGCTTCTATTTCAGATCACTTGAGTGAATTTCAAGGGCTCATTGATTAGATGTCATGAATGAGTATCAAATTTTATGATGAACTTTTGGGACTATTTCTATTGTTATATTTACTAGAGTTTTGGGAGACATTTCAGATTTTTATCACAACTTCTACTCCTAGAGGTGTTATTTATTTTGAAACATCTAAGGATGGTATTCTTAATGAGGAGATGAGAAGGAGGGCACAAGGTTATTCCTCTCAACCAGGTGTAATTGTCACTAAAAATATGGAGAGAAGTCATAAAAAGGAACTGGAGGATGGTAGAGAGAATAACATAAGCAAGTCTAAGTCGCAATACAAGAATCTGAAGTGTCATTATTGTCACAAAATATGACACATACAAAAGTATTGCTATAGGTGGAAAAGATATAACATAGGCAAGAAGGGTAAGTCTAAATAAAGAGATCATGGAGATCATGATGATGATCGTGTTAATACTGCTACTAGTGGTGATCTTGTTATTCTCCATGATCACGAGTTTGTTAATCTTGTATCGGACGAGAATATGTGGATAGTTGACAGTGGTGCTACATTGCATGTTACACCAAGGAAGGATTTCTTCACATCTTATACTTCTAGTGATTTTTGGAGTGATGAATATGGGTAACAATGGTGTATCTAAGGTAATTGGTGTTGGTGATGTTTTCTTACAAACCAACATGGGAATGCAATTGTTGCTTAGAGGTGTCAAACATGCTCTAGATGTCCACTTTAATTTGATCTATGTGCATATGCTAGATGATTGTGGTTATGATAATCACTTTGGTTCTGGAAGGTGGAAACTTAACAAAGGTAACTTGGTTGTGGCTAGAGGGTAAAAGCTTTCTAAACTGTATTGGATAAAAGGTTTGGTTGTTAGGGATAATGTGAATGCTATCGACATGGAAGCATTTTTTGGGCACCGAAGACACTGTCATTTTAGTGAAAAAGGGCTTAATGTTTTCGCAAAAAAAGGATGTTCTTCTTGGATTAAATAATGCATATTTGCATATGTGTTCTCATTACATGGTTGGTAAACAAACTAAAGTATCTTTCAAGAGACATCCTCCCTCAAGGAAGTCAAAGTTGCTTCAATTGGTACATTATGATGTTTGCGGTCCATTAAAGGTAAAGTCCTTTAGTGGTGAACTTTATTTTGTTGCCTTTTTTGATGATTACTATGGGAAACTATGGGTTTATAACTTGAAGACAAATAACCAAGTGTTGGAAAAGTTCAAAGAATTCCATGTTTTGGTTGAGAGGTAGACAAGAAAGAAGTTGAAATGTGTTCGTTTAAACAATGGTGGAGAATATTATGGACCATTTGATTCCTATTGCAGGAAACATGATATTGCACATGAAAAGACTCCTCATAAAACTCCTAAATTGAATGGTTTAGCAGAGAGGATGAAACAAACATTTACTGAGAGAGTAAGGTGTATGCTCTCTAAAGCTAAGTTGCCTAATCATTATTGGGGTGAGGTATTTTACATGGCAGTGCATGTTTTTAATCATACTCCTACTGTTGCTTTGAACACTGAAGTTCCAAACAAAATTTTCTTTGGAAAGAATGTCAAGTATGATAATTTGAGAGTCTTTTGTTGTAAGGATTTTGTGCATATTTCAAAGGATGAAAGATCCAAGTTGGATGCAAAGTCAAAACAATGTATCTTCACCGGTTATGTGCAAGATGAGTTTGGTTACATGTTGTATGATCTTGTAGGGAATAAGCTTATTCGAAGCCACAATGTGGTGTTTATGGAAGACCAAACTATTGAAAACATTGAAAACGTAGAAAAGGCTACACTCAAGAAAGATATCAATTTGTCTAATGTTGATCCTGCTCGGTTACCTGGTCATAATTTGGATGCTATTTGTAATAATGATCACAATGGTGAGCCATATGATTATGTTGATGATCAACAACTTAGATATGAGGTAAATATTCCAACTAATGATGGTAAAGGGGGGAGCGATATGTCACAGGATGATAATCTTGGTGAAGCTCCAGAATCATCTCAAGTTCAACTTAGGAGGTCTAACATGCAGAGACAACCTTCTATAAGATATAATTTTGATGAGTATGTGACCTTGACTGATGAGGGTGAACCCGATTGTTTTCAAGAGGCCATGGAAAGTGATAAAAATAAAAAATGGATGGAGGCAATGTATGATGAGATGAAATAATTGCATGATAATAACATTTATGATTTAGTTAAGCTACATAAAGGCAAAAGGGCTTTGTAAAACATATGGATTTATAAAGTTAAACATGAGAGCAACTCTAAGTTTCCAAGATATAAATCCAAATTAGTGGTGAAGGGTTTCTGTCAAAGAAAGGGTGTTGATTTTAATGATGTTTCTCACTTGTTGTAAAGATGTCATCAATTAGAACCGTGTTGATTTTGGCTGCTACTCTTGATTTAGAGGATGATCAAATGGATGTGAACATGACTTTCCTTCATGGTGATTTGGAGGAAGAGATCTACATGAAACAACCCAATGGTTTTCAAGTTAAAGGTAAAGAAGATCATGTGTGTAGATTGAGAAAGAATTTATATGGGTTGAAGCAAGCTCCGAGGTAGTGGTACAATAAGTTTAAGTGTGTTATGTGTGATCAAGGATACCAGAAGACTACTTCAGATTATTGTGTCTTTGTTAGAATTTTTTCTAACGATTACTTCATTATCTTATTGTTATATGTTGATGATATGTTTATTACAGAGAAAAGTATTTCTAACATTAACAGGTTAAAAAAGCAATTGGGAGAGTCATTTGCCATGAAAGAGATGACAACAACTAAACAACTTCTTGGCATTAGAATCACGTGTGACAGAAAAGAGAAGAAACATTGGATGTCACAAGAAAGTTATATAAAAAGAGTGTTTCAAATCTTCAAAATGCAAAGTTCTAATGTGATAAACACTCCTCTCACTACTCATTTCAAATTGAGTTCTAATAAAAGTCCTTTAAGTCAAAATGAAGCGTTTGATATGAAATGTGTTCCTTATACGTCTGTTGTTGGTAGTTTGATGTATGCAATGGTGTGTACAAGACCAAATATAGCACATGGTGTTAGTACAGTCTGTAGATTTTTGTCAAATCCAGGTAGAAAGCATTGGAATGCTGTAAAATGGATTTTAAGGTATCTTCATGATACTACTTATGCGAGACTTTGTTTTGGATAAGATAAGTCTACTTTAGTGGGGCACTCTGACTATGATATGGATAGAGACTTTGATTCCAAAAATCTCAATTCGGGCTACATGATTAAATTTACAGGGGGGTTGTGGTCTGGCAGTCCAAATTGCAAAAGTGTGTAACACTGTATACCACAGAGGTCGAGTTCATTGCAATAATCGAAGCATGCATATAGTTACTATAGTTGAAGAAATTTTTGTAGGAGCTTAGTTTTGTTCAATACAAGTATGTGTTATTTGTTGATAGTCAAAGCGTTATTCATCTTGGTAAGAATCCGACTTTTTATAATAGGTCCAAACACATTGATGTGAGATATCATTAGATCATTAGATAGATGATATTTTAGATGCTAAGTTGTTGGAGTTAGCTAAGGTTTATACATATGATAATGGTTCTGATATGATGACTAAAGCATTACCAAGAGAGAAATTTAAAGCTTGTTGTGATATCACCGATTTGGCGATTTCCTCCACATAGTTATGAGAGGGAGCTTTATTGGGTTTGGGCTCCCTTCCTATATGTAGAAAGACTCAAATATGATTAGACAATTTATCTCACTTATTTAAATGGAGAGGATCAATTTAGGGTTGAGAGAGATAAAGAGAAAATAAGGATTCAAAAGAGAGAAAAGAGGAGAGAAACTCATTCCCGTTTTTCTGCAACCAGTCTCACTAAATCGAGAATCCTCGATACGTTAATCATCAAATCGAGCTAAAATTTGGAGGGCAGGTTTGTAAAACATGTATCTAACTTTTGACTATTCTGAATTTCAAAATAACGTCTGAGGTAAGAGTTATCTGCTTCGCACTGAAGCTGCATATTTGGAAAAAAAATCAGCTTTTTGAATCTTATTTGTAAGCTAGTTTAATTTGTGATTTATGGTGTTAGCATTACTTTATGAATCACTTTAAGACTCACTTGTACTCTTAATTGATTATAGTTGAGTTATTTCTTTGATCTGGACGACTCGTGGTTTTTACTCTCATATTGAGGAGTTTTCCACGTTAAAAATATCGGTTTTTGTGTCTTTATTTGTTCGATTTTCCATCTTATACTTGTTGTTAATCCTCAAGGTTCCTACAATTTTTATTGTTCTTAATTTCCCATCACTGTGTTGGCTTTCTTATTATTTTCTTTTGTTGTTCTGTTTTTTGTTTCGCAGTTACTAGTTTGTTTTAAATTTGTATTATCCTCTTATTCTTGACAAGGTGGAACATTTAATATCAATAATTTATTATTTCTTGTTGTCCGCGATGATGATTCAATTTTTGTATGGGAAATTGATTTTCAAAATGTATGGAGACTTGAAGCAAGGCAATGAAACAATGGCATGCTATAACCTAGACGTACTGCAAAAAGGGGGAAAAGAAGAAAAATCACCAAACATGCTCCCTAAACCACCATCTTCACTAAATACAAAAGGAAAATCGAAATGTAGTATAGATCTTTATCCACTTAAGAAAGAAAGGAAAGATAATGTCATATTAGTAGCGAATGTTCAAAAAAGAAGCAAACTTCAAGCAAAAAAGGGATGGTTTCATAGAACCAAAAAAGAAATGACGAAACTAAATCAAATTTTACCATATTTTATTAACCTACCATATCCATAAACACATAGGAAGAAATAAATACAAGAAGATGCAAAGTTTCTGAAAAATGAAGGTGATGTCAGGCCCAACAGGAAGTACCCTCCATAACTTTTGAGGTGATACGTTAAACTAATAACGTTAAATGAATGTTGGATGAGAGGAAATTTATCAAAATCAAGCTTTTTCATTTACTTTTATTTTAATTTTTATCATGTATTATTTTATTTTCCTTTATTATTATTTATTTTGATTTTTTTGTGTAGTTGTTAAAAAATTAGTTGATGTTCACTAGTGTTGGAAATCCACCAAAATCTATAGAGATTTTTTTATCAATCTTGATGAACAAGATTGTTATCACCCATACAATAACAATGAAAAGCGAAGAACAATTGAGAAAGAAATAAAGTAATTAAATCATGCAGAGTTTCTCTCTGCCCACAAATTGTGGTAAACTTCTTATTCACTTTACAACTGCAAAATACTGTGAATTACAATGTTCTTTATATATTACAAGAATAAGGGTTACTCGCTCTATTTATAGATTTAGGTTAACTTGGATCTCAAGTCAAATCCCAAAACTATAAAAAGTCCAAAATAGCTAACACTACTAAAATAGACATAAGTCAAAATTCTGTGTGAAGCAACATGTTTCGACACTTCGACACACTAACACAACTCAACGCACTAGGTGGTTCGACACTTCCTTATTCCTGTCGAGCAACTTGCTTCGACACAAGAAATTACAATTCAACAAGTAGTACTTACAACACTAAAATTTCTAACCATTTCCTTAAATAATTAAATAAATTGCTTGAGTTTTGAGATTTAATTTTTTATAAAGTTTTTAGTTTCTCATCTTCTAATGATAAATATTTGTATGATTGTGAAATATATCAAATGTCATATGTGAATGCTTAATATCAATGAAAATTAAAAATGATCAAAAGAATGATAACAACTAAAGATTGAGGTCTAACTCAAAATTATACTCATATACCTAAACGAGTAAGATTTAGACCATATAATCATTGTCTATCTTTTGCTAATATAAGAGTATCCATGTAATTTGAAAATTTATACAATTTGCACATTTTCTCTACATTTAATTGACATATTATTCACACATTGTTGCAACGTTTTTAGGCATATAAAGCCCTTTATGAGTACCCCTATCATGTTGTGAACTTGTATCTCTTTCAAGCCTTTTGTGACACCCCCCCTTATTTGTTTATAAACAAACTTATAAGATTTAGAACTAAAAGTACTTGTAATTGATGTCATCTCATTGGAGTTAGGTAGTCATGAGAAAAATCATAACCAAAATAGAATGTTAACTTTATAATTGCTCTTAGGATATTAAAATTTTAACTTTGGAGGCGGGGTCTTCAAGCGAATGTGAAAATAAAAGAAATGTTTGATTTTGGTAAAATAAAATGTTTGAAAAATCTGATTAGCGAATGAATGTAGAACTTAACTCCAAAAACTTAGTGTATTTTCCCAAATTTATCTCACCTTAACCCAAGTCACATTACAATCTTTAAAACCTCAAAATTGTGTGTGTAATAAGTTTGATTTGATAAACTACTCATAAATTGTTAAAGTCTATGGTAAATGATCTTTACACGTTGGTTGAGTGATACCCTTATCATTTGATTAAATTTGTGAGAAAGAGAGCAAAAATTGAATATATACGAGTAATATCGACGTCCTTTGATTTATCCATCTTAAGATTTGAGAATGGAAGTAGAACTTAAGCATGACCATGAAAGTATTTTGGTACGTAACATCTAACTTATAAATTATCATCGAAGCAAGTAAGTTCTTATGTTTTTTGTAGAATCTTAATTTTCAAGCTTTTTCCTCAATGACAAGGAAATGTTCAAGTTTGAGGTTGTGATGAAAGTTCATTATTACATGTTTCTAGTATATTTTCATTTTAAGTACTGTTACTTTTAATTGTTTATGTTTTGTAGGTTTTAATAAAGATTTTTAAGAATTATGAAAAAGATTGATTCGTGTCGAAACCATCTTAAGCATACAAATTATGTGGTGTTTTCACTTATGATGATGTAAGAATAAGAGAAATTAAATACAAAAAAACGAAGAAAAGTTAAAAGCACGAGGAAAAATGTGTTACACCAGATAAACAAATCGGTGCAATTTAGAACAGAAAAAACACTTTAACTTTGGAAAAATATCAACGCGCAAGATAATGCAAAGAGACGAGATTTCTACAATCTGAAGACGACCACTTCAAAAAATTTGAAGTGATATTGCAAAAAAAAAATTGTCTATAAATTGTAAAACATTTTCAGTTATTAGGGTTCTAATTTTTATGAGCAAATGGCATATTTAGGAGCATTGGAGCCGGGGATAAGGCAACGCATCGTATGGGGTTCATCCATAATCATTTGTAAGGTGTAATTGGTTAATTTACATTGAATTTGTCTCGAATCCCTTAAGTTTCCCGAGATTAAATCCCTTAGGTGAATTTGTCTTTATCTATGTGAACCATGTGAACCATTTAATTCCAATCTCTATAATAACACGATTCTTATAGTTATTCAATAATATTTTGTGTTTAATGTTTTTTTTCTCATATATGGAAATGGGGGTATCGATCCAAATAACCTTTGAGAACTAATATGGATTATGCTATTGAACCTAAATATTGATGGAAGGTTGTTTATAATAACTAGACATCAGGTATTTGTAGTCATGACAAATTCTTTTATGTACAATCAAACCTTCGTCGATTGCGACTATGCCTAAGAGATTGAGGGATTTTAAGAAGACGCGACAAGTTGCGTGACAGAACATCACACACAACCATTTTATAAAATAGTCGTAATATAAGAATAATCATTATAAGTTTTGGTATGGATTGACCATATAGAAAAAGGGCAAAGGATTCAAATGAGGGTTTAATCGTTCTTTTATTAGAATTTCTCATTATTAGTCAGTTTATTTACTTTTGACCATAATTGCACTACCAATTGAGTTACACTAGGATACCTTTTTTAACAATTCTATCATTAGTTACCGAATAACAAGTATAATTCTTCTAGTCTTGATAAAATAATCGTAATTTTTATATATCGATAATATTCACTCACCACATGTGAATTGTTTTTGGCACATATTTACTACACTTGCATTTTTAACACCAACAACTTCCATGCTTCTTCTTCAGTCTAGGATTTAGGACGATGAAATATCTTTACAATGTTATCAAAGAGAATAATTACACCTATCTATCTAACTTGAGTGAGGGTGCTCGTCGTGAGTTGATGGGACATATCGTTTTTCATACGCAAAGGGTCCCACTCTTATTTCCCTTAGAGTTATTGTAAATGGTGATGTTATGGCTTCAAGAAGGCTCCATGAAGAGTGAGATGAATTACAAATGTGCCTTGAGTTTTAAAATTGGGAGAAGGACAAGGCCCTTAAGGAGCCCAGTGTTGTGAATAATATTTTAAAGTTTACTATGGCAAGAAATCTTCCTCAGATGCAAAGGTTAATAAGTATGATGCTCATGGTGCTTTGAATGATAAGGCGTCTGAAAGTGTAACTTTGATCAGAAAACATCGAGAGGAAATAAACGAGAAGAAAAATATCTTGAGTAATCTCCGAGAAAGCTTGTATCTGATTGAGATTTTCTTAGAAAAGGTTATTGAGGCTATGAATAGGATCCATAAAGTCGTAGAAAATAAGAAGACTTCCTTTGCCAAATCCCAAAGTTAAAACCACCTTGTTATTTTTTTAAGGCATTTTAAAAGAAAAAATCACTTTATTATTAATAGTGTGTCGATTTTAAAATTTATTTACTATTATTTTTAATTAAAATACATAGATTCCTTTTAAATCTTAAAATATTTTTAAAATTATCTTTTACAAATCAAACTAAAACATTTAAGTTATTAATAGTCTACCAAAATTAAAAAATCAATACAATTCTACAATTTTTTGTATAGAATTTTACAAATACTTTTAATTAAAAGAATGTTTAAAATCTCAATATGAATCCAAATATATAACCCTATTTCACATTAAGTGTCGAGAATGATTTTATAAAAGGGTTTCTTTACGCACCTCATATATTTCTTATGCACCACACATAATTTCAAAAATGTTTCCCGCTATCGGAGATGCATCTCTGGACGCATGTAAATGCAAGTTAACGTTAAAATATTCCGGAGATGCATTTCCGGAATAATTTGGAGATTAAGTCGCGCCAAACTCTTTTTCTTCCTCATTTCATAGTGTACTAAACTCTCAACTCAATTCCCCCCCCCCCCCCCCCCCCCCCCCCCCCCCCCCCCCCCCCTCAAATTTCTTCTCTACACCAAATCAAATTTCATTCAACAAGGCTCAAGAGAACATCAATCTTCATCTGTAACATCATCCATCTTAATAAAAAACATCAATTTCTTGTAAGTTTTCGAGTTTCCGATAAACGTTTGAGTTTTGGTGTAAATGAGTAAAAATCAATGATTAGGGTTAGAAGTGAGTAGAAATAACATTAAAGATAGTTTAACCATAGTGTATTAGTTATTTGTTGGTTGAAATTGATGATCAAAATAATTTGTTTCCACTTCATTGAGGTACATTACGCCATTGGCGCAACCTCTAAGTTGTAGAAAATTCTGGAGATGCATCACTAGAATTTTTCAGCGCTTTAGTTTCCCATGAACTGGAGATGCATCTCCGTAATTTGTCAAAGGTTTCCTAGAAATCGTAGATGCATCTCCGAAATTTCTCAGTGTTTTATTTAATTTTATTTTCTTACTTGTGTTGTTTGCATGCACTAATGGTTTGCCTTACTATAACTTACAAGCATAATGACTGATATACATGATATATTGAGGCATGACAGGGTTATTTAACCCACATCCGTTCAGTGGGAGAAGAGTCAGCAGGTTCCAAATGCTCTTGGTACCTATGATCAGGCAGAGCCGTCCACTTTTGGGGCTCGTGCTTCTCCTCATGCCACTTCATCTTCTTCCCATAGGAAACATGATTCACCATTTGACGCATCACTCCCCCTATCATCCCACAGGCGCCAGGTTACACCAGTGCCACCTACTGTTGATCCATTCCCATTGCCTACTACTGATCTACTCCCACCTTTTATTGTTGCACATGCTGATCCAGTGTTACATCCAGAGAGTGAGACTGTTGCGGATGCTGAACTAGATACTTTTGGAGGTGTTCCATTTGATTTATCCTTACTGCCCATTGCCTACTGTTGATCTACTCCCACCTCTTATTGTTGCACATGCTGATCCAGTGTCACATCCAGAGAGTGAGACTGTTGCGGATGCTGAACTAGATACTTTTGGAGGTGTTCCATTTGATTTATCCTTACTGCCTCTGTATCCAGACCATACTGCTAAACATATCTGGAACGGGGAGGTATCATTAATTGGATTAGTTATTTATTTTTATGTTAATTTTAATTTCAAACATTGATTATTTCTGACATTGTTTAATTTCTGACATTGATTATTTCTAACAAATTCAAGGAACGTGATCCGCAAAAGTTTGTTAACCATGGGAGGAAGATTGTTTCGTTGCCTCAGCCGGATGAGGATTGATTTCAGTTAGTTTTGTCATTATCTGGCCGGAAGGACTTGTTCGTGACTGGTTATAATACGATCAACCACGAGATGCTTAATGCATTTCTGGAGTGATGGAACTCGGAGACCTCGTCGTTTCATCTCACGCACCTTCTGCCTTGACACGTAGATAAATATAGGACATATTTGATGATCATGAGAGTCATCTGGTACTAGAGGATGCACAAGCTACCATAATTGTGAGCGACTAGATCTACGTCAACAGGTACATCAGATGGTTCTTCAGGGTGTCACATCCGTACATGGTGCATGTTGCTCTAGGAGATCCGTCGAGACCAACTCATCAGGAGATACTTGAGGAGGAGCAGACACAACTAGATCATGTTGAGGATGTCTTACCTAAGTGTCGTCGCATAATGGAGATTGCATGTGTAGACATTGACAAAGGTATCTTCCCTGATGGTCTGATATGAGGTAGGTCCTAGATGCCATCATGACGGAGACACATGAGATATTGTTGTACCGAAGACATCGCTGTAGGACATAGTGATTGATGGTCGAGGAGGTAAAGTTGGTAGAAGAGGTGAATGAGAGGTTGTCAGACATACACAATAGTCTCTTATTACATAGTTGTAGTACTATGGTTTGTATTTTATTTTGACGGTCTTACTACTTTATTGCTCTCGATTGTACGATACTTTCGACATTTATTCGTATTTTATTTTTATATGATATTTTTGGTCCATCTGAAATTATGTACGCCTGTTTGTTTATTTTTCGATTGTATAATATATTTTAAATCATCATTTGAACACATACAAATAACATATAATATGAAATACCTTTTTTGAGACGTATCAGAGATGTATCTCTAGAATATTGAGGGAGCTGCATTTCCGATACAATTTAAATATAAATGACTTTAGAATGAGATATTTTGAATGTTTTAAATTGTTACGAAGAAACATATCCAAAATATTACGATGTTTATTCAAAATTTAGTATATTCAAATATGCATCTCAAAAAATTAAAAGCAAGGCTAAGAAGTCGTAAATTGCATTAAGAAATGCCCTTTTATAAATAGTTTATAATTAATTTGTTTATAAAGCCCAAGCCCACTAAGATAAACCCTAGCTTTCTCTTCTCCACATTTCATCTACCGCTAGCCGCTACTATCCCTTCTTCCATCTTCTCTCATTCATGTATGTCACTCCATCCTTTTTTCTACTTCTTTCTTGTCACTATGTAACTATGTAATTTCTTACGAATTGAATTGTCTAACCGTGTTTATGAATGCAGTGAAAAAATGGCTGAAGAAGAACCCAAAGCTCTGAACTATATTCCAGAGGTTATATTGAAGAAGAGGAAACACAGTGAAGCATGGGCTTTGAGAAAAAAAGATCAATTTCAGAAGAAAAGTTTCCAACTCAGAAAATCCAAGGACTTCATCAAAAAGCCCGAGGATTTCATCTTTGAATTTCGCAATAGAGAGATTGATCTTGTTAGGATGAAACGTAGGGTTAAGAGGAAACGTGCAGAAAAAACTGACACAATCAATAAGCCCATTATAGTCATTCGCATACAAGGGTTTGTAGTATTACGTTTTTCTTTTTCTATGATATTTTGATTTTTTTGTCTCTGGGAATTGTGGTAACAACGTTTTTATTTTGTTTTTTTAGGAAACAAGATATGCATGCTACTACTAGGAAGCACTTGTTTAGTTTGGGATTGAGAAGAATTTTCAGTGCTGTGTTTTTGAACCCAACTGATGGAGTCATGGCTAAGCTGGCTAGAGTTGAACCATATGTTACCTATGGGTAAGAGATTTTTGTTAATGTTCATTATGTTTTATTGTTTGTGCTTTAGATAGATGATTATGAGTTTATGTTATGATATGTTAGATTTGTGTAACTTTCATTTCATTTTAGGTTTTAGGGTTCAATTGTTGTCAAATAGATAGCCTGTGGATTTTGTTATGTAGCATAGAGGAATTTGAACAAATCACTATTGTTTTGTGGTACACTATTTAGTATCAAGTCTTTCTGGATAGAGGTGCTATAGTGTTGTTGAATAGCGGTGCGATAGTGTAGATGAATTTGAACAAATTGCAATTTTTTGGGTTGTTAGGAAGATGGATGAGTTATTTAAATATCAAAGATGATCCTCTTGTTGTCTCATATAGCCTATGATGCTTGAACCGTGCACCATTAGAGCGCTAATTTCTTCAATTCACAGTAAAACATCATGATCAATGTCAAAAAGTTGTGGTAAGTTAGAATGTCAAACAAAGTGAAAAACTGTACATACAATTAAATCACAAATTTCACTTGAAATGGCTAATGAGAAAAAAACTGAGTATTACAAGTACTGTTCGCATGTCAGTACCTGATACTTTTCCATTTAAGCATGCTTTGAGGATAATATAGCAGAAGCTTGCAACTAACTTAGGAAAGGAGAATGCTAAACCTTATAATAGTGTGTATTGAGAGAAATGTCATACACATGACACATTTGCATACCACTCTCTTAGAAAAGATGGTTTTGCTGCTTTCTAGTATCTTTGCTCATGTTGCATTTTCCCCAAATTTTGTTTGTGTATTATTCCTAATTGTGCGAAATTCTGCTTCTTTTGAAGGTATCCTAATCTTAAAAGCATAAAGGAGCTAATTTACAAGAAGGGAAATGCAAAATTAGATAAGCGGAAAGTTCCTTTGACAGATAATAACCTTATTGAGCAGGTAATGGTATATGATATTTATAGATTACTGGTTTTCTTTTGGTAATGCTATACGGTAATAACCTTGATTGTTTTTGAAATTCTTCCACTTTTTGCTGTGCAGGAATTAGGGAAGTTCGGTATTGTTTGCATAGAAGACATTGTGCATCAAATTGAGAATGTTGGTCCTCATTTTAAGGAAGTTGTCAAGTTTATGTGGCCTTTTGAACTGAACAAGCCAGCAGATGGATTGAATGGATTGAAAAACATATTCAAGAATGGTGGGGATTCAGGGGACCGTGGAGATCTCATCAACGAGCTCATCAATAAGATGAATTAAGGCAGGTCAATATACTATCAGTACTGTCAAAAGTTTTGATGGTTTATGGTGTCAGTCACATGAATTTTTATGGTTTGTTACCATGCTTTTGTTAAAGCAGAATTAAAATACTTTGTAGTATCTTAGTGCCTACCTTTTTGTTTTCCTTTTTATTTTGGTTCTTCTAACAATGAGAAGAGGGAGCAACGGATTGGTTGAATGTATTTGATGGGGACTTGAAACCATGATCTAGTCAGTTGCTGTCTGTTCTGTCAAGAAGAACTATGTTAATGTCCTGAAACAAAGTTGTTACCGTTGGATTTGTGGTGCTATTTTTGAATTGATATTGTATAGTTTTAATGCCTTTCTTAACCATAGTTGATAAATCTAGTTTTGAAGTCAAATTTTTGTTTTAAAAAAGTTTAGCAATGGTTGTGATTCATTATTTTGAATTCTTTCTGTTTTCTTCCTTCAGTCATGAAAATGTTGTTGTACACTGACACTGAACCGATTTTAGAGTAGTGTCCTTCTTGCATCTTTTCTATCTGATAAGGGCACCATCTGTGATTTCTTTTTCTCCAACTCCCACTTTTATCAAACATGTTATGCAACATGTTGTTTTGTCATTGAAGAGATAAACAAACCTATCCAGCAAAGTCTGAACATGTTGACTCTTCATTTGATAGAAGACAAGTGCTAGGAGATTTGGTTGTTGATAAACCTGTTGCAACCATGGGAAAGACTTACGTGACTCTATTGCGGTGCCTTTCCCATAATCTTGGCCATTAAATCAATCTAAGGGTGTGTATTCTATTATGTATTTAAAATATTATTTCACAATTAAAAGCCTTCACAATGCATCAGTAGAAGAACTTTTCACATTTTGAAGCAAAAACAGAGTAATGATGTCTTCATTCATCTGCTGCCCCCCTTGCCGGAGGTGAATTGCGTTGCTGTCGCGCCGCCATTATTGTCATTCTGGTCGACCTTCCACCTATCTTAAATCTTCAGTTTGTTGGATTCTTATTCTTCTATAATTAAATTTGTGTCTTTGATTTGCTGCCCAATAAATACATAATATGTTGTGCAGAATAAAATTGAATTGATATGCTGAACAATTTTTACGATGTCAAGATATATAGTACATAATGCAAATTCACCACTAAACCTGCTTTACATAATGTCAAAATTGTAACAAAAACAGCTTTGCAAATTCATGAATATAAACACTCATTCACAGCCTTTCCTAAATCTGCAACTGAAACATAAACATAATTCTTTCATAACAGAAATCTTTGCAAAATAGAAACAGAACACCTTTGCAAATTCATCTCCCTTTCATAACTAAGTTCTATCAAAATACATAATTCTCTTGATCCAAAATTGAGAATTTCAATTAAATCTGCAAACTTTCCTATTACTTCAAATTTCAGTTGGGGCTTCTTCTTTTCTTTCTCTTTTCTTCTTGAGAAATTAAATACAGTCACATTTGATATGTAATCTGAATCTTGAAAGTGTCAAAAGAACAACGAAGTCACAAACAAGGAAGAATCAAAGGTATTGATGAGAAATTGATTGTGCGACATAGATTAGAGAAGCTGATCGTACGACGTAGATTTGGGACGCTTGAAAGTGTCAAGAACAACGGAGTCACAAACAAGGACGAATCAAAGGTACTGATGAGAAATTGATTGTGCGACATAGATTAGAGAAGCTGATCATACGACGTAGATTTGGGACGCTCTGATTGTGGTTAAAAATGTTGGATTCTTCTATATAAAATATCATATGAGCTCGTAAGAAATTTATAGTTTTTTTTTATATATTTTAAATAATATTTTAAATACATAATAGAATACACACCCTTGGATTGATTTATTGGCCAAGATTAAGAGAAATACATGGTGTCTTTTCCACTCTAAAGTCATAAAGTCATGTAAGCCTTCTTTGCAACTATGCAGTGATTTAGCCTGCTACTTATATAATTTTGATGATAACCTAAATTTATTAGGTATTACTTTAATGACATATTTGTGACAATTATTTTACTGAGCAAAATGTGCTATTGAAATCGATCCACACTTTTGTTGATTGATGTTTTGTGGAGTTAATGTCGTACTACACAAAATGTTGAATGATCATGTTTTTCACAATCCATAATGCATGCATTTTGTTTTTGATATTCCAATTGTCAAATGCATTTTGTTTTTTGTCTTCTAATCGTCAAACTTATATCGATGGTTAATCCTTTCATCTTGAGACAAATTTATAATTGTTAATTGACGACCTTTACCATAAACATTCAAAATTTTCATTAACATATGCCCTTCAAGTTTGGTTGTTGATAAATGCCCATAATGTGTAGTTTACCGGTGTTTTTTTAAACAATCATTTAACTTTAGGTTTATTGTTTGAAGGACTAAACTAGTAAATCTTGAAACAAATTTGTGCTAAGTTTCTGAAAAAGAAAGTGTGCATTTAATGTTATCGGATTGTTTGCAATGAATGCTGAATGTCTTAGAAAAGCAATCAAATTTTGAAAGTAAATGCATTAACTGATTTTGATTGGGTTGAAACTAGTTACTTGAATACTAAATAAAACAAGTAAAAATAACTTAAAAGAAAAATAAATTTATTTGCACAAGTGTGAAAGTGATAGACAATTATATTTTTTTAGAAAATTCGTTTCTCTCTTGCATGTGAGTATTTTTAGTGTATACTAAGTTTACAATGATTTTTGCCACTTAGGATTTCTATTTATGATTCTGCTAAACTTATAGTCTTTCAACATTCAAATTCCTTTCTGTCAAACATGTCATATCTGCATGCTTGACTAGTCTTCAATTGTCCTCCACGTGTCCATGGCGTTTTGGATAAGATCAAAAGACAATTACTTCAGTTTGAAAATTGAATCTGCTTCTAGTCGAACTCCTTCGACTTGTCGAACTTGATGAATGATCAAACCCATTGAAAATTCCACTAAGTCTCAGACCAGACTCTTTAGTCTCGAATACCACCGCTCTCTCTTCCAAAGTCTTTGGTCGGAAGGCATTACTACATTACCTTACATTTGTTCACATTCCATCTAATTCTTCTTTCGAATTTCCCTTTTGGATTTTCTTGACTAAAAAATTTCCCTCCAAAAATGCCACTTTCCACCCATTTTTTTTCTGAGAGACAGATGACATTTTTTAAGTTCCACCATTATTTAAAATTGTGCGTTGACATCACTTTCATCATGGATACACCCTATAACGTCTCTCCGATACATGTAGGTTCAGAAGAATCATCATGGCTCTGATTTTCTAGGAAAATGACGTGGGCCATGCATAAAATCTAACTTCCCACTTTATCACTTTTAGTGGGACACTTGTCACAAAGTCTGATTTTTTATTTTTATTTTAAAAAAATAAAGAAAGCGAATAGTTTCTTCCTCCCAAACTATAAATAGTATTCCTCTTCTATTCTTTCATTTTCTTCAAACTTCCTTCTTCTTATACAAAAATTTTAAGTTTCCTTCTGCAAAATCTCTAAACTTTACGCACTCAGATGACTTCCAAATAAACTTTGAACCAAAAAGTTCCATTAGCTATATCCATTGTTACACTTACTCTCACTGGAAATCAATTGTATGTTCCTGATCCTCCTCTTTAGGAAGAGAAAGAACTTATTTGGAAATCACAGATACTGATCCCTTTCACCATTTCTGATATTATGCATGCTTTCTCTGACCCGTTCCCTGATCTGAATACGAACATAGCTAGAATTAGTGAGCTTTTTCGTTGTTACCATCGAACAAAATCGTTAGCAGCCATAAATAAACCTTTAGACCTTACTTATATGTCTACTCGCGTTTTTCGTTTTCCCCTTATGTCAACCAATTGAACTATCTTAGTTGGTTAAATAAGGTAAAGTTCAAGAAATAACAAACTTAGAAGGATCAAAGTCTTTTCGACCAGATCAAGTTATCTAGGGCAAGCCCTGCGTATAACCAGAACATGTTGCTACCTTCACTCCACTTTTGGGAGGGTTCGACGAACACTTTCCAACTGCGTCGTGGGATGGTTATAACAACATTGTTCGACATAGCTTCCATCACTTGTCTTCCATTGATAGGCGAAGTTTTTAATCCTTTTGTTAACAGTGGCGACATTATTAGGTTCCACTCAAAACGAGCCAGTTTTACCCACTTCATTGCTGACCATTTCGACGAGGCCACTACAGAAGTTTCCGACGAAGAACTGTTGGTGTAAGCCCTAGAGGCCAATACTTTTGGTACTTGTATCGAATTATTTATTAATAATAAAAGGCTTTTTTTTATTATGTTTATTTAATAAAGTCCCTAGAATAGCTAGTCCGTTTAATGTATCAAGTATGACTTAATCATGAGATCACATTAAACATAAGGACACTATTCTTAAAGTATCCGTAGTCGAGCTTTATTGTGAAGTGGGATAACATTAAAGCATTAAGACTATTATGTATATAGACTGATGATCACATCTCATGGATCATGGATAAAGAGTTATCAAGTCTTAAACATAGGTATGAATATTAAGAGTAATATTTATACCGGATTGACCCGCTATGAGAATACTATATAGAAAGTGATGCAAAGTGTCATAAGTTATTCTCATGGTGATAATGGTGTATACCACTCTTCGACCTGAAACCAATATGGACCCTAGATGTAGAGTCGCGTGCTTTATTGCTGATCAAACGTTGTCCGTAACTGGATAACCATAAAGACAGTTGATGGGTACTCCACGAAGCATGCTGAGGGACATCAGTGACCTAGATGGAATTTGCCCATCCTGCATAATAGGAAATATGTCTATGGACCAAATATTGAACTGGACAAGGATGACACGGTCTATGCCTTGTGTTCAATATAGACATAAGGGCAAAAGGGTAATTATACACATAAGTATTATCATAGAAGGATTTGTCAGATCACATGACATTTTCGTGTCTTGGGTAACAGTGATGTGTTGCTAGATACCGCTCACTGTTTATTATGTTAAATACTTGATTTAATATAGTTGCCAACGCCGCGAAAACCTACAGGATCACACACAAAGGACGGATTGATGAGATATAGAGTAACTAAGAAACACCGTAAGATACGATGCACCTAAGTGAATTATAGAACATCGTAAGGTACGGGGTACTTAAGTAGAATACTAAATATGGTAAGGTACCATGGGCTTAAGTGATTTTGGGCATATTATAAGATATGGGCCAAAATACACTTAAGTGGGCTTTTTAGCTTGAAGCCCACACAAGTGGTTCTATAAATAAAACCCTTGTGAAGAAGCATTCATTGCGGTTGCATTATTTTCGTTCTCTCTCTCTCTCTCTCTCTCTCTCTCTCTCTCTCTCTCTCTCCCTCTCACTCAAAGCCTTCATTTGTACCAGCTAGCACTGAGATTGAAGGAATCCGTTTGTGTGGACTGAGTAGAGACGTTGTCATCGTTCGACGTTCGTGATCGCTCCGTGGATCTGCATCAAAGGTTTTGATCGTCACAAGAGATCTGCACCAAAGGTTTCAATCGTCACAAGAGGTAAATATTCTATCACTGATCATGACCATTCGTAAGGATCTCTAAAGGAGAAAATTTTAATTTCCGCTGCGTTTTGGATCGCAATTCTCCTTCAGTGGTATCAGAGCCACTTACGAAACCATGAATCGGATAGCTGTTTATTTTCTGTATTATATGATTAAAAGACAGAATGAATCAATTAATTAAACGGGTAATTAAGTTTGGCGTCATGAGTGTACGAGTTGGATGATTGATGTTGACTATGCTTCGGAACTGACATTAGTATGGTGAAGCAGCGATACATCGATCGTCCATAGGTTACGCAATTGAGACCGATCAACTTATATATGATATAAGTAATCCTAATGCAAAGTACGGTATATATGATATACTGTTTCTATTTCGTTCATTCAAACACTAAATGGTTATTTTCCTTTGAGCGATCAATGGTCATTTGCTTCAGAATCTGACATTAGTATGGTGAAGCAATGACATGTTGATCAATCATACTGAATCAACAATCGAGGTGTGTTTGACGGTCTGAAATTTGTGCATTAGGGTTAGTGACGGCGCAAGGGTTGTGCCGTCAATAAGTTGTGAATTAAGGGCTTGTTGGAACACGTCTGTTGACTGTTTCAAAGCGCTGGTTTTTGGCTGCGTGACGATCGTCATGGACTTGTGACGATCGTAACAAGCTGGACGTGACGGGCGTCACGTGCTTTGTGACGGTCGTCACATTCACAGATCTAGAATTCTAGGCGTTTCTGTTTTTGGTCGCGTGACGTTCGTCATGGGCCTGTGACGGTCATAACATGCTTGTGACGGTCGTCACACTCACAGAGTCAGAATTCTCGGGGTTTCTGTTTTGTGACTGCGTAAGAGTTGTGTCGATGCAAAATGACGCCGATTTCAAATGAATTGTTCATTAAAATTTTCGGCCAGGGGCGCTGCCCCTTGACCCCTGAACGGTCAGTGGAACCACCGTTCGCTGAACGGGGGCTAACTCTGCGTAGTGTGATCGGTCGCCGGAATTTAATTTGGTTTTAAGTAATTAAAGGAATTAAAATTAATAATAATAATGTGTTTATTATTATTGCCTTGTGGTGATCAGTTATGGCTTTAATTATCCTTTATCTTGTTTTGGGTTTTAAAATACGACCTGCGTGTCGTGCCTCTCCTTTTAATCTATTAATGTAACTTCTTTTCTCATCTCAATCCCTCGTATGTAAAACGAGTTTCTTCTATAATGTAATGTTATGAAGAAAGAGAAGAATTCAACATCAAAGGAGGACAATGTTATGAAGAAAGAGAAGAATTCAATATCAAAGGAGGACAACCTTGAAGATCTTGCTTGGAGAAGCTTAGATCGTTATTAGGTTAGCTTAGGTTCTCTCATTGGCTTGGGAGAACAATTGATGCATGTGTATGTATGTTGATGCATGTGTATGTATGTTGATGCATGTGAATGTATGTTGATGCATGTGAATGTATGTTGATGCATGTGAGAGACGATTTATATGATAAATAAGCCGGTGAGATCAGAATAATTGCAATTCCCTCAAACTAAATATTAAGTTTATGCTTTCCAAGTTTTAACACTCATCAAGACTAGTATCGGATAATGTAGGTTTCGCCTACGCGAGGTGCATGTTCTATATTAGTAAGGTGCGATGGGATAATTGTAATATCCAACTGCTAAAACGATGGGTCAAACTTAATTATAATAATATTATATATGTTTAGAATCAAGAGTTAGGAATGATCCATATGATGGATTGGAATAAGGAGTTATTCACCCAACTGAAATTTTCGAGAGTTGTATGAGATACAATTGGAAGGAGTTCCTACCTAAATAACCTAGTTTTGTGTAATCCGCCTACGCGGACTTAGAATGAAGTGAAATATGGATCTCGACCCACTAGAAAATCTTCCAACGGGATTTTCCGAATCAAATGATGAGGGTCATTTGTTTTGAGTAAAATAGTGGGAGCATATTTAATTAAAGGCCTAATTAAATATGTTATTGATACTTATATTTTCATTAATTCTTATGTAGATTACCATGACAACAAACACCTCTAACAACATTTTGCGATCAATCCTTGACAAGGAAAAATTGTCTGGGACAAATTTTCTAAATTGGCACCGAAACCTGAGGATTGTCCTCAAACATGATAAAAAGCTGTATGTCTTGGAGAAACCTGTTCCTGAAGAGGAACCTCCTAGTTCTACACCTAAGGCAGAAAGAGATGCTTATAAGAAGCATGTCGATGATGCCAATGAAACTGCTTGTCTCATGCTAGCTACCATGAACTCAGAATTGCAAAAGCAACATGAGAACATGACAGCGTTCGATATGATCGAACACCTGAAGATGCTCTATCAAGAGCAAGCAAGGCATGAGAGGTTTGAAGTTTCAAAAGCCCTTTTTCAAAGCAAGTTAGCTGAGGGAGCCCCTGTAAGTCCCCATGTGCTCAAGATGATTGGGTATATGGAAAACCTTGAAAGGTTGGGTTTTCCCCTCGGAAAGGAACTTGCGACTGATTTTATCTTGCAATCGTTGCCAGATAGATTCAGTCAATTTGTCCTAAATTTCAATATGAATGACATGGACAAATCGCTTCCTGAACTGCTAGGCATGTTAAGAACTGCTGAGCAGAACCTGAAGTCAAAAGGGAAGTCCATTCTGATGATCGGAAATGGAAAGAGACAGAACAAAAGGCCCATCAAGCAGGGTGATAAAGGGAAAGGCAAGGAAGTTGCCAAACCCAGACCTATTGTTGCTGCTTTGAAGCCTAGTGGAGGCATAGCAAAGGCAGGCACCCGCTTCCATTGCGGTAAGACCGGACACTGGAAGAGAAACTGCCCAAAGTACCTGGAAGATACGAAGAATGGAGTAGAGACTTCAACTTCAGGTATTTTTGTTATTGAAATAAATTTATCTACTTCTGCATCATGGGTATTAGATACTGGATGTGGTTCTCACATTTGTATAAATGTGCAAGGGCTAAAAAGAAGTAGAGATTTGGCAAAAGGTGAAGTTGACCTACGAGTTGGCAATGGAGCAAAGGTTGTTGCTTTAGCCGTAGGAACTTATGTATTGACTTTACCTAGTGGTTTAATAATTCAGTTAGAGAACTGTTATTATGTATCTGCAATTAGCAGGAATATTATTTCCATTTCATTGTTTGGACAAGTTTGGTTTTTCATTTATAATAAAGAACAATTGTTGCTCAATTTATTTGAATGATATATTCTATGCAACTGCACAAATGAGCAATGGACTATATGTCCTTGATCTCGAAATGCCTATTTATAACATTAATACTAAAAGGATGAAACCTAACGAGTTAAATCCAACTTACCTTTGGCATTGTCGATTAGGCCACATAAATGAGAAACGCATTTCCAAACTCCACAAAGATGGACTGTTGGACTCTTTTGATTATGAATCATATGAGACCTGCAGATCTTGTTTAATTATAAAGATGACAAAGTCTCCGTTCACAGGAAAAGGTGAAAGAGCTAATGATCTTTTGGCCCTCATACATACTGATGTATGTGGACCACTGAACATACCAGCCAGAGGAGGTTTTCAGTACTTCATAACATTTACTGATGATTTCAGTAGATATGGTTATGTGTATTTAATGAAACACAAATCAGAGTCCTTTGAAAAGTTCAAGGAATTCAAGAATGAAGTACAAAACCAACTAGGTAAGAATATTAAAAATCTTCGATCAGATCGAGGTGGTGAGTATTTAAGCCTAGAGTTTGATGACCATCTGAAAGAGTGTGGGATCCTATCCCAACTTACTCCTCCTGGAATACCCCAATGGAACGATGTATCTGAGAGAAGAAATTGAACCCTGTTAGACATGGTCCGATCCATGATGAGTCACGCTGATCTTCCAAACTCCTTTTGGGGACATGCACTATTGACAACAGCTTACACACTTAACCGTGTTCCATCCAAATAGGTTGAGAAGACACCATATGAGATATGGAGTGGTAAGAAACCACATATGTCTTACATGAAGATTTGGGGTTGCGAAGTTTATGTGAAACGACAAATTTCAACTAAGCTTGAGCCCAAATCTGACAAATGCTTATTTGTGGGGTATCCTAAAGAAACAAGAGGGTATTATTTCTACAATCCTTCTGAGGGCAAAGTGTTTGTCGCTCGAACTGGAATTTTCCTAGAAAAGGATTTTATTTCCAAAGGAACCAGTGGGAGGAAAGTAGAGCTTGAAGAAATTCAAGAATCACAAAGCATAGATACACCTATGGTGGAATTAGAGCAGGAAACACAAGTAGTTGTGGAAGAGCAACCTGCTCAAGTAGAACAAGACCAGCGTAGGTCAAGCAGGATACGTCAACTACCTGAGAGATATGGATATCTCATAACTGATCAAGGTGATGTATTACTCATGGATCAAGATGAGCCTGTGACCTACCAAGAGGCCATAACTGGTCCCGAGTCTGAGAAGTGGCTAGAAGCCATGAAATCTGAAATGGATTCCATGTACACAAACCAGGTTTGGACCTTGGTAGAGCCTCCTGTAGGAGTTAACCCTATAGGATGCAAGTGGGTCTTCAAAAATAAGACTGACATAGAGGGTAAGGTACATACCTATAAGGCAAGACTGGTTGCAAAAGGCTATAAACAAATTCATGGGATTGACTATGATGAAACCTTTTCACCAGTTGCAATGCTTAAATCTGTTCGGATTTTACTTGCTATCACTGCATATCATGATTATAAAATATGGCAGATCGATGTCAAAACTGCTTTCGTTAATGGGAATTTTCTTGAGGATGTGTATATGACACAGCCTGAAGGATTTGACATACCAGAAAAAGCCCAAAAGATATGTAAGTTACAAAGATCAATTTATGGATTGAAGCAAGCTTCCAGAAGCTGGAATATTCATTTTGATGAAACAGTAAAACAATATGGATTCATCAAGAACGAAGATGAGCCTTGTGTCTACAAGAAGGTTAGTGGGAGCATGATAGTTTTCCTGGTATTATATGTAGATGACATATTACTCATTGGAAACGATGTCCCTACCCTGCAACAAGTAAAGTCTTGGTTGGGGAAATGCTTTTTTATGAAGGACCTAGGTGAAGCAGCCTATATATTAGGAATCAGAATCTATAGAGATAGATCACAAAGACTGCTTGGCCTAAGTCAGAGTACATACATAGACAAAGTGCTAAGACGCTTTAATATGCATGATTCCAAGAAAGGATTCATACCTATGCAACATGGCTTGTGTCTATCAAAAACACAATCCCCTTCAACTAAGGAAGAAAGGGATCGCATGAATAAGATTCCATATGCATCTGCAATAGGATCTATCATGTATGCCATGTTATGTACTCGACCAGATGTCTCGTATGCTTTAAGTGCAACGAGTAGGTACCAATCTGATCCTGGTGATGCTCACTAGGTAGCTGTCAAGAATATCCTTAAGTATTTGAGAAGGACTAAGGACTTATTCTTGATATATGGAGGTCAGGAAGAGTTGGCTGTAATTGGATACACCGATGCTAGCTTCCAGACAGATAAGGATGACTTTAGATCGCAATCTGGTTATGTGTTTTGCTTAAACGGTGGCGCTGTGAGCTGGAAAAGTTCAAAGCAAGATACTGTTGCTGATTCTACAACCGAGGCCGAGTATATTGCTGCCTCAAGTGCAACAAAGGAAGCTGTTTGGATTAAAAAGTTCATTAGTGAACTTGGCATAGTTCCTAGCATTGTGGATCCCATTGGTCTCTACTGTGATAACAATGGTGCTATCGCACAAGCCAAGGAGCCTAGATCTCACCAACGATCCAAACACATACTTAGGCGTTATCACCTCATTCGAGAGATAATAGATAGAGGAGATGTGAAAATATGCAGAGTACCTACACTTGACAATATTGCTGACCCACTGACAAAGCCTCTTGCACAGCAGAAGCATGATGGCCATACTAGATCTATGGGCATTAGGGGTATGCCTGATTGGTTCTAGTGCTAGTAGGAGATTGTTGGTGTAAGCCCTAGAGGCCAATACTTTTGGTACTTGTATCGAATTATTTATTAATAATAAAAAGCTTTTTCTTTATTATGTTTGTTTAATAATGTATCAAGTATGACTTAATCATGAGATCACATTAAACATAAGGACATTATTCTTAAAGTATCTGTAGTCGAGCTTTATTGTGAAGTGGGATAACATTAAAGCATAAAGACTATTATGTATATAGACTGATGATCACATCTCATGGATCATGGATAAAGAGTTATCAAGTCTTAAACATAGGTATGAATATTAAGAGTAATATTTATACCGGATTGACCCGCTATGAGAATACTATATAGAAAGTTATGCAAAGTGTCATAAGTTATTCTCATGGTGATAATGGTGTATACCACTCTTCGACCTGAAACCACTATGGACCCTAGATGTAGAGTCGAGTGCTTTATTATTGATCAAACATTGTCCGTAATCGGATAACCATAACGACAGTTGATGGGTACTCCACGAAGCATGTTGAGGGACATGAGTGACCTAGATTGAATTTGCCCATCCTGCATAATAGGATAAATGTCTATGGGCCCAATATTGAACTGGACAAGGATGACACGGTCTATGCCTTGTGTTCAATATAAACATAAGGGCAAAAGGGTAATTATACACATAAGTATTATCACAGAAGGATTTGTCAGATCACATGATATTTTCGTGTCTTGGGTAGCAGTGATGTGTTGCTAGATACCGCTCACTGTTTATTATGTTAAATACTTGATTTAATATAATTGCCAACGCCGTGAAAACCTACAGGGTCACACACAAAGGACGGATTGATGAGAGATAGAGTAACTAAGGAACACCATAAGGTACGGTGCACTTAAGTGAATTATAGAACATCGTAAGGTACGGTGTACTTAAGTAGAATACGAAATGTGGTAAGGTACCATGGGCTTAAGTGATTTTGGGCATATTATAAGATATGGGCCAAAATACACTTAAGTGGGCTTTTTAGCTTGAAGCCCACACAAGTGGTTCTATAAATAGAACCCTTGTGCAGAAGCATTCATTGCGGTTGCATTATTTTCGTTTTCTCTCTCTCTCTCTCTCTCTCTCACTCACTCACTCAAAGCCTTCATTCGTACCAGCTAGCATTGAGATTGAAGGATCCGTTCGTGTGGACTGAGTAGAGACGTTGTCATCGTTCAACGTTCGTGATCGCTCAGTGGATCTGCATCAAAGGTTTTGATCGTCACAAGAGATCTGCACCAAAGGTTTCAATCGTCACAAGAGGTAAATATTCTATCACTGATCATGACCATTCGTAAGGATCTCTAAAGGAGAAAATTTTAGTTTCCGCTGCATTTTGGATCACAATTCTCCTTCAAGAACATGTTGCCTTCTTATCTCTATGATTGCCCCACTTAATTTTTTGTTCGAGTTCTCTGCAAGTGGAACGTCTACTTAAGCCAATTGATTTTAACTTCACTTTATGAAGCTTCAAGTTTGGCATCCATTGGCATGAAGACATTTAAACTGACTAACAATCCCAAAGGCACACTTTTAATAGTAGGTCCCTTCTGGCTCCTATAACTCTGGATTAATGTCACTTTTGAGCTATCCTTGGTGGAAAACAAACCCAATCACCCTACTAGAGGATCCAAAGACTGGCCGATTGAAGGAAACTGACTAGTCTTTCACACTCCCGCTGAAAAAGGATTTTCGACACTAGAGAGTTTCACCTAATACTATACGGTGTTTGTAAAATGCTACAACTTTACTCCTTAAATGGCCCCTTCGATGACAAACGTAATGGACCTGAATGGTTCAAAAGAGAATTCCCTGCGTGCGATACTACGCATCAAGTTGAATCTAATGAAATTTGGAAAGTCTTTCTAACACCCAAGCTACCGTATACCAGAATTTCATCCAATAAGAATCAAGTATGTTTTGTTGGTGAAGCTAGCGGAAATACTTGAATGCATCACAAGCTCGAACATATAACAGAGTTGCAATCGAACTTTATTTATTCCTGAAGGAAAGGGAAAATATCGATAAAACCCAGGGGAAAGAGATATGACCCTCATGCCTACATATCCTTATAGTGAAATAAGGAATTCAAAGCTCCGTAGTTCATAGAACTAATGGTGGGAGGTGATAGAAGAGTGATAACAAATATGGTATAAACCAAAGGATTATGTTGTTTGACTCCAAAAAGGGAAGAAATCTGAACCCAAGAGTAAAACTAACATTAACCAATACGTGGGTAGCCTGAGCATTAGCCACTATATGGTACGGTAAAAAACAAAGCGAATTAGTCATAACATTTTGCAATGAACTGAAATCAAATTAAAGTCAATCTAACACATTCAAACCTTAAGTCCTATGCCCTTGTGCATTGAGACATTTTCAAATCAAACATTTCCCCGCCCTGATGCGTTGAGAACTTTCAAAATCTAAAAACAACAAACAAACAAACATTTTTTAGACGAACTACGGTGCTCTGGTCCTTCAATAAATTTGAGGGTATGTAGGCATAAAGTTGTAACACTCTAGCGAGTAAAATAACCAAAAACATTTTCTTTGTCCTCCCTTTTATTTGGTTTCTATGGATGACATCAAAGATTTCCCTATCCATCTCCCCATAACGATGCTCTAAGGTACCTTTCTAAATTGCTCTTTGATCTTGAATTAATCTCCATTTCTATTTAGACGTCAATGCCATGTTTAACAACTTTATATTCTTTATCCCTAACCCTTCATTCTTCTTAATCTTGCAAACATTCTTCCAACTCACCCGCACAATACCCCCTCTTCTCTTAATTCCCCAACCATAAAAAATTGCTCTGGATACACACAATTTCTTTCAGGATCTTCTTCCGAGATTTGTAGAACGGTAACATGTAAATGGGAACATTATTAAGAGTAAAGTTAATTAGAGTTAATCTCCCACCAATCGATCGAAGTTTTCCTCTCCAAACATCCAACTTCTTTCTCAGTTTGTCAATAATTTCATTCCACGAAAAGACTCTCCTAAGATTGCACCCTACCAGAATACCTAAAAAATTAAAAGGCAGAAAATCTTTACAATAGGACAAGAAGTGTGAAGCAACCTCCATAAAATGCTCATTTAGATTCAAACAATATTATTTTCTTTTGAAAAATAATAATTTTCAGCCCAAAAACTAACTTGAAACCTCTAAGCACCGCTTTTAAACTCCATAAATTCTACCAGGATCCTTCCCCCATTATCATCATATCGCCTGTAAATTGCAACATGATATACTCTAGATTATCATTTAACTTGAAGCCCTTAATGTCTCCAATATCTATAGTCTTGTTCAACATACTTATTAATCCTTCTGAGACCGTTGAAAAAAGGAAAGGGGATAACGGATCCCCTTGCCTCAAACTCTCTGACATTTGAAGTCTTTAGTCGGGCTCTCGTTAACAAGGACCGAGAAAGAAGTTTCAAAGATATATGACTTCATCCATAATCTTCATTTACTGCTAAAGCCTAAAGATCTCAACATAAATCTCAGGAAACCCCACGATATGCAATCATAGGCCTTTTCGAAATCTACCTTTAAAATTAAAAACCCCTATTTACTTCTTTTGGCGAGGTCTAAAATCTCATTCAAAACCAACACCCCTTCTAAAATTTGACGACCCGAAATTAGGGATGACAATTTGACTCATTCTCTATATAAATATCCACTAAAACATCCATAACGGATAGGGTAAAAATGAGAACCCTCACTTAAATAAGAAGGTATGGATGCGGGTATAGACACATTAATAAAAAAAATCCACATGTTTAAAATATAAATAAATAAAAAACACTTAGATAGACCATATCAATAGAAAGAGAATATTCCTTATCAACTTGTCACTTAAAAAGTCAAATAACATAACCTTTACCTTACAAGGAAAATCCAAAAAAATTAATTATATAATGAAAATGCCTTGCATATTTAACCCAAAAATAAACATTATTTCTTCATAAAATCAAACTTTTTTTTTCTTATGGAATTGAAATTTGAGAAACAAGCTTGAAATGTAATGTTAAAATTTGAATTTTAAATTGGTAAAGAGTTTTACTGGTGGGCTCTAGGTCATTGTAACACACCTCTCTTGAATTAATATGTTTATCATGTGCACCAAACATGAAGTGATGATGGTATTGAGACGAAAAGCGTAGCCTAAAACAAACGAAACAGATCCATAGTAGGCATTGGGCGGCACCAAAACTACGTCCATTTTCACGTTTCTTTCTCTCTCATTTACCAAGTCCAAGATAGCGACATGCCTACGTACTACAAAATTACTATCATTGAAACAGTCTTCATTTCTTTCTATTACTATTTCATTTCACTCGAGTCAATTACCATAGCTTCTTCGTCGTCGTCGTGCTTCTTGCCACGAAACTTCCATAACCACATGTTTCAATCCCCTTTCAATTCCATTTCAGCGTCTCTTTTTTAATTTCTATTTTCTACGTTTACTTTTATTAGTTAATATCATTCCAATTCCATTATTCAACTGTGCGAATATCCTTCACATTTTTCTCATTCTCTTTTAGTCAAACTCATGAGATTAATTCCTAACTCAAATATAATACTCGTGTTCAATTCTTAACTGAATTTCGGTTTAACATTTCGATACTCTCTTCTAAACACTGATTTAACGGGTACACTATCTTCATCCTAACTAACTAACTAACTAACTCTTTCCACGCTTTTGTGCATGTCAATGTGTTAGTTATTGTTTTCATTTCAATTGAATTTGTGCAGGATTTCGATTTTTCCGACGATTATGGGATCGGTTTGTTCGGCTGGTAAAGCCGAGAGAAATAAAAATGGTGAGAGTGAAGTTTCTGGTGTTAGGAATCTTAACAGGTTAAAGAGCTTTGTAAACAGAAAGGGAAATTGTTATTCAAATTCAAAGAAGTCGAACTCTGGATTTTCTACTGAGTTCAAACTAGTTGATGATGATACAAATCTCAAATTAACAAGGAGAAAACAGGTAATTACTTCCTCTAGTTATCGATTTTAGTATTAATTTATTTGTGAATGTTAATTAGTACTATGATTCTATTAGGTAAATAGTGGATTAATGATAAAGTAACTTATAGTGTATGAATTTATAGCATAGGATTGGAATTTGGAAGTTTCTGTAAAAGTAATTTTCACTAGGAAATGAACGGTTACTTTCGCTAATATGACTAGTGATTTTCCTGAATCTGCAATTTATTTTTACTGTAAACTGTGTAATTAATTAAAGTCAATATGTTGCTTCTTAATTTAATCACTTGTTTTCGCATTCTGTAATTGGAATCTCTGTGGCACCGACGTCTCTTTAGAAAATGTGTGCTCGTGTCAGAGTCAGTGTCAGTGTCGGTGTCTGTTTCCGGTGTCGGTGCTTCATAGATTGAAATTTATTTTCATGTTTCACATTTTGATTTATGATTTCTTTGTTTTATAGGTCTCCCAAAGAGGGTCCTTGCTAGGAAGAGCTAGTGAGAAGGCAGTGGAAGTTTTGGACACACTGGGAAGTAGTTTGCCAAAGTTAAGTACCAGTGATGGTTTTATAACTGGCATGGTTCCTAAAAGGAATAAAATATCTATGTTGGCCTTTGAAGTAGCTAATACAATAACAAGAGGATCAATTTTGTTTCATTCATTATCTGAAGAAAATATTCAGTTACTTAAGAATGAGATTTTACAATCAGAAGGGGTGCAGAAGTTAGTTTCTACTGATACAAAGGAGTTAATCAGTTTTGTGGAGGCTGATAAAAGGTTCTTACTTGTTCATATACCATCATAAGCTTCAAAATCCTATGAATGTATTATATTTTGCTTTCTCTTTATGTTCATTATCTTTGAATTTTGGGTTAATTTTCAGGGAAGAATTCAATGTCTTCTCCCGGGAAGTAGTTAGATTTGGAAATACTTGTAAGGACCCTCAGTGGCATAACCTCGATCGATATTTCTTGCGGTGAGTTTGTTTGGTTTTGCATGCAACCTTAAGACAATGTTATATGGTAAATCATTTAGAAACAAATAAAAAACATTTCGGATTATAATTTTATTTCACAAACAATTTCAGATTAGACTTGGATGCCTTAAGCAACAAGCAACTTAGGGCAGAGGCAGAAAAGACTATGCAAGACTTGTCCTCTCTAGCTCAGAATACTGCTGTAAGAAAATAGTAATTTTAAATTAAGTTTTTCTTCTGTGTTTATCGAATTGGTTAACTGATTCTGAGGAAATAGCAAAAACATTATGTTGATATTGTTTCTTATACAATACCTTAAAGTGTATGAATATTCATTTTTGTAGCATATCAACAAAGTTTATTCATATTTTGGTAGAGTTTAGGCTATTATCAATGTTGTTTAAACTTTAGATTTCCCATATTTTCTACTTCTGATGGGGTTGAATTTCTGCTTTGTACTACGATTTTTTAGTTCCTTCTTTAAATAAGTATTGTTATTTTCTGTGTGTAGGAATTATACCATGAGTTGAATGCATTGGACCGTTTTCAACAAGATTATAACCAAAAGGTTAAGGAATTGGAGTTCTTAAATCTTCCTCTCAATGGTTAGAAACATCATTAAATAATTTCCCCTCAAAAGTTCTAACTCTCAATATCAATGATCAATGTAGTTTTTTAGAATTTATTGAGATTATTTTGAATTTTACTTGTAATCAATATCATGACTTCTAGAAAATCTCAGACTAAAATGTTTGTATTGTAACTCGTATCTACACATTCATAAGTCAGTTTCTTTGTTATTGTAGGGGAAGGTCTCACAGCTTTTCATAGTGAGCTTAAGCATCAAAGAAAGCTTGTGAAGAGCTTGCAAAGGAAATCCCTTTGGTCCAAAAATTTAGAGGAGGTATAAGAAGGAATAATTCCTCATTTGAATCTATCATTGTTGAATAACTGTTCTATTTCAGCACATTTTACAATAATAGACTTATTCTTTTCACCTACCTACTACAGATAGTTGAAAAGCTTGTTGATATAGCCACACACATACATCAAGCGATTTTCGAGTTCCTTGGGAAAAATGGTATGGAAACATACCAAACATGAATTTGAAATCAATTGCTACTTGCCTGAATTATATGCATAAATTTTTTATTAAATCGGGGATTCTTATAGCAGGTACAATTGCAGTAAAAAATCGGAACCGACCTCAAAGACTAGGCGAAGCTGGTCTTGCACTGCACTATGCTAACATTATCAATCAGATAAATGTGATAGTAAGTCTAGTTCCATAATGTTTTATCCATACCAGATAGTAGAGACAATATTGCAGAAAATTGCAATAAAAAATGTGGCCTTTGTGGATAGTTTATTTATTTGGTTTCTTTATCTACATACAATGATGGTTTCTAACTTTATATCAGGCATCACGCCCAACTGTTCTTCCTCCGAATATGAGGGACACATTGTATAAAGGTTTGCCCAAAAATATTAAGAACGCTCTTCCTTCCAGGTTGCAAAACGATACCGTTACAAGAGAGGTATACACGATTTTTCTAGTACATTTTACCTTCTGCTTGAAGATTAGAGTTTAATTTCTTGTTTGGAGTATGCTAATTGGAAATATTGTGTAGCTCTCCGTTGCTCAAGTCAAAGCTGAAATGGATAAGATTCTCCAGTGGCTTACTCCATTTGCCACAAATACGGCCAAGTATGATAATACTACTATTCTTTGCACATGGTGTCCCAGTTGCATTGTTTTGTTATTTGAATTGAAAATTAGTAATTTGACTTTCTCTAGAAACAAAAGTGTCACTTTTAAAGATGAAGTGACTAATTATAGTGACTCGCTCACAAATCAACATTTGAAATTTAAATAACTATACATCTAAGTGCATATAATCATATTTTCACATGTTTATTTTTGTAACTAATGATCATATAAAAATTTCAATTACACACATGTCCCTCTATTTTCTTAAAATATACAAGATGTATGATGCATCTCTTATTTAAACAGACATGTAATAAGTGTAACTTTCACATCAAGTAACCATAATTAATCTTTGTTTGAAAAATAAAAAGGATATGTATCATTCATGTTAATGAATTTTTCCCTTTTTATTATTAAAAACAAAATTGGAAATTACAGCACGTTATTCCCCACTTTTTCTTCAAAATCGATACCTTATAAATGGCTTATTCTGTTTTTCTTATCTGTATATGTTGCAGAGCACACCAAGGTTTTGGATGGGTTGGCGAATGGGCAAATACAAGGTAGATTGCTTAGTTTAGTGCACGAGTTTGATGAAATTATGGTAGCAATGTGACTTCCTCGAAACTTTAAAATGTTGATTTTCTCAAAATTACAGTCATACACGATGGTTCTGTCAAATTCATCGTCAATTCAAACACGTGCTAGTTTTACTTGTTTTATAGGACAATTAGACTTTGCATTTAGTTTGTGATTTATTAACTTTAGATATGGGTTTTGCAGTAGTGAGTCTGTAGAAAAGATAGCAGGCAAAGAAGCCAACCTTATTCGCCTTCACACACTCCATTACGCCAACAAACAGAAGACAGATTTTCACATCCTGGAACTATTGGTTCTGCTTCACTGTTTAGTTACTTTTGCAAGATACAGACACAACGCCACAAGACCAATGTCTAGTACAAGAACTTCTTCTCCCAACAAAGGACTCCATTTTCAGTCAAAGATGTTGCAATTCATTTCGCTGACTCAGTTGTCTGAAGAGGAAAGGAGATTGTTGGAAGAGGTAACTACAAGGAGATGGATTCCAGGAATTAGCAAAAGTGAGAATCTTGCAGGGACTAAGAAAAAAGAAGCTATGGTTTGGCATTTTAGCAACAGTGTTGGGAGCTCACCAGCTAAGTGGCTCTTTGCAACAAAGTTGGACTTGGATGTTATGGATGGCCTATAAGATGCTCAGACTTTTGTTGGTTAATTATAAAGAGTTTTTCAATCAATCCCTATAACACAAGAATTTATTAAAACAACTTTTTCGATAATGTAATTTCTATCAAAATATACTATCAGAAAGCATGCTATCTGTAGAATATTTTGACAGATTTAAAGAGTGGATTGAATAACTCCAATTTTTATCATCCAACATTGACAACCATTGTCAATTCATATATTGTATATCTATACATAATTTTTTTTATTGTTTGCTTTGAAATTTACTAGGTACTTACATATATAGAAAGGAAAGCTAAATAGAACACTTTTTGGCATAGGAAAGTTGTAAATAGAATATATGCTTGTTTTTTTATGTTCGATACCATGGTATAAATTCCGTCCATGTTTATTATTATTAACTTTGAATGAAGATATCTAAGATTAATTAATATTCCAATTTAGTCTCATAAAATATAAATATAAAAAACTACTGAAACTATTGTATAAACAAATTTATTAACTTAATTAACCCTTTGGGGATGGGCTATTAGGGATCAGATTGATTAGATGAGAGTGCCCAATTGTCGTAACCAGGCTTGGGGCGAACACCCAACTCGCATATTAAATGCGAGACTCGACCACTCCTCATATCCCATTTCTGCCTGAAGGATCATGGTTTTAAATTACTTTAATCTTTTGATCTTATAGCATCCAATTATTCCTATATCAATATATGATTCGATGTGGGGTTATAAGTAACATAACGTCACGCGCACTCCATGCTCCAATTCATGCTTTCACTCTTCTAAATTAACCAAGTAATCAAATGTTTCGAAACAAGTTTCATTTTCTTGTGCAACTCAATAATTTGGCTGCTTTTCGTTTTGTCTCATGAACCAGATTTGGCCTAATGTAATCTATCTACTTCCCCTAATATTCCAAATACAAAGTGCTGAATTAAATTAAGCTTCAATGCATCTATAACAGCATGAATCAACTTTCTGGTTATGCTCAATTGTTAGGCAATATCAAAAACTGAAACAATGGAACAATAGTGGGAAGAATTATTCCAACCAGAAAGTGGTAAGTTAAGTTAACATGAATAGTAGATTCAGCTACTCAACTACCAGAACAAAACATTATACAATTGTGAATAAAATGTCAAAAGCTAGTGTTTATAAGTCTTGCACTACACATAAAATAATAGTATAATAATCGTTGATATGATATAGAGCATATCTATATGGTCTTTAGAAGTTGTCAAATAAGACTCACTTTTTATTATCCATTTAGCATCTCTGCCGGAAAGGTTACACTTGCTGGCAACTACAACTAGCTGCTAGGATTTGGGAAGCTTCACATGACAAAATTCAATTGAAATTTCAACACACTTTTATTCCTTTACACGTTCGGCCACTTTGATAGTAATATTTATGAATAAATATGTGAATAAAAAGTATTTTAATTTATAATTATTGCATATCTTTAAAATAATTTAGTCAAAATAAAAAATAAATGACAATGTATAAGAGACAACTACGTAATCTAAAGTTGCTGCATGTTTCTATTTAGTTCTACATATCCTGTTTACTCCAAAGTCTCCCACGAGTTGCTAGAATAGTTTTATGTTTTTTTTTTTGGAAACTTTGTGTAGGGTAGTCACAATTTAATAAATGTAAAATAAATAGAGGTTTTATTTAATCAACGATTTATTCTGACAAATATTTTACGAAGTCCTATTTAACTATAGTTAAATCCTATCAAATTTAAGACTCTATGCGATAACTCACCTTGCACGCCCTTAAAGACGACATTGTTAGTTACTGTTATTGTGTTTTAACTTTTAACTAGTTTAACATTAGTTGTTAGTTTTTGTTTTATAATTTTGAAAAAAAGACGAATTGAAAATTAGATCATTGTCTTGAAGACGTTTAATATAACTGTTCAAAATTGTCTAAAACAAACGATCAACCAGACGACTCTAAGATAAAATAACATTGTTTTATGTTGTACGATTACTACTCACACGTTAGATAATCGATTTAGAAATACATTTTCTATGGTATAAAGACCATTCTAAATAGTTTATGAGACAATGAAAAAGTCAGATAATTCTCTATAGAGATTCAATAATAATCTATTGGCCCCTTCAAAATATTACTCAAACGAGGAGAAACTAAAATAATTTTTCAAAGAAAATTCAATAATAATCGTTTAACCACTCCAATATTTTGAAATAAAACATATGCGCTTTTTTATATAATGAAATAAGTTATTCATGAAAGAATATGAATTCGTGAGACTTATATTCTCCTGTTTTTTATATATGCTAGAAATTAGTTATAATGTGTAAGTTGAGCAATGTAAAACATATAATTTTCTCAATTAAGATACTGTTTATTGGTGTTTTTAGTAATTCAAGTCACAAATTTTAATTCACTTAGTAGATTAAACTCGAAAAAATTCTACGAATAATTTCTACAAGTCAGTTTGATGACATGTATTTGTCCTTGGATGTTGATGTTTGAATATAAGAAAAATTGGATAGAAATCTCAATAAGAACTGTTATAAAATATTTTACTTATATATTAAAAAGTGATTCTTACATGTTACATCTACATGCTTTAAATAAGAGAGAATAGAAGACCTAATGGGCCTCATTACTAATAGAAATAATTACTATTTACAATCTAATATTTACAACACTCCCCCTCAAGCTGGTGAATGGATATCTATCATTCCCAGCTTGCAAGTAAGTTGCCTGAATCTTTCTGTTGGTAAGCCTTTTGTTAACACATCTGCCAGTTGATGCCCGGAAGGAACGTAAGATGTAGTTATTAGTCCACTATCCAACTTCTCTTTGATAAAATGTCGGTCAATCTCAATGTGTTTAGTCCTGTCATGCTGAACAGGATTATGAGCAATACTAATAGCTGATTTATTGTCACAAAACAATGTCATAGGACCTTCACATTGTATCTTTAAGTCTTCTAGAATTTGTTTCATCCACAATAGCTCACAAATTCCTAATGCCATAGCTCTAAATTCTGCCTCGGCGCTTGATCGAGCAACTACACTTTGCTTCTTACTCTTCCAAGCTACAAGGTTACCACACAGAAAAGTACAATAGCCTGACGTAGATCTTCTGTCACTCACTGATTCGGCATAATCCGCATCAGTGTAAGTCTCCATAGTTAGATTTCCACCTCTTTTAAACAAAAGTCCTCTCCCTGGAGTTGCTTTAAGATATTGTAGAACGCGGTCTACAGCCTGCAAATGTCTCACCCTCGGATCATGCATGAATTGGCTCACCACACTGACTGCATATGCCAAATCTGGTCTAGTGTGTGCCAAGTAAATCAATTTTCCCACTAATCTCTGATATTGACCCTTGTCAACTTTGTCACTTTCCTCCTCAAAGCTTATCCTGTGATTTTGTTCAATGGGAACACTTGCAGGTTTGCATCCAAGTTTGCCAGTTTCCTGCAAAAGATCAAGCACATACTTCCTTTGAGAAATAAAGATGCCTTGCTTTGAGTAGGCTACCTCAATTCCCAAGAAATACTTGAGTTGCCCAAGGTCTTTCATCTCAAACTCTGCTGATAATTTCTCTTTGAGGAAATGTCTCTCAGTCAAATCATCTCCTGTAACAATAATATCATCAACATAAACAAGAAGTATAGTCAGTTTTCCTCCTTGTGAATGTTTAAAAAATAAAGTGTGGTCTCCTTGACTTTGCTTATAGCCCAAACACATCATTGCCTTTGTGAACCTTCCAAACCATGCCCGAGGGGACTGCTTTAGTCCATATAAGGCTTTCTTCAATTTACACACCTTGTTAGCTCCATTTGTTATGCCAACACCTGGTGGAATCTCCATATACACTTCTTCCTCTAAGTCTCCATGCAAGAACACATTTTTAACATCAAACTGTTGCAATTCCCATCCACATGAAGCAGCAAGAGATAGTAAAATTCGAACAGTATTCATCTTTGCCACTGGGGCAAATGTCTCCTCATAATCAATACCATACGTCTGAGTATAACCTTTTGCCACTAGTCTTGCTTTGTACCGATCAAGTGTACCATCAGATTTGTACTTTACAGTATAGATCCATCTGCATCCAACTGGACTTTTGTCTCTTTTCCTTTCAATAATCTCCCAAGTACCATTTTTTTCAAGTGCTCTCATTTCCTCATCCATAGCTTGGACCCAATTTTTATTTTGCAATGCTTCTTCAACAGATGATGGGATTTTCACAGAATCAACAGCTGCAACAAAACTTTGATATTGTGTGGAAAGATGTTTAGTGGAGACATATTGAGAGATAGGGTGTCGATATAGGGAGGGACAAGATCTTTTATCCTTCCTCAAAGCAATGGGTAAATCAACTGGATTAGTGTCACAAGTATCAGAAATGGCACAATCATCACTAGAGGAATCATTTTCAGTACTTACCTCCAGTTCAGGCGATTGAATTTGTTTCTGGAGAAGGTCAGATTTACTTCTTCTCTGATACACTAGAGTTGGTGCTGGAGGTGCTGATTCCTGTAAAACAGAAGGCCTTGAAGGACCAGGAACACTTACTGGCTCAGATTCAGGTGTTGAACTAGGACTCAAACTCAAACTAGGTGACAACTCGGGTTCAAGAGAGGGAACACTGATAGGTGTTCTAGGGAGGCTAGGACCAAGGATCAGAAACTCGGACTCAGACTCTGACTCTGACTCTAAGTCACTTATGTTCTCCCCTTGAGACTGAGAACGAGTGAAATATGACACATTTTCATGAAAGGTGACATCTTTGGAGACAAAGAATTTTCGACTCGGGGGATGATAACATTTGTACCCTCTTTTGTTGGGTGCATAACCCAGAAAGATACATCTGACAGCACGGGGATCCAATTTGTTGCGATATTGTTTGTGAACATGAACAAAAGCAACACAACCAAAAATGCGAGACTCAAGAGTGTGTAAGATAGGAACAGATGGAAAACGTGAAAGCATAAATTGGGCAGGACTTTGATTACCTAACACTCGAGATGGGACCCGGTTAATCAGATAGGCAGCAGTAAGAATTGCCTCACCCCAATAAGAGGTAGGAACAGACATTTGAAAAAGGAGAGATCTAGCAACTTCAAGTAAATGACGATTTTTTCTTTCTGCGACACCGTTTTGTTGTGGGGTGTCAACACATGTGAATTCATGGAGAATGCCATGTTTACTAGTGAAGTTGGAAAAGGTATGATTGACATATTCTTTACCATTGTCAGAACGAATTCTTTTTATGCCTTTTCCAAATTGCGTTTGTACCATATTATAAAATTGGATAAATATTTGTGGTACTTCGGATTTAGTATTCATCAAGAAAATCCAAGTTACCCGAGTACAATCATCAATAAATGAGACAAACCATTTTGCACCAAAAATATTAGAGGTAGGGGCAGGTCCCCAAACATCAGAATGAATCAAATCAAAAGGTTCATCACTTTTATTAAAACTGGAAGGAAAAGATACACGATTGTGTTTTGCCAACTGACAAATGTAACACCCTTCTAAAATACCCCAATATTTAATTAAAATAACAAAACATAAATCAGAGTAAATATGCAATTCAAGGGTGTCACACATGACACTTCACACCATTTTCCAAAATATCCTGTCATGCTCATTTATTTAATCAAAATAAAACATTTGCATAATACGCAGCGGATAGAAATCAAATCAATCGTGCAAAACATGTAACACATTACATGTAAAATTATTCAACAAGGTAAAACATCCCGTCCCGATGTTACATCTACCAGAGCATGACCCACTAAGGAACTACACTAGACTCCAAGGACTAGCTTCTACTCAATCACTGCTCGTTACTTGAAAAATAGTTGTAAGGGTGAGTTCCTCAATCGATATAATAAGCATTATAAAATATCATGTAATGCTAAGTAATTTAACACATATCATCACCCTAATCAGATCACACATATTCAGCAACGGCCATATCAACTCATAATCATCATCATCATCATACTCAAACTCAACATAACCATAAAACACACGTATAATATTGGAATACATCCATTCATATTATACGCCATACATATATATAATTATGCAATGAGACTCCATGCATACGGTACCGACTATTCGTGAACATATAGTTCAACCTCACCGACCAAATCCAGGTACGGCTACCAAGCTCACTAGTCCCACTCATTTGAGACTTAGTGACTCACTCACTAATTCCTCACCATGGGAATTAGCTACCACCCCAAGGGCTATGATATGCACGCTAATCACCTAGCATGCAAACATCAACAACAATCCACAATACTAACTCACTAATTCCTCACCATGGGAATTAGCTACCACCATAAAGGCCACAATATGCAAGCTAGATCACTTAGTCATGCAAACATCAACAATCATCCACAATGGACATATGCTCACACTCTAAGCCATAAACAGTCCATTCATAATTTCATACATGATATACACATTCACAACATTATGCATACCATCAGACATCATCAACATATTTACCACATAATCATATTAGGTCATACCACATAATTAATCACAGCATTAGCACACTCTACTAATACCTATACTACTCAAAACAACGGGAAATGATCCCTACTCTATCATACATCAGCTAAATTACATTACTCAGCTGAACAACCAAAAACTGCACAACAACAGCACAGAAAGATCACAATCCTGCCCATACGCGTACTGCCTAGTCCCATACGCGTATGGCCCATTTCTCAGCCAATCCCATACGCGTATCACCTGTCTCATACGCGTATGCTACGCGTACCACTTCCTCATACGCGTACCAACAGAGGCCAAACCACGTTCAAAATATCATCTTCCTCATCCATACGCGTATTGCCTAGTGCCATACGCGTACCAGACCATCTCATACGCGTATTACCTAATGCCATACGCGTATGACCAGAAACCAGATTTCCAGATCTGCTATGGTTTTCTCTGCTACGAGATCTCCCAATTCCAACCTCCCACAATCCAATTTTTCACATTAATCATTCATATCATCTAACACGAATCATACCTTATTCGATTTCACAATTGCTAACATTATTACATCTAATTCCTACGAATTTCTCCAATTAAACCCATATTTCGTTCATCCAATATTTTCACAAATCTCAGCATACATCATTCTAATCAGAGTCAAAACAATGGTTTATCACTACCCACTACATGTTATCCCATAATACCCATTAATCGACGATAAACCCCCCTTACCTGAGTTAATCCGGCGAATCTTTAAGCTTCAAGCTCTTCCTCTCTTCAACCCTTGTTCTCTGGCTCTCTTTGCCCTTTTTCCACTTTTCTGTCCCTTTTTCCTTTTCACGTGAAAATAACCCTTTTACCAAATGGGACCTTTTCTAATTCCAACTTTTATTCCAATAATAATAATGATAAAATAATCCAATAATAATAATTCCAATAAAAATATTCCAATTATTTAATTAAATTAATAAATATATTATTAACTTAAATTAAATAATTATCTTATTTTATCGGGGTGTTACAACTCTCCCCCACTAAAAGAGTTTTCGTCCTCGAAAACATACCTCAAGCGAATAACTCCGGATACGACTCCTTCATCTGGCTCTCAAGTTCCCAAGTCACATTGCCACCTGCTGGTCCTCCCCAAGCTACTTTTACTAAAGCAATCTCTTTACCCCGCAGCTGCTTCAACTCTCGATCCTCAATCCTCATAGGTGATGTTTCAACAGTCAGGTTATCTCTCACCTGTACATCATCTACTTGGACCACATGCGACGGATCATGAATGTACCTCCTCAACTGAGACACATGAAAAACCTCATGCAAATTCGCAAGTGACGGCGGTAAAGCGATACGATAGGCTACCTCTCCTATCCTCTCCAAAATCTGATAAGGACCAATAAATCGAGGTGTCAACTTCTTCGACTTCAAAGCTCGACCAACCCCAGTTATCGGAGTAACACGAAGAAACACATGATCTCCCTCTTGAAACTCAAGTGACTTCCTCCTCTTGTCGTGATAACTCTTCTGACGACTCTGAGCAATCCTCATCTTCTCCTGAATCACCTTAATCTTTTCCGTAGTTTGTTGAACAATCTCCGGTCCAACCACAGCACTCTCACCGGACTCATACCAACATAAAGGCGTCCGACATCTCCTACCATACAAGGCTTCAAACGGTGCCATACCAATGCTCGAATGAAAACTATTGTTGTAGGTAAACTCAATCAAAGGTAAATAACAATCCCAAGCACCTCCTTTTTCCAAAACACAAGCCCTCAAAAGATCCTCTAGTGACTGAATCGTCCTCTTAGTCTGACCATCAGTCTGCGGATGATATGCAGAACTCAATCTCAGCTTAGTTCCCAAAGCCTTCTGCAAACCTTCCCAAAACTTCGATGTAAATCTAGGATCTCTGTCTGAAACAATACTCGACGGAATACCATGCAAACTTACAATCTTCTCAATATACAACTCGGCTAATCTCTCTAACGGATAATCCATTCTGATCGGAACAAAATGAGCCGATTTTGTCAATCTATCTACAATCACCCAAATAGCTTCAAAATTCTTACTTGTCCTCGGTAAACCAGAAACAAAATCCATACTGATACTATCCCACTTCCACTCTGGAATAGCCAACGGTTGCATTAGCCCAGACGGCTTCTGATGCTCAATCTTCGACTTCTGACAAGTCAAACAAGAATAAACAAAACTCGCAATTTCTCTTTTCATTCCCGGCCACCAAAACAACTTTTTCAAATCATGATACATCTTCGTAGCCCCAGGATGAATACTCAGGCCACTACGATGTCCCTCTTCAAGAATACTCTTCTTAAGTTCGGTAACATCCGGAATACACACCCGATTACCAAATTTCAAAACACCATTCTCATCAACTCTGAATTCACCACCTTGACCTTGATTCACTAGAGTCAACTTATCAACCAAAAGCATATCGAATTTCTGACCCTCTCTAATCTCATCCAGAATACCACTTGTTAACTTCAACATTCCCAATTTAACACTATTGTGAGTACTCTCACACACCAAACTCAAGTCTCTAAGCTGCTCAATTAAATCCAATTCCTTAACCATTAACATAGACATATGCAATGATTTCCGACTCAATGCATCAGCCACTACGTTTGCTTTACCCGGATGGTAATTCAAACCAAAGTCATAATCCTTCAGAAACTCTAACCATCTCCTCTGTCTCATATTCAGCTCTTTCTGATCAAACAAATACTTTAAACTTTTATGGTCACTGAAAACCTCAAATCTTGACCCGTACAAGTAATGCCTCCATAACTTCAGAACAAATACCACAGCTGCCAACTCTAAATCGTGTGTCGGATAGTTCCTCTCATGAACTCTCAGTTGTCTCGAAGCATAAGCTATAACCTGCTTATTCTGCATCAACACACCACCCAAACCCAACAATGAAGCATCACAGAAAACCTCAAATGGTTCCGACGGACTCGGTAATATCAGGATAGGAGCAGTAGTCAACTTTCTCTTTAACTCTTGGAATCCTTCTTCACATTTTGAGTCCCAAACAAACGCTTGCCCCTTTCTAGTCAACATCGTCAACGGTAACGCCAACTTAGAAAATCCCTCGATGAACTTCCTATAATAACCAGCCAAACCAAGAAAACTCCTTATCTCCGAAACTGACTTCGGAGCTTCCCACTTAGATACCGCTTCTATCTTAGAAGGATCAACAGCAACACCACCTCTGGAAATCACATGACCAAGAAAACTAACCTCTTCTAACCAAAATTCACACTTAGACAGTTTAGCAAACAACTTCTTTTCTCGTAGAACTTCTAAAACCACTCTCAAATGCTCAGCATGTTCTTCTTCAGATTTCGAATACACCAAAATATCGTCAATAAACACCACAACAAACTTGTCTAGGTACGGATGGAAAATCCTATTCATATACTCCATAAATACTCCAGGCGCATTAGTCACACCAAAAGGCATTACAGAATACTCATAATGTCCATACCTTGTTCTGAAAGCAGTCTTCTGAATATCCTCAGTTTTCACACGTATCTGATGATATCCCGACCTCAAATCTATTTTGCTGAACACACTCGCACCAACTAACTGATCCATCAAATCATCAATCCTCGACAAAGGATACCGATTCTTGATCGTCACTTTATTCAGTTGCCTGTAGTCCACACACAACCTCATAGTACCTTCTTTCTTCTTAACCAATAACGTTGGTGCACCCCACGGTGACACGCTCGGACGAATAAATTTCTTATCCAACAGATCTTCCAACTGACTCTTCAATTCAGTTAACTCAACAGCAGACATACGGTACGGAGCCATCGATATCGGCCTAGTACCAGGCACCAAATCAATCGAGAACTCAACTTCACGCTCGGGCGGTAATTCATTCACTTCTTCAGGAAACACATCAGGAAAATCACACACCACGGCTAGATCACAAATCGCCAGTTTATCTTTAGCCTCCAAAGTCGCTAACAGCATAAACAACTCCGCCCCATCTGCTACTGCCTCATTCACCTGCCTCGCTGATAGAAACAAATCCTTTCCTTCCTCAATCTCAGGAAAGATCACAGTCTTATCAAAACAATTGATATAGACTCGGTTAAACACCAACCAGTTCATACCCAGGATAACATCAATCTGCACTAGTGGGAGACACACTAGGTCCATCCCAAAGTCTCTACCAAAAATACTCAAAGGACAATTTAAACAAACTGAAGTAGTAGTCACTGAACCCTTCGCAGGAGTATCAATCACCATACTTCCATGCATCTCAGATATCTCTAGTTTAAGTTTCACAACACAATCCAAAGATATAAAGGAATGAGTCGCACCTGTGTCAATAATAGCTACAAGAGGAAAGCCATTAATATAACACGTACCTCGGATCAAACGATCATCTGCAGAAGTCTCAGAACCCGATAAAGCAAAGACCTTGCCTCCCGACTGGTTCTCTCTCTTCGGCTTAGGACACTGTGGACTGATATGACCCACTTCTCCATAGTTGAAACAAGTCACAGTCTTCAACCGGCACTCTGCAGCCAAATGACCACCTTTTCCACACTTGAAACACTTCTTCTCATTACTGGTACACTCATGGATACGATGTCCAGCCTGACCACATCTGTAACACTTAGCAGGGGCACTGGAGTCTCCCCCACTAGGCCTCTTCATCCCACTTTGTCTCTGGAAACCTTTGCCAGCTGCATACGGTTTCCCACGATCACTCTGATTCTTGCCTTTCCTATCAACCCTTTGTTGATAGCTCTCCGCTCTGGCCTTGGTATCCTGTTCAAAAATCCTGCAACAGTCAACCAAGTCAGAGAACACTCTGATCCGCTGATACCCAATAGCCTGCTTGATCTCGGAACGTAACCCGTTCTCAAACTTCACACACTTTGAAAATTCCCCAGTAGCCTCGTTATAGGGAGTGTAATACTTCGACAGCTCTGTGAACTTAGCAGCATACTCAGTAACAGACCGATTGCCCTGCTTCAATTCCAAGAACTCTATCTCTTTCTTTCCTCTGACATCCTCTGGAAAGTACTTCCTCAGGAATCTCTCTCTGAACACTGCCCACGTGATTTCAGCATTCCCAGCAGATTCCAACTCAGTGCGGGTAGCAACCCACCAATCATCTGCTTCTTCTGACAGCATATGCGTACCGAACCTGACCTTCTGGTTATCGGCACACTCAGTCACTCGGAAGATTCTCTCGATCTCCTTCAACCACTTCTGAGCGCCATCTGGATCGTATGCTCCCTTGAACATTGGAGGATTGTTCTTCTGGAACTCACTCAGTTGACGAGCAGCTCCCATTCCCACAACATTCAGATTTCCCCCAAGTACTCCAGCTAGCATACCCAGAGCCTCAGCAATCGCAGCATCATCTCTACCTCTTCCAGCCATCTCTATTCTGAAAACCCAACAAGCTAAACAATAAGTACTGATAGGGTTACACAACACCTATCCCGTACAGGGGAAACAGAATAATTACGACTCGACTCGACCGACTATGCTCTGATACCACTAATGTAACACCCTTCTAAAATACCCCAATATTTAATTAAAATAACAAAACATAAATCAGAGTAAATATGCAATTCAAGGGTGTCACACATGACACTTCACACCATTTTCCAAAATATCCTGTCATGCTCATTTATTTAATCAAAATAAAACATTTGCATAATACGCAGCGGATAGAAATCAAATCAATCGTGCAAAACATGTAACACATTACATGTAAAATTATTCAACAAGGTAAAACATCCCGTCCCGATGTTACATCTACCAGAGCATGACCCACTAAGGAACTACACTAGACTCCAAGGACTAGCTTCTACTCAATCACTGCTCGTTACCTGAAAAATAGTTGTAAGGGTGAGTTCCTCAATCGATATAATAAGCATTATAAAATATCATGTAATGCTAAGTAATTTAACACATATCATCACCCTAATCAGATCACACATATTCAGCAACGGCCATATCAACTCATAATCATCATCATCATCATACTCAAACTCAACATAACCATAAAACACACGTATAATATTGGAATACATCCATTCATATTATACGCCATACATACATATAATTATGCAATGAGACTCCATGCATGCGGTACCGACTATTCATGAACATATAGTTCAACCTCACCGACCAAATCCAGGTACGGCTACCAAGCTCACTAGTCCCACTCATTTGAGACTTAGTGACTCACTCATTAATTCCTCACCATGGGAATTAGCTACCACCCCAAGGGCTATGATATGCACGCTAATCACCTAGCATGCAAACATCAACAACAATCCACAATACTAACTCACTAATTCCTCACCATGGGAATTAGCTACCACCATAAAGGCCACAATATGCAAGCTAGATCACTTAGTCATGCAAACATCAACAATCATCCACAATGGACATATGCTCACACTCTAAGCCATAAACAGTCCATTCATAATTTCATACATGATATACACATTCACAACATTATGCATACCATCAGACATCATCAACATATTTACCACATAATCATATTAGGTCATACCACATAATCAATCACAGCATTAGCACACTCTACTAATACCTATACTACTCAAAACAACGGGAAATGATCCCTACTCTATCATACATCAGCTAAATTACATTACTCAGCTGAACAACCAAAAACTGCACAACAACAGCACAGAAAGATCACAATCCTGCCCATACGCGTATTGCCTAGTCCCATACGCGTATGGCCCATTTCTCAGCCAATCCCATACGCGTATCACCTGTCTCATACGCGTATGCTACGCGTACCACTTCCCCATACACGTACCAACAGAGGCCAAACCACGTTCAAAATATCATCTTCCTCATCCATACGCGTATTGCCTAGTGCCATACGCGTACCAGACCATCTCATACGCGTATTGCCTAATGCCATACGCGTATGACCAGAAACCAGATTTCCAGATCTGCTATGGTTTTCTCTGCTACGAGATCTCCCAATTCCAACCTCCCACAATCCAATTTTTCACATTAATCATTCATATCATCTAACACGAATCATACCTTATTCGATTTCACAATTGCTAACATTATTACATCTAATTCCTACGAATTTCTCCAATTAAACCCATATTTCGTTCATCCAATATTTTCACAAATCTCAGCATACATTATTCTAATCAGAGTCAAAACAATGGTTTATCACTACCCACTACATGTTATCCCATAATACCCATTAATCGACGATAAATCCCCCTTACCTGAGTTAATCCGGCGAATCTTTAAGCTTCAAGCTCTTCCTCTCTTCAACCCTTGTTCTCTGGCTCTCTTTGCCCTTTTTCCACTTTTCTGTCCCTTTTTCCTTTTCACGTGAAAATAACCCTTTTACCAAATGGGACCTTTTCTAATTTCAACTTTTATTCCAATAATAATAATGATAAAATAATCCAATAATAATAATTCCAATAAAAATATTCCAATTATTTAATTAAATTAATAAATATATTATTAACTTAAATTAAATAATTATCTTATTTTATCGGGGTGTTACAACAAACATCACACTTAAAAGACTCAACAGAATGGTGTAAGAACAACGGCGGGAACATAGACTTAATTATATAAAATGGAGGATGACCGAGACGCTTGTGCTGAAGCCAAATTTGTGAGGCTGAAGAGGAAGACTGAGACTGGAAACAGGAGGACAACACCTTTGGATGGTCATCAGAGAAGTAGTATAACCCTTCCTTTTCCTTAGCAATTCCAATCGTCTGCCCCGTGGTAAGGTCCTGAAAAACACAATGGGACATAGAAAAAATTACTTTACAATTCAGATCACGGGTAAGCTTATGGATGGAAATTAAATTGTGGGAAAGTGTGGGAACATGAAGCACAAATTGCAACTGGAATGGAGGTTGCAAGTCAATATTTCCAGTGCCAACAACACAAGCATTAGAGCCATCAGCAACAGTGATATAAGGAATACTCGAAGGTGTGGTATAAGAGCATAATAATGTGGAATCAAATGTCATATGATTAGTAGCACCAGAGTCAAGAATCCACGCTTTCTTAGGAATATTACCACAAACAGTAAGAGATCGGGAACACAAACTCTTACCAGTAACTGCTAGAGACCCAGAACCAGAAGGCTTACTCATGGAGTCAAGCATAGATTTCAACCGTTCCACATCATTCTGACTGAAGGAGGAAAGATCAGTTCCCCTCTTTTCAAAGCTTTCAGTATCCTGGACATGTGTAGCAACATGTGCCTGATACTGGTGCATGTTGCGAGAACCGCCACCTCGGCTAAGAACCTGCTCCCTCCCATGAAGTTTGAAACACCTATCCTTTGTATGCCCTGATCGGTTACAATGCTCACAATAGAATTTGTCATGAACATTCTTGGATGATGATGGTGGTGGTCCTTGTCTTGTTGTTTTGCTAGCTACTAATGCTGACACATTCGGGGGCTGTTCATGAAGCATAGCTTGACGACGGGTTTCCTCACTACGGACAGTGTAAAAAACTTCATTAAGATCAGGAAATTTTTCCTTACCCAAAATCTGCACCCGAATAGGGTCAAATTCAGCATTAAGGCCTGCTAGGAAATCAAAGATCCTATCCCGCTCAACAACAGTATTCAAGGTGGCAGTATCCTTGCTGCACTCCATCTTTAAATTCTGATACTGATCCAACTCAATCCAAAAACCATTAAGAACTCCAAAATACTCAGTGATCGAAAGATTTCCCTGCTTAGTGTTGAAGATTTTCCTCTTTAAATCATAACAAGCAGACATATCTTGTTTCATGGAATAACTGCGACGAAGATACTCCCAAACTGCCTTTGCACTTGAGAGATACATGCAATTTCTACTAATTTATGGAGATATGGAGTTCCAAAGCCAAGTAATAATAGCAGAATCATCTTTATCCCAGGAAGGGAAGTTAGGAGCAGTAACCAGAGGAGGATTTCCTTCAATATGATCAAACATGTCGCAACATTTAAGAGTGTGTCTGATGAACTGAGACCATTGAAAATAATTTTTGCCGGTAAGCCAATAACCTTTTTGAACGACAAAATCCTTAGCATTAAATGGGGCTGGTGGATTTGTGGGAGGTGGAGGTGGAGGTGGAGGTGGAGGTGGTTGATCGTTAATAATCTCAGCCATTGAAAGGACAATCGAGAGAAAACAAACCAAGAAACAGGATGGGTTAGGGTTTCAAAGATGAGTGAACAAAAACAAGAAGCACGCAAAACAACAATGACCCAAACACCCAAAAACAACAACAAACTGCAGTAAAAAAAACTCCGCTACAAGGAGGCTAGGGTTTAGGCGGAAGCGAATCCCCCAAAATCGGGAGCTCTTGATACCATGTTATAAAATATTTTACTGATATATTAAAAGTGATTCTTACATGTTACATCTACATGCTTTAAATAAGAGAGAATAGAAGACCTAATGGGCTTTGACTAATGGGCCTCATTACTAATAGAAATAATTACTATTTACAATCTAATATTTACAACAAGAACAATGCGGAATCGTTCGACGAAATCAAATAAACAAAGAAAATGATAAAAGTAATAAAATAAATGCTTTGATTAAAGAATTATAAAAAGAACGCATATTCATGTGTGTTTTCTCACAAACTATTTTTTTATGTGACTTGGACACTCAAGTTCTATAGAGAATAATGATAAAATTTGTGAACCTCGATTACATAACTAAAATCAACTTATATACTAAATACATTAATGGCAGTCGATAACGGTTACTACCCCAAGACTCGGCACGTATCTTATTACATGGACTTCTGTCTTCTGATGTGTTCTCGCGTGTCTTTGGACTTTGAATTGCCTCCAAACTGTTGTGCAATATTGAAATCGTCTTTACAATCTCTAACTATCTTTGTTGAAGAGCTTGTTTGTCGAATCTTGTAGTGTAGTGTCGAAACATCTCTAGATCACCTAATCTTCGGACTCTAAAAAAATATACAAAGTCCCAAAACGTGATAGGCGAGTCGAATCCACCACCTTTATATCGTACTTTCATGTCGAAAGACTAACCCATTACAAACCTTTTCGAGATTCTGAACATGTTTTGAAGAGATAGTGATTCTAATCATATGGATCTGTTCATGGAATTCTTCCAAACTATGCTCCATGGATTTCAGTGCAGTGTCGAAAATCATAGGCTAATAGATGACCCCCAAAAAATATAACTTTCGATCATTTTTACAATATGGAAGAAAGGTGGTATTTTTTGTAACCTCTCTGACATTGTTCATAGTAGTTTGCATATGTCATCGTCATCATGATCATTTTCACCAATCGGTCACTTCAATGAACCTGTGTGCACTCAGCTATCATGATTTCAATTTCCTAAACCATTGTGGATCACAAAATTAACTCACATTAAAAAAAATCATTTAATTCAATTATACTCCAAAAATCAAAACGCGAACTATTAGAATTGAAATGTCATTTGTCCAAATTTTTAGAGGGAAACTAAAAAAAATTCTTCCACGGATATATATGCACCTTCCTCTCGTGTTTTTCTCTTTCGCTACTTCTTTTTCTCATAACCTTTAAAACTCTTATCTTTTATAATCTTCATCTTCAGTTTCTTCTTCAAACTTTAGAATAATGGCTTCTTCCTACGTTCTGACGAAACAACTTCCAATCTCACCTGCTGCTGATGTCACTGCTCATACTCTTCCTGATAATGGCGCTTATATCCCCAAACCACCAATGGAGAAAGAAAAAGCTACTATCTGGATTTCCTAAATATCAATTCTTTTTTCTATCTCAAGTAATGTTCATACTTTTTTTGGTTTGTTTCCGTACTCTCTGGAAAAACTGATAAGTCAAAGAAATATTTCCCTTGTTATTGCCGCTACAAACCCCGTGTGTTTGAAGATAAAATCTATAAGTTAGGCTCTATGAGTTCACCTCAATGTGTCTTCTATATGGTCATAGACCCCAAATTAAAAAGACCCCAAATATAACCTCAATATGCTCATTTTTTTAACACTACTTTTGAAATAAAAGGTTCGATATGCTCATTTTAACACTACTTTTGAAATAAAAGGTTCGAAACAAAATCAAACCAATTTTTCCTTGCAATTGTTTGAAGATATTACTCTAATAAAACTATACCCATTATTAATCAACATTTTAAATATACTATATTATTCTAATAAAACTATACCCAATATTAATCAACATTTTAAATATACTACACTGTTTTAATTAAACTATACCCAATATTAATCAACATTTTAAATATACTATACTGTTTTAGTTAAACTATACCCAATATTAATCAACATTTTAAATATACCATACTGCTCTAATAAAACTATACAAAATATTAAAAATAAATTAACTTGTTTAACCCTTCAAGGCTAAGCATTTAGGGATCAGATTGATTAATTGAGAGTGCCCAATTGTCGTAACCAGGCTTGGGGCGAACACCCAACTCACATTATAAGTGCGAGACTCGACCACTCCTCATTTCCCATTTCTGCCTGAAGGATCATGGTTGTATTTGAACTTAATCTTTTGATCTTATAGCGCCCAATTATTCCAATATTACCAAATTATTTGATGTGGGACTGTAACATAACCTCAAGCATATTATCTTCAAAATTTCCCAATACTTTGGCTGCAAATTATGAACCAGATTTGGCCTAATGTAATCTATCTACTTCACCTAATATTCCAAATGCAAACTACTGAATTAAATTAAGCTTCAAAGCATCTATAACAGGATGAATCAATGAATCAATTTTTCTGCTTATGCTCAGTTTTCCAACTCAACTGTTAGAACAATATGTATATCAGTGGTTGTTTTCTTGTGTGACTTAGTTTCTTCGAAAGTATCTAATTCCTATGAAAATTGTTATTGCACCAGAAACTCATGAAACAATGCAACAATAATAGTACGAATCATTCTAACCAGAAAGTGGGAAGTTGAAACTATAACTTGAACAGTAGACTCAGCTACTCAACTGCCAGAACAAAACATTAAACAATTGTGAAAAAAATGTCAAAAGTTGGTGTTTACAAGTCTAACACTAAACATAAAATAATAATAATAATCGATGATATGATATAGAGCATATCCATATATTGGTCTGAAACGAGTCAATATTGAAAAAGTTGTCAAATAAGACTCACTTTTTATTATCCATTTGGTATTTATGCCGGAAAGGTTACACAGTTGCTGGCAACTGCAAGTAGCTGATAGGATTCGGAGAAGCTACATACATAACAAGTTTTAATTGAAATTCAAGCACACTTTTGTTTCTATAAAGTTGAGTCAATTTAAGTATATTTGTGGATAAACATTTATATAACAAGTGTGTTAATTTATGTAACTGTTGAAATTGATGCATATTTCTCTAATATTTGTCAAACTAAATGGTAGTAAACTATAAGATAACTTAAATAATCTAAAGTTGCTGCATATTTCTATACTGTTTTATTAACATTAAGATTCACTAAAGACTTTCACATACTGCAAGTTTGCTTCAAAGTCCCACACTAGTTGCTGGTTGCTGCTATTACTTTCAAACTATTAACTAGAACCTTTTATATTGTTTAACTGCATTCTAAACTAATATTACCATATCAAATACTTAAAAATACTAAAAATGTGATATACTAATAATAGTATCAAAGTTCCATTCCGGGCATAATAAAATAATCACTATGGGGGAGCAATACTTCCCACGCCAGTAAAATAAATGAGAAGTAACGTGTGAGTGAGAATAAATTTGAATACCTAAAATAATATGTTTTCCCTTATTTATCAAGAGTAGTTGAAACATTTCACGCGTGATGTGGCGTGCTATGTGGACACTAGTCTGAATGAATTGGACAGTGATTGATGCGTTGGAGGACGAAATCGTCTACTTTTGATCAAAGTGAATGTCTACCTATTACGTACGACTTTCTACTTATAGTTCGTTCTTGGGCCTTTTGTCACGGGCCTGATAGAAGGCCCAAAATAGTTGTTCTTATTTCTATTCTGTAGAATGAGGGCTTCGTCGTGCACACACTTATGTCGGGTGTTAATCAAGCAAGTGAAGAGTTTTGACAGGACGTCACTAAGATGTTAAGAATAGAAGATAATTTAAATCAGTGCAACATGTTGCAGTTTTCGAGAAAATCTGCAATGTGGGGCCCATTAAATTTGTTTATTCTAGTTAACATGCATACCTCATTCTCTACTATTCTTGCTTTCTTCATTTTGATTTTTAGAGGAAGATGTGTTGATGTAAGTCCTAGAGGCCAATACTTTTGGTACTTGTATCGAATTATTTATTAATAATAAAAGGTTTTTTCTTTATTATATTTGTCTAATAAAGCCTCTAGAATAGATAGTCCGTTTAATGTATCAAGTGTGACTTAATCATGAGATCACATTAAACATAAGGACACTATTCTTAAAGTATCTATAATCGAGCTTTATTGTCAAGTGGGATAACATTAAAGTATTATAAGACTATTATGTATATAGATTGATGATCACATCTCATGGATCATGGATAAGGAGTTATCAAGTCTTAAACATAAGTATGAATATTAAGAGTAATATTTATACTGGATTGACCCGCTATGAGAATACTATATAGAATGTTATGCATAGTGTCATAAGTTATTCTCATGGTGATAATGGTGTATACCACCCTTCGACCTGAAACCACTATGGACCCTAGATGTAGAGTCGAGCGTCTTATTGCTGATCAAACATTATCCGTAACTGGATGACCATAAAGACAGTTGATGGGTACTCCACGAAGCATGCTAAGGAACATGAGTGACCTAGATAGAATTTGTCCATCTTGCGTAACAGGATAAATGTCTATGGGCCCAATATTGAATTGGACAAGGATGACACGGTCTATGCCTTGTGTTCAATATAGACATAAGGGCAAAAGGGTAATTGTACACATAAGTATTATCACAAAAGGATTTGTCAGATCACATGACATTTTCGTGTCTTGGATAATAGTGATGTGTTGCTAGATACCGCTCACTGTTTATTATGTTAAATACATGATTTAATATAATTGACAATGCCGCGAAAACCTACAGGGTCACACATAAAAAAGGACGGATTGATGAAAGATAGAGTAACTAAGGAATACCGTAATGTACGGCGCACTTAAGTGAATTGTAGAACATCGTAAGGTACAATGTACTTAAGTAGAATACGAAATATGGTAAGATACCACACGCTTAAGTGATTTTGGTATATTATAAGATATGGACCACATACACTTGAGTGGGCTTTTTAGCTTGCAACCCACACGAGTGGTTCTATAAATAGAACCCCTGTGTAGAAGCATTTGTGCAGTTGCAATTTCGTTCTCTCTCTCTCTCTCTCTCTCACACACACACACACACACACACACACTCAAAGCCTTCATTCGTAGCAGCTAGCACTGAGATTGAAGGAATCCGTTCGTGTGGACTGAGTAGAGGCGTTGTCATCGTTCAACGTTCGTGATCGCTCTGTAGATCTGCATCAAAGGTTACAATCACCACAAGAGGTAACGATTCTATCATTGATCATGCCCATTCGTAAGGATCACTAAAGGAGAAATTTTAAATTTCGCTGCGTTTTGGATCGCTCTTCTCCTTCAAGATGGTTATAGGATCTCTAGTCTTTCTGTTTTGTATTTTGATGAACCTTATTCCCCTAGATGTACTTTGACAGGGATGTCAAATTTATCTTTAAATATGCTTTGAGATGTTATTCATATTTATTTCATTTTATGAGTTACCATTTATAATGGAGAATTGTCCAACAAGAATCTGAAAGGCGATGGAGAACAACTCGACAGTGTGAGTGGATTAAGGGGCATTGGATATCGCCTCCTCCTTTATGGATGAGGGAAGATTGGACCATGCCTTGTTGAGGTGAGATCTTCTTCAGATTGAGGGGTGATTCCCCTAGGGAAGATCAGAGGATATGAAGTAAATATGATGGGTGTATCATTCCTCTTTATGAATGCCTATTTTCTTTTATAGGTTTTCTCCTTCCTTTCAACAACCTTGAGGTTGACGCTCTTAATATTTTATTAATTGCTCTCATGATGAGATTTATCAAAAAAATCATTTGGCATCCTTCTTTCTGGGTTGGGTTTGGTCGACAGGCTACCCCTTATGATGTGGTGTTGAAGAAATCAAGGAAATGATACATAGAGTTGCGCTTGCTAATGGACGTTGACTCAAAAGAGGCTAGACATATCATTTTTAGTGAGTAGCACGGAGAATTTTTTTTTCTAGAACGCTCCTTTAATGATTTACTTTCTAACTTATCTACTCTTGACGTGGATATACAATTACATGTTAAAAAACAATGCAACATATGAAAAGGGCCCCTCGGGTCGTCCCCTACCATTAGGCGCTACTAATGTTTCAGTCGTTGAAAGAGCTCCGACTGCGAAGCTTTCTCCTGACTGGGTCGTAGTGGAATATGATATGTGTCGGTCCCTACTTATGGTTTGGGGAGTCCCGCCGTTAGTCTTGAGCATAAAGTGCTTCATGATGAGGGGTCACGTGCTAGTCAGTCCTAGATGTTGACATCATTTGCATTGCTCTATTTGTTCCTAACTCATCCTGGTCCACAAACGGTTGGAAAGTTTCGAATTTCTATTTCAGAAGAGGATTACGCATATTTCTCAAGTAAGGTTGAAGCCATTTACTAGAAGGAGTTATCAGATCTAAATATCATACACGTCGAGCTTCAACCGTCTTAGCGTTTGGTGGTGCCGAGAAGGAAAAAGTTTGTTTGTTTTGCCGTCTTCTAAAAGAAGAGGAATTGCTCTAAGAACGAGTCAATACTCTCATGAACGATACTAGTACCTAGAAAAGCTCAAAGGGATGTACATCTTGCTTTTGAGGATATGAGCAACTGTAGAAGAAAACAACTTTCCTGTATCCTAGTATGGCAATCACTTATACAGAGAGTGAAGAAGTATGAATAAACTCTAATCCTTACCTGGACAAGACTAACTAAAGCCGAGACCGCTCTAGCTAAAGTAAACAAAACACTTGGTTCTTCTCATAAAATGGCAGAGGAGTTGAAGAAAATATGTAATTTAACCAATAAATTAACAAGATTTTTTCACATGTTGTATGATATTAACCATTTAGAGAGAGTATACTATAATTTAACCGAATTTTATTTTACCTTGAGCCAACAATTCCATCATAGAGTAGTACACTCCCAATTCATGATTGGACTCCATTATACTAGAATTGTCATTTTCTGAATTAAAAAAAGCAAAAAAAGTAACGTTCAACGTTACTTTGGTCAGATGCTGTCTCACCACGAGCTCACAGACAAAAAAAAATCACGTTACAACCAAACAGTTCCGATAAAAATATCCCCTTTTCCATTCACTCCCAACTTTTCTATAAATACCTTTCTCCTCCTCATTTCATCATTCTCAAAACCCTCTCTCCTACTCCTTTTTCTCCAATATACTCATTCACATTCTTCATATTTAAGCATAAGTTTTTTCTATATCTATACATGGATCACCACCACCACCACCAAGTACTATCAATTTTTTCATTCTTACTAACAATTCATCTATCAATATCAGGTAGTAATTTACAATTTTAAACCAAATTAACTTCAATAGAAAAGCATTAATATTTTTCACTATACTACTAAAAATTGATTAATATGATTTAATTTCAATATATATGCAGGTGTAATTTCAACAACATTCACTTTTGTCAACAAATGTGACTACACAGTTTGGCCGGGACTTCTTTCAAATGCAGGGGTTCCACCTATTCCGACCACCGGTTTCGTTCTTCAAACCGGCGAATCAACCACCGTAACCGCACCAACCTCTTGGGGCGGCCGTTTCTGGGGAAGAACTCTATGCTCTCAAGACAGCACCGGAAAATTCTCCTGCCTCACCGGAGATTGCGGTTCCGGCAAAATCGAATGCTCTGGTAACGGAGCCGCGCCACCGGCAACATTAGCAGAGTTCACTTTAGACGGATCCGGTGGCCTTGACTTCTTCGACGTTAGTCTCGTCGACGGCTACAACGTCCCTATGTTAGTTTCTCCTCAAGGTGGCACCGGCGATAAATGCACCACAACGGGATGTATTGAAGATCTCAACGGCGCGTGTCCTTCGGAGCTTAGTGTGATGAGCGTGGATGGGAAAGAGAACGTCGCGTGTAAGAGCGCGTGTGAGGCTTTTAATTCGCCGGAGTATTGTTGCAGCGGCGCGTTTGGGACTCCGGATACTTGCAAACCTTCTTCTTACTCTGAGTTGTTTAAAAACGCTTGCCCACGCGCGTATAGCTACGCGTATGATGATAAAACCAGTACTTTCACTTGTGCAAATGCAGTAGATTATACCATCACCTTTTGTTCTTCTCCAACTACAAGGTTAGTTACGTCTTTTCAATTTTTACTGCTCCCTAAATAGTAACGGTCAGAAATTTACCGTTGTGTAGCAAAAGGTATAATAGGATTTAAATGAAAATTGATTAAAATTCATATAGCAAAAAGTGGAAAAAAAAGTATATAATCCTAGAATAATATAGCAAAAAGTATAGTTATAACTTTTGGGTAGGTGAAATATTAGGTGGGACTGAAGGTGAAAATTACACTTTTTCCTCTAAAATATTATTATCTTTGATCTTATTTATATAAAAAAAAATTAATTTTCATTAGATAATCAATATAGCAATTGGTGTGCAGTCGGTTTCAAGAGAAATTTGATGTACCAAAAGAAACCATTTTTTTGCAATTGCAAGCAATCTAGTAAGCAAAATGTGGTAGATGGAGTAATGATGGTGGCAGAACTAATTATGAACCCAATGAAAAGAAATAAAATAATTAATTAGATTACTTTTAATTTAATTAACAATGCATAGTAATGTTGTTATATACTTCTAGATCAATAAATATATATCAAAAAGAAAATTGATTTTATCTCACAAAATATATTTATTAATATTAATTAGTTGAATAATTAAGTGAGCTTAAATATGTACTTCTATAGTAAAAATTACTACCGTTACTTACACAGCATTCTGTCAATAATATGTTATCAAAATAACCAAAGTGCTGAATTTCACAACCGTTAGGCAAATTACATTGAGACTCGTATATTTTACATGTGTACTGTTCAATCTTTTTTTCTTCTTAGAGCAGTTAATGCTTTTTCATTTCTTTTGTAGTTTTTCTGATTAGATTTTGTATTGTATTTTCAGTCAAAAGGCAACACAAGGGCAAGACACAAAACAGGAAAGTTCATCATCTTCTTCGAATTCCAACTCTGCCTCACCTCAGCTTAACAACGACAACACAAACACAATGGTGTATGAAGGTGGTTATGATCAGAATGAAATCTCACAAGCCATGTGCACCCATGTGCTCCTCCATTCACAAATTATTGCCTACATTATTACCATTACTATAGCCATTTGGCAGTTATGCTAACTCTTATAATGACTTTTCCATTCCTTGGTCCCATAAATCATGTCCATATGGCCACACCTCCACCTTCATTGAACATAATGCGGGACCCTCTTTAAAAATTTGACTATTTAGCATGACAATTTTTAAATATGGTCCATGAATTTGGCTTTCACTGACTAGGACATGACTCATTTCAAGGTATTGCTTGCCTACTACTCGTTTCAACTTTCAAGCCGGAGACCCTACAACCCTTGAAATTTTGTCATAAAATAATTTTTATTATTTATTAATTCTAGTTAGGGAGATTTGATTTTTATTCTTTTATTTTTTAATTCTAGTTATAATGTATTTATTTTGTGTAATAGATCACAAGGCATATTATTATTGAATTCTTTGTATGGTAGGTGGGATTCATTTATTGGTTAGTGAATGTAATATTTGGCTACAATAAGAAAATTCTTTGTATGGTAGGTGGGATTCATTTATTGTTCTTCTAATCTTGAATATTATTATATATCAAAATTTGTGATCATTCTTGGAATTTGAAACCACAAGATCGATGAATATAGAGTGTAGAGAGAGAGCAAGAGAGAAAATGGGAGTGAGTAATAATTGAGGATGAAAAATATACAAATTACTCCATTCATAAGATATCTAAAGGGTATATATATATGCATCAATACAAGAAAGGGTACAACAGATAAATAAAACTTAAAAGTCTCAAATATAACCGACGCCACAATTATGCCAACCAGTTACATTTAACTCCTCACTCAATTTTTAACCAAAATGTCTCATGTGTAACTGGTTGACATATTATGTCACCCAATTGCATTTTATTACTGTAAGTTATATTTGTCAAAATAAAAATGATGTAATCGGTTACACTATTATGTCAACAAGTTACATGCACATGTACTATTCTTTTTTTAACACACCACCTTAATTCATGTGCTCTAAGTTTTCTATGCCCATTAGCCTTTTCAATTTCTTGAACATTTCAATTGTGATTCCTTTGGTCAACAAATTAACCACTTGCTCTTCACTTATACAATACCTCAATATCAACCTTTCTTCACTAACAAGTTTTCTCAAGTAGCGATACCTCATCGTAATGTGCTTGCTTCTCCCATATGCAATGGGGTTATTAGTAAGGTTTATAGCGGAAACGTTAGCAACCATGAGCGTTACGGCGTCACCTTTTTCGCTACCCAGCACCTTCAACAGATTTGTCAACCACATGGCTTGACACAAACACAACGAATATGTAATGTACTCGGTCTCACAAGAAGAGAACGCCACTACTGATTCCTTCTTCGAACACCATGAGATTGGTGTTTCTCTGAACATAAAGATGTATCCAGCTATAGATTTTCTATCATTTTTATCTTTGCACCAATTGAAAATAGTAAATCCAAGTAAATTGCATTTTCTGCCTATGTCCATTGCGACAGGGAAGAGAATTTCATAGTCAATGGAATATTTGACGTATCGTAGAATCCTCCTTATTGTTGTCAAGTGAGGCACATTCAGTCTCTCCATGAATATGCTCACAATACCGACACTAAACGCCAAATTCAATCGCGTATTGCACAACTAACGCAACGATCCAATCAAGCTCTGATACTGAGTTGGATTAACATCTTACTCATCTTCATTCTTCAAAAATTTCAACCTCGGTTCACCCAGAGTAATGGTAGCATTACAATGCTCCATTTTAATTTTTTTCAAAATCTTAAGCGCATACCTTCTTTGGTGCATAAGCAGTCCCTTCTTGGATTTGTAAAACTCAATAGATTCAAGTTTCTTCTTCCTAGCACAAATCTATTATCGATCACTCAAAGTCTCCTTCATTTTAACGGGTTCGGGTTCGACCATAAGTGCAAAATGGACGAAATCGTCATCGTCATTAATCTCGTTATCCTATAACAACTCTTAATCTTAGAGTCTAGCAGGCAAACTTATTTGCCTTGATGATCTTCTAACATTTTCTTCCATTCGGGCTTCAACAAGGGCTGGTTCTGCACCTACCAGCACTGCAAGAACAAACTTTTCACTAATGTAACCAAATGCTATATTATGGCAACCAGTTGCACTATATTGCACTTCTTTAATTTCGTAGAAAACAACGTCCATGCTGATCACAATCCTTTTATTTGTTGCATCAAACAATTTATAACCACCGATAGAGTGATATCCTACAGGACTCATTAATTATCCCTTATCATCCAACTTCTTTCTAAGTTGTCCTGACACATGTCGATATACTACCGAATCGAAAACTCTTAAGTGATTCAGATTCAATTTAAACCCAAACCATGTTTCCTCATGTGTAATCTTTTCCACTTCTTTGTTGAACACATATTCCATAACTCTTGCGGCAAGTTCTTCCTGTGTAGTTGTGGACACCGTTTTCCCCCATAAATCTTGCGGCAAGTTCCTCTCTTCAACGTGCTTCTCAGCATGTTCATGATCGACCGATTCTTTCTTTCAACAACGCCTTTTTATTGCGGTGTATAAAGTGGTACTACCTCACATACTTTGTCATCTTGGTCACAAAATCTTCCAAAGTCATTTTGTTGAGACATATTCGCCTCCACCATCTGTTTTGAGAACTTTGAGTTTGTGACTACTTTGCCTTTCAACCATGGACTTAAACTTCTTACACACTTAAAGTACCTTATACTTTCTCTTGATTAAGTACATCCATAGTTTTCTATTATGATCATTAATGAACCTGACAAAATATCCATTTCCACCAATGAAATCAACTTGCATCAATCCACACACATCCAAATACACCACCTAAAGGTGACATTTAGTTCTAAATATGCATTTGTGTTGAATTTTCCCTTTTGTTGCTTTGCTTGCACACATTCTTCAAAAAAATTAGTCGGTATATTGTTCAATGGCAGCCCCGTCACCATTTTGTTCATTTTCAAGGCATTGAGATCTTGGAAATTAAGATGCCCAAGCCTATAATGTCGTATCCACTATTCTCGTCAAGCCTTTATAGCAAGACACCTATGCTCTTAACCTTCAACTCAACTTTGAAAGTTATATTGGGAGCCATAGGAGTTTTTAGGACCAAAACTCCATTTGCATCCATAACGCGGAACATCTTATTCTCCATATGAATCATGTAATCCTTCTCAAGTAATTGGCCAATACTTAGAAGGTTACACTTGATTATGGGGATATACAATGCATCATTTATCAAAGAATGTCCACCACCCTTCTCTTGATCGATACATCATTGATCCATTCCGCCCCTAGAGTGGTGTCATATGTGAACTTAACCTTGTTCTTCATGGCATTATTGATTGTAACAAACCAATGCTTCATTCCCGTCATATGCGTTAAACATCCATTTTATTGATATCACGAGTTACTTGATGTTTAAACAATAGAATGAAATATATAATTACGAACAACTTAGTGAATCAATGAATTAATCAACATAAAATCAATTTAAACAAGACATCTAAATGAAAATTTATTGATAAATTGAATCAATATAACATTACAATTACAAAAAGTTTTAATTGCAAGAAAGATAATTCAGGTGACTTAATTAACATTAAACCTAAACTTATACAACAAATCGTTATAAGAAAATTAAATCCTAACAACATGCAATTTCTAAGAAAGAGATAAAACCAAAAAACATGCAACCTATATAGAAAAAAATAAAGGATATAGAGAAAAAGAAGATTACACCAGGGTTTATATTGATTCAACGCGTTCATCCTTACTTTGTGCCTAATCTAGTTTCCAATGGAAAATCATTGAATTTTTGTAGTCTTTCCACTATTTTGATAATTTTTACAACGTACGTTTAATACAATCAAGGAAGCAGATGCTGAAATTTGAAAACAAAATTAACAGCTCTTATCTGAAATCTTTCCTTCATCTATTGTGCACAACCCACATAGCTAAAATCCCAATATCTTCACTCAGTGTTATTCGTCCTCTAACTCATATCAAATATTTGTTCAAAGTATCTATTCAACAACGATCTTCACTCGGACCTAGTGATCCCATGTCTGAGCTCTTAGTTTATCTAAAGAAACATAAACTCCCAACTTCGTTTTGAAGCTACCTTCACTTGACATTGTCGATGTCCTTGATGGAGAAGAAATTCTTTCTTTTTTATCATAAGAGATTATCAATTCCCATAAACACCACATAATATGAATATTGATTTATAACTAAATTTTTTCACAAACATTAACAGCGAATGAGCATCCTATATGATAGATCTCACACTCCCTAAAAATTGAGAAGCAACCAAATCATGATAGCCTTACTAGAGGTTGGAGATGAATTTAGATGCAATCGAAAGTTGTGACTTGGTGTACTTTAAAAGCTAAAACTCAAATTTAAAAAACTCTCAAAGTTATGATGTTATGATTATATTGCATGAAAAAAAATGACACAAATGATTTATGTGTTTGAGATGGAGCACTAAAATTGAGTAAAGACATCCATTTGATTCGAATCAAGTGCAGTGGGTATAATTTGAGTCGAATAAGAAAATGATATGAGTAAAGAATTTAAAACTCACAATTTTCCCATTTTATTCGAATTACTTATTTGAGTACGTGATTCGATTTAAAGAATCATGTGATAATCATGCTAACATAACCAAAATTCAGGATTTAAATAGTGACAAAACCCGAATTTCACATTCATTTTTTATTCGAATCATGCATATCTTTGATTTGAATCACACTATAAAAAGTTGATTTTTAAGAAAAATGAAGTGTTTGATTGAATCTAAGGCTAGTATGATATGAATCATGAACTCATGTGTTTATTGATCCAAATAATCGACTAATTTAATTGAATCACTTTGCAACTATTTTTATCCGAGGGTTAAATTTAATATATACAAAAATACGATTTAATGAATTGCATTCAGTTATAAGATATATATGCGCATAAATCTAACTCAAAGTAGAATCAATAACCAAAACTGATAAAAGATAAGATAATAAATAAGACAAACACCAAAACCAAAACTTTAAAGAGAAAGAGAAACTTCATATAGGACAAAGGAAGAAGACATTCCCCTAATTTTTAAGGATTATTTTCAAGATATTTTTACTTTTGATAGACTTATTTCAATTGAGAATATTACACAATTGGTAAAAGTTAAACTTAACATTTGATATGGGAAATATGCTCAACAAAACTTATTCTAATGAAAAAAATATACAACTCTATCAGTCAGGTGCTTTCCCTTGGCCAGATGACCTCCGTACAATTTCACCAAATTTATTGGGACGTGATTTATAGTGATGTCACCAAAATTATTCTCATCATTCAGAGTAATAACAGTAACCTTAAGCCATTTAACTAAGATTTTATCTATCTTATTCCTAAAAATGAAATGGCTAATATCCCATGTGATTTTCTTATGTAATGTTATCCTCAAAGTAGCCACTAAAACCATTGCTAATAGAATATAAATTGTGTTACTTAATATCATTGGCTCCTATCAAAGCGTTTTTGTTTCCAGCAGATTAACTATGGATAATATTATTATCTATGAGGCTATTGACTCTATCAAAAACCTATAAAAAAAGGAAGGAAGTGGTTGATTGCTCTGAAGCTGAATATGCCAAAGCTAATGATAGAATTAAGTTGGAGTTTTTCTTTAACATTCTAAATTTCACGAGTTTTCCTATCAATATGAATAAAAGGTCTAAGACGAGGGCATTCAACTATTTAGTAGATAAAATTTGACATAAATAAAAGGTTATAAGGGAAAAAGGGTCTATCATTTACTAAATATCTAAAGATGCCTATTGATATTAGAAGGTCTAAAACAATGTCATTCAACCATTTAATAGACACAATTTTGCATATATTCAAAGTTTGGAAGGAAAAAAATGCCCTCATTTATAAATAAAAGTGTTCCTGTCAAAACGGTGGTCCGAACGATTCTCACTTATATCAGGTCTTTTTTTCTCCTTCTAGATTATCTTTAATACAAGACTGAAAGCCTCGTATGTATATTTTGATGGGGTGGAAATATATCTCATCAAAATGTACATTGGATTAAGAAGTAACATCTTTGTAAAACAATGGTTGGATGAGGTATGAAATATATATGTTTTACAACTTTCAATAAATCCCTATTGGAAAAACAAGTTTAGAGACTTCATATTGATATGAATTTGTTGGTTATCAGATGTCTCAAAGTGAGATACTACCCGACCAAAGATATTCTCTAAGCTAAGGTGTGGTTTAGACCTAGCTATACATGGAGAAGTATACAAAGAGCTATTAAGATTATTATTAAGGGGACTTGTTGGAAGGTTTGTGATAAAAAATACTATTCATATTTTGTATGACAACTAGATACCTTTTCAAAATGAGTTTAAAATCTTAATACAATCAATTTTGGACTCCAATGTGGTTGAAGTTAAGGACCTATTCAAAGGGCTTTGGAATTTGGGATCATTCTCTTATTGCTAACACTTTCCTAGACTTTGAAGCAAACCGAATTAAACAAATTATGATCATATAGGGTAACATTAAAGACCAATTCATATGGATGAGATATAGAGATGGTTATTATAGTGTGTGATAAGGCTACTTTACGACTAGAAATTGGGAAATTGGTCAATTCCATAGTAATTTAAATAATAACCAAAATGAAAATACTTGGAAGATCCTATGAAGTTTGAATTTTCCTCATAGACATAAGACTTTACTTTGGAGAATCGATAATGAAGCAATTCTAGTAAGACATGCTTTGATTAATAGAGGTATCCGTAGCGAGACGATTGATCATAGCTTCATAAAGTGTTCTAAATCATAGGAAATCCAGTTATATTCCAATTTGGCTATTAATTTCAATGATGTTAACTTGACAATATTTTCATCGCACTTTAAAAGAGATGCTCCTAAATTATAGCCAAAATGAGTAAGAAAGTCTGATCAAAGGTTATCATTCTCATTCTTCAATTTCTTAACAAAATAAACTATGATTACTCAACAAAACAAAATAATGCAAATTCAGAAGCATATAAAAATCGAAAAGCAAAATCTTAATGTTAATAACAGAGACAATGAAGACAAAGACAATAGAAAAGGAAAATTGATAAAATGTACTTAAGGATCCATGAAAATAAATAATGATGCAAGTTTATTGGATGTCGTCGATTGGGGATGTAAAATTGTCATCCACGATGAACATGGCATCATGGTAGTTGCAGCGACATAGACGACTTGCAAATTCATATATGCTTTGGTTGTTGAGGCATTTGTTAAGACATAAAGCCATATTTGTTTTGTAGAAAGAAAATGTCAATATAATAGTAATCATTGGTAAAGAGAAAACTATGAATAATTCACCAATATCTATCTATTTATAGTGCATGAGACTCTTATAAATTGAGAACTCATATTATAGTTTTAAATAATTCTTTAATCATCCAAGAGTTTGAATTAACATTATTTCTTATCATTCTTACACTCTTGTCTCATATTTTAGTTATGTTAATATTATTTCATGTTACTCTGAAACCCAAGAGTGGTATCAGAGCTATTGGTGTTAATCCACATCCCACTGCGAATATTGTTCACAATTATTATTCATATGTGTTGTTGTATACTTTTACAATGATTGTTAACGTATACCATATTTGTTCTGGTGTGTGGTCAAATATATACAATATTGTCCATATATACTTTGTTATTAACGGTGAAATTGAGTAAGCAGGATCAATTGAAATTACCATGACAACAAAATTTAAGATTGAGAAGTTCAATGGGAGTAATTTCTCCCTGTGAAAACTGAAGATAAAGGCAATCTTGGAAAAGGATAATTGCTTAGCAACAATTGAAGATAGAACTAAGGGAATATCTAACGAGGAGTAGAATGAGATGGATAATAACTTTGTTGCCAATTTGCACTTAGCATTGACGAATTCAATTTTGTCTAGTGTTGCCGAAAAGAAAAGGGCAAAGGAGATTTGGAATTTTCTCATCAAATTGTACGAGGTCAAGTCACTTCACAACCGAATTTTCTTAAAGAGAAGACTTTACACTCTTTGAATGAGTAAATCCACTTCAGAGCTTCTACATAGAAGAAAAAGAACGTGCAGAACTTCTACTTCAGAGCTTCTACTTAGAAGAAAATGAATGTGCTGGACTTCTACTTCAGAGTTTACCAGATTCATATGATTCATTCGTCGTCAACTTAACAAATAATAACGTTACAGACCGTCTATACTTTGATGATGTTGTAAGAGTTATTCTTGAGGAAGAGTCCAGACGTATAAATAAGGAAGATCGTCAAGAAAGCTCAAAACAAGTAGAAACTTTGACAATGACGAGAGGAAGATCAGTGGAATGTGGCCTCAATGGGAGCCAAAATCATGGTAGATCACAGTCTCAAAGTAAGATAAACGTGAGATTTTATAATTGTGGCAAGAAATGGCACTTGAAAAGAGATTGTTGGTTTAAGAAGAATGATGAGAAGTCTTCTGAGGAAATTTCATCTCAAGGATGTGTTACCATTACCTATGATGATGGAAAGATTCTATATAGCGGAGTAATAACTAGCTTTAAAGGTAGTAAACAACTCACTGACTTTTGGATAATTGATTCAAGAGCAACGTGGCACATGACTCTTCAACGAGATTGGTTTTTCACTTATCAACCTAATTCAGAAGGATCAATGTCATGGAAAATGATTACGCCTTAGAAATTATTGTTGTCGGTACTACCAAAATAAAAATGTATGATGGTATAGTTTGCACAATTTAAGAGGTACGACGTGTGAAAAGGTTAAAGAAGAATTTATTGTCTATTGTACAATTAGATAAGCTCAGGTGTAAAACCCATATTGAAGGTGAGATCTTGAAGGTGGTGAAAGGTGTTGTGGTAGTGATGAAGGCAGAGAAGCTATATGCAAATCTATACATGCTTATGGGAGAGACGTTGCAAGAGAGTGATGTGTCAACTCCATCAACTAGTCAAGAAAACTTAACAACAATATGGCATCGCAGATTGGGCCATATGTGAGAACGAGGCTTGAAAGTTCTTGCAGAATGTGATCTCTTACTCGGGCTCAAATTAATAAGTTTAGCTTTCTGTGAGAACTGTATGGTAATCAAACACCATAGGTTGAAGTTTTATAGATCAACTACTAAGAGCAAATACATACTTGACTTGATTCATTCTGATGTGTTGGAGTCACCGCAAATTTCCCTAGGAGGAGCAAAATATTTTGAATCATTCATTGATGATTACTCTAGGAGATTGTAGGTATACCCAATCAAGTAGAAGTCATATATGTTTTCAATATTCAAGTAATTCAAAGCATTAGTTAAGCTTGAATCTAGAAAGAAGATTAAGTGCTTGAGGAAGAGGGTATAATGAGACAATTTACAGTTGGTCATACGGCTGAGCAGAACGGTGTTGCATAGAAGATGAATAGAACTCTACTATAAAGAACTAGAGTTATGGTGTAAAAAGCAAGATTAATTAAGTCGTTATGGGTAGAAGACGTAAAAATTGTTTGTTATGTGATAAATCGATCGCCATCAACTGCAATTGGTTTAAAGACACTGATGGAAATGTGGAAAGGAAATACAGCTCAGTATTCTAATCTACATGTGGTTGGATGTCCTGTGTATGTGATGTACAACTCCTAAGAATGAACTAAACTGGATCCAAAATCCAGGAAATGCATATTCTTAGGCTATGTTGACGGTGGCAAGGGGTATCACCAATGGGATCCCACTTCCCACAAGGTTATTATCAACAGGGATGTAATCTTTGCAGAGAATGAACTGCAAAGGGAGCTTGAAAATGACAACACTTCTAAAGATATCACTATTGTTCATATAGATGGGAAGTATGTAGAAGATGATTCTTTGAAGTAGAACTAGAGCACGAGGTATAAGAACTAGAGGAACCTGATGATGTTGAAGTTCGACAACCAATACGTCATAAAAGGAAACCAAATTGGCAATCAGACTATGTTATGGCAAGCCATGATGCATATTATCTTCTAACATAAGATGGAAAACCATCAACCTTTGAAGAGGCTGTGAGTTTCTCAAATGCTTCTTTATGGATGGCAGCAACGCAAGAAGAAATGGAAGCCTTACACATGGGATCTTGTTGTACTTCCAGAGGGTCGGAAAGCCATCGACAACAAATGTGTCTATAAGATTAGTGTGATAGTAATGATCAAGTGGAAAGATATCATGCAAGAGTGGTTGTTAAAGGATATGCTCAAAAGAAAGGAATTGATTTCAATGAAATATTCTCTCTCGTGGTTAGACTTACCACTATCAGAGTAAGGTTAGTTATGTGTGTTGCTTATGATTTACATCTTGAACAATTGGATGTAAAGACTTTTTTCTTCATGGAGAACTTGAAGAAGAAATATATATGCTCCAACAAGAAGGTTTTGAAGAAAAAGGAAAAGAAAACTTGATTTGCAGGTTAACAAATCTTGGTACGGTTTAAAGTAGACGTCAATGTATTGGTACAAGATATTTGATTCCTTCATTATCAGCCTTGGAGACATCAGACTGAGCTCAGTCCACTATACATATTACAAGAGGTTTGAGGAAAATGATTTCATCATTTTGATGTTATATGTGGATGACATGTTGGTGGTAGGCCCCAACAAATACCGAATCTAAGAATTAAAGGCACAATAGTTAGGGAGTTCAACATGAAGGACTTGGGACCCGCAAACAAGATTCTAGGGATGCAAATTCAGTGAGACGTAAAAGATAGGAATCTCTCAGAAGAATTATCTTCGGAAAGTCTTACGACGCTTCAACATGCAAGATTGTAAGCCAATCTCTACCCCACTTCCTGTCAACTATAAGTTATCCTCTGGTATGTATCCTAGCAATGAAGCAGAAAGGATATAAATGTCTCGAGTACCTCATGCATCAGCGATGGGATGCCTTATGTATGCAATGATTTGTACTAGACCAGATATTGCTCAAGCAATTGGGACGATCAGTCAGTTTACGGAAGATCCAGGTAAAGAGCATTGGAATGTTGTGAAGAGGATCCTGAGATACATTAAAGGAACCACATATGTTGGATTATGCTTTGGAGGATTGGAGTTTGATGTCAGATGATATGTTGATTCAGATTTTGCAGGTGATCTTGACAAAAGAAAATATACTACTGGATATGTGTTTACATTTGCAGAAGAAGCCGTAAGCTGATTATCCAAATTGTAGATTGTTGTAGCTCTATCTACCTCAGAAGTTGGATACATGGAAGCTACACAAGTATGCAAGGAAGTTATATGGATTCAAAGGTTATTAGAAGAACTTGGATACAAACAATAAAATATTACTATGTATTGTGGCATTCAGAGTGCCTTGCATAAATCAAGAAATATTGTTTTTCATTCCAGAACAAAGCGTATAGGTGTTAAATACCATTTCATTCATGAGGTAGTAGAGGAAGAGAGTGTGGACATGTAGAAGATGTTATGACAAAGTCGATTAACGCAGGCAAGTTTTATTGGTGCAAGTCCTTTTATGGTCTATCTAAAATGTAGCAATATGGAATTAGCAAGGGAGAAATTTTTTGGAAGCAAACAAAATGACTTTAAATGGGAGATTATGAAGACATAAAGTCATATTTGTTTTGTAGAAAAAAAGGTCAATGTAATAGTAACCATTGGTAAAGAGAAAACTATGTACAATTCACTAATATGTATCTATTTATAGTGAATTGAGAACTCGTATTGTAGTTTTAAATAATCTTATAATCATCAAAGAGTTTGAATTAACATTGAGCCAATTTGTTTTAGTATTAAAATAATAGATTTTTTCTTTGTATTTTTGAAAATGGATTCTATAAAAACGTTTTTCAAAATATTACAAGTTTTTCTAAATTTGTTTTTTATAAATTAAAAGACTAATTTTGACATTTTATAACATAAACATACATTATTGAAGATCAAAACATAATCAAAATCATAAATTTTTCAAAAAGTTGTATCTCAAAAATGATTTTTATAAAAAGCTATTTGAAATAACTTCAAGATTAAGTGATTTTTTTGAAAATTCGATAAAATGATGAAATATCTAAAATAACATTTTAAAAATAACTATTTAAACCAAATTTTTATTTAAAACTTTTATGAAAAAATTCTTTGTAAATTTTTTTTACACTAAAATATATAATATTATAAAAATTATTTTTAAAAAAACAAAACAAACGGACTCATTATTTCTTCTCATTGATACACTCGCTATGTAAATATTATTTAATGTTACTCTGATACCCAATTGCATATGCAATCCACAATATATTTTGTATAAAAGTGAAAATGATCTATTAAAGTCTTATCAATTATGTAGAGAAAGAAGGTATGATCGGGAGGATATATAAATTTTTTTTAAAAAATAATTAAAATGATTAAAATTTCTGACCATAAATTAAGAATAAGATCATTATTTTTTCCCAATAAAATTTAGGGTTGACCTAATCCAAATTAAAACATTGTAATATTTAGTTTTTTTTAGTACAAGGCCTTACTTAAAAATATTTTTCTATCAAATAATCTACAAACTAAAAGAAACTATGGTTGATATGGTGAATAAGTTATATTATATATCATATATTTAATATGCAATTCGTCGAGCTTTTCAAAGAAAAGAAGAATGAAAAATAAGCATCAGTGGGCCATACAAAATAGTGGAGTGGTAATAATTTCAAAGAAATCCAAAGGAAAAAAATTGTCAGAAGTGGGATTTGAACCCACGCCCTCTTTTGAAGACCAGAACTTGAGTCTAGCGCCTTAGACCACTCTGCCATCCTGACTTTCATATTTTGTTTATCCAATTATATTTATTTATATGACATAACGTTAATATATTTACTGTGTAATTTTTTCTTCTTTGCTTTCCTAAACTTTATTTACACTATATACTAAAATGAATAATTTATAATCCAAACTTTTGCAATATAGTTAGGTTATACTTACAAAAAAAATAATTTATTTAGCATTCAATACTTGTTTATACCAAACACATGATAATTTCATTTTGTAGTCTTGAAAGATTTAACAAAACAAATTAGTTGGCAACAGTAGAAACAGAGTATAGTCATTCTCATTGATATGTTTTATAACTTCATTCCAACAATCAAACTAACAAGCTTGATTATAGGTCTTAGTTCTAGGGCTAGAAGAAACAGTAAGACAAAAACGTTTTATACGAAGGAATGTAGTGATTATATGTCAAAACAGAAGAAAAAGGATATGCAGATTTACCTCAGTCAGAATGTAATTTTGACTCATAGGAAGTAAGGAGACTGCACTGATAATCTTCAAGAGATTTTAGTTTTATTTTAACTCAAGTAAATTGACCAACATGTGCATGTGTTATTTTTCTGAGTTGGAATAACTGTTGCAGAAGAAGATGTAGCTTCAATATATTAGAAGTAATTCATATTTATTAATTATATTATTTTCTTAGCCCCTAAGTTTGTTAGAGGGTATTTTAGTATTTTATCATATTCTAGTAACCCTAATTTTAGCTTATAAATAGGGTGACAATCATTGTAACTTTTAATCATGTTTTGTAGCCGTCATTCTCTTAATAGAATATTCATCTTTCAGTCTACCTTTGCACCAACAATTGGTATCTAGAGCTTCGGTTCGGATTCATAGGGAAACACGGGAAACACGAGTGAACGTGAGGTCTTGTGTGTTTGATTTTGATTCTTAGATTCGTGTTGAATCTTGAACAAAATCTGATCAGAATTTTAATTCTGTGGGTTGGGAAACACTGTGTGAGAAATCTGAGTGTACTGTGCAAGGTAGAAAGATGAACGGAAACGGCAACATGAACACCAAACTTCCAGTATTTGACGGTAAAAACTGGAATCGTTGGATGATCCAAATGCGTGTACTGTTCGGTGCTCAAGATGTTCTAGATCTTGTCACTGATGGTTATGTTCCGGTAGCAGCAGATGCGACGGATGAACAGAAAAACGCGCAGAAGGAAGTAAGGAAGAAGGATCAGAAAGCATTGTTCTTCATTCATCAATGTGTTGATGTAAATGTATTTGAGAAGATTGCAGATTCAACGACAGCAAAGGCTGCGTGGGACACACTGGTTAGATGTTATGGTGGTGACGTATCAGTGAAGAAGGTGAAGCTTCAGTCCTTGAGAAAGCAATATGAGAATCTCAACATGAAGAATAATGAGAAAGTTTCTGAATACATCTCCAGAGTGATTCTAATCACTAATGAGATGAAAGCGTGTGGAGAAACTCTTTCTGAAGAAACAATCATGGAGAAGGTATTGAGATCCCTTACCTCTCAATTTGATTACATTGTGGTAGCAATAGAACATTCCAAAGATCTGAGCACCATGAGAATTGAAGAGCTGCAGAGCAGTCTAGAAGCGCAAGAGTTGCGTTTAACTGAGAGAACTTCTGAAAGGGAAGTAGAGCAGCAGGCTCTGAAAGCAACTTCTGATAGGAGGTATCAGAAGCAGTCAGAAGCCAGGAGAAGATCTGATGGTGGTCAGAAGTCAGAAAGCTCAACCTCTGATAGACAAAAGAATGCTCAGAAGGGAAAAGAGAAGTATGACAAGAAGAAAATCCAATGTTACTGCTGTAAGAAGTTCGGTCATTTTGCTAGAGACTGTTGGTCAAACAAGGAGAGAAAATCAGAAAAAGCAAATATAGCCAGAAGTTCTGATGACGAATCTGTGCTATTGATGGCCTCTGAATCTGATGATATGGATCTGATAGACTGGTGGTATATGGACACTGGCTGTTCAAATCATCTTACTGGAAACAAGAAATGGCTGGTTGACTTTGACTCTGAAAAGAGGACAAAGATTAGATGTGCTGATGACAAATATCTTAATGCAGAAGGTATGGGAAATGTCAGAGTGATTCTGAACAATGGGAAAACAGCATTGATTCAGAACGTGTGGTATGTACCTGGCATCAGAAGCAATCTGATGAGTGTGGGACAATTAATTGAGAAAGGTTTCTCAGTTACCATGAAGGACAATCTTCTGAAGCTGTATGACTGCAATCAGAAGTTGATTATGGAGTCAGAACAGGGAAGGAATAGAACATTCAAGGTGAATGTCAGAACTGCAGACTCAGAATGTCTTAGTGCAACAAGTGCTGAGAAGGAGAGTGAGCTGTGGCACAGAAGATTTGGTCATTTGAATTTCAGAAGCTTAAAACATCTGAATTCAAAGAAGTTGGTACATGGAATTCCTGCAATTAAGAAGCCTGAAAAGTCATGCAAAGTTTGCATGGAAGGAAAACAACCACGATTGCCATTTGCGTCAGAAACTGCTCCAAGAGCAAAACATGCCTTGGGAGTTGTACATTCTGATGTGTGTGGTCCATTTCCAGTAGCATCGATTGGAGGGAATAAATACTTTGTGTTATTTGTTGATGAATTCACAAGAATGACATGGGTATCCCTTATTAGGTTTAAACACAAGGTGTTTGATGAATTCAAGAAGTTCAGAATGAAGGCTGAGAATCAGAGTGGTCAGAAGTTGAAGATTCTTAGAACTGACGGTGGAGGTGAGTATAACTCCAAAGAGTTCCAGAAGTTCTGTGAGGAGAATGGAATTGAGCATGAGGTTACTGCTCCTTATACCCCTCAACACAATGGTCTTGCTGAAAGGAGAAACCGCACTTTGCTTGATATGGTAAGAAGCATGCTAAAGGAGAAGAAACTTCCTCAGAAGCTCTGGGGAGAAGCTGTTGCCACTGCAACGTATGTACTCAACCGATGTCCTACGAAGAAGTTGAAGGAAATAGTTCCAATACAGAAGTGGACTGGAGATAAGCAAAGTGTTAGTCATCTGAAGGTGTTTGGTTCTGTTTGCTATAAACATGTTCCAGAAGCCAGAAGACAGAAGCTGGATGATAGAAGCAAAGTGATGATTCTGATAGGGTACCACAGTACAGGTGCATACAAGCTCTATTGTCCAGAAACCAATAAAATTGAATTCAGCAGAGATGTGATTGTGAAGGAATCAGAAGTTTGGAATTGGGATAAGTCTCAATCTGATTCTGATGTTAGAACTTCTGAAGAAAGGTCAGAGTTAAGAATTTCTGAAGTTGGAGTAAACTCTGACATTGATTCTGATTCTGATAGTGATTCTGACTCTGGAGAAGACTCAGAAGATGAAGGTGACTCTGATGATCCAGACTCTGATGACCCAGACTCTGATGGTAATCCAGATTCTGGTGGCAATTCAGACTCTGGAAATATGCCAGACCCTGAAGATGGTCAAAGCTCTGGAGGAAGTCAACCATCTGAAGCTAGAAACTCTGAAGCTCAAGACTCTGAACAAGTTCAGAGACCACAAAGAATCAGAAACATCCCCAGAAGATATGCAGAATTTGACATGCTGCAAGACACTAAAGTAGACTCTGAAGGAGAAGTTATTCAGTGTGCCATGTTAGTAGACTCTGAACCCATAAGTACAGAAGAGGCTCTTAAGCAGAAGCTCTGGCTGAAGGCCATGAAAGAAGAACTTGATGCTATAGAGAGAAACAAGACTTGGAAGCTGACAGAACTTCCAAAAGACAAGAAAGTCATCAGCGTCAGATGGGTTTTCAAGCAGAAGTTAAAGCCAGACGGTTCAATTGGCAAACATAAAGCAAGGTTGGTAGCCAGAGGATTTCTACAGAAACCTGGGTTGGATTACTCTGAAGTGTTTGCACCTGTAGCAAGACATGAAACAATCAGAATGGTGATTGCAATAGCTGCTAACAGGAATTGGCCTCTGATGCATTTAGATGTAAAATCTGCATTTCTGAACGGTCCATTAGAAGAAGAAGTTTACGTGTCACAACCTCCTGGATTTGTGAAAAAGAATCAGGAAGGGATGGTGTACAGATTATACAAAGCTCTATATGGATTGAAACAAGCGCCCAGAGCTTGGAATCTGAAGATTGATTCATTTTTCAAGAGGCAAGGCTTTCAGAAATGTGAGATGGAGTACGGTGTCTATGTTCAGCATACTTCTGAAGGAAATATGACTCTGGTATGTTTATATGTTGATGATATACTGCTGACTGGAAGTTCTGAACAGGAGATAGTCAAGTTCAAGAAAGTTCTGATGAATGAATTCGAAATGACTGATCTAGGCAAAATGACATACTTTCTAGGGATGGAGTTCAGATACTCTGAGAAAGGTATTATTTTGCATCAGCTCAAGTATGAATTAGAACTTCTGAAGAGATTTGAATTAGAGAATTGTAAGATTGCTGTCACACCTTCTGATACAAATCAGAAGCTGGATTCTGACTCTGATGGAAAGGATGTGGACGCTACAACCTTCAAACAGTTAGTTGGTTCTCTGAGGTATTTGTGCAATACCAGACCTGATATTTGCTATTCAGTTGGGATGGTTAGTAGGTTCATGAGTAAACCTAAGTGGTCCCATTACCAAGCTGCAGTCAGGATTCTGAGGTATATCAAGGGAACTCTGAAGTATGGAGTATTATTTCCTTCTGGAAGAAAGGATGAGTCAGAACTTCTGAGTTATTCAGATTCTGATTGGTGTGGAGACAGAGTTGACAGAAGAAGTACGTCTGGGTACTTATTCAAATTTCTGGGAGGTCCCATTTCATGGTGTTCCAAGAAGCAACCTGTTGTGGCGTTGTCAACTTGTGAAGCTGAATACATTGCAGGCGCTGTTACTGCATGCCAAGCTGTGTGGATTCTGAATCTATTGCAGGATCTGAAGATTAAAGTAAACAAACCTCTGAAGCTGATGATTGACAACAAGTCTGCAATCAATCTTGCCAGAAACCCCGTGTTGCATGGGAGAAGCAAGCACATTGAGACCAAGTATCATTTTCTGAGACATCAAGTTCAGAGGGGAGTGTTAGAAGTTGTACACTGCAGCACTCAGAAACAGTTAGCAGATGCTCTGACGAAAGCTATCAAGACTGATCAATTCCTCAGATTAAGGGATGGAATTGGTGTTACAAGTTTTGATGGAATATGAATTAAGGGATGGTATTAGAAGTAATTCATATTTATTAATTATATTATTTTCTTAGCCCCTAAGTTTGTTAGAGGGTATTTTAGTATTTTATCATATTCTAGTAACCCTAGTTTTAGCTTATAAATAGGGTGACAATCATTGTAACTTTTAATCATGTTTTGTAGCCGTCATTCTCTTAATAGAATATTCATCTTTCAGTCTACCTTTGCACCAACACAATAGGACCGAAAATATGTGTGGCAAAACATATTACAACATCTGCAGGAGTAGAGAAACATGTGTTGTCACAACATGGATGACAAAATATCAAAACCATCTTTTTAAATTGCGGCTATTTTACTTGTTGTGCGATGTTGATTGCGGTCGTTAGCAGCGTAAATTTAAATTTTATCAACATAAAATATTATACTTTATTATTTATATTATATTTCACATGTATTCTATTTTCTTTATAAATTTTCATATATATATATATATATATAAACCAATTCATCATTATTTTAAATATCTATGATCTTTTTAAAACATAGTTTAATATATGGTATAAATTGGAAGGAAGATAGACCAAATCATTTTTGTGAACATTGCATAATCTCTTGTGACCCGATGCAGTCCAATGCGGGCTTATGCGACCGGTGTTATGATACGATTGTTATGACTTTATTATGCGATTTTTATTGTGATTTAATCACACTACAATTGCGGTCTAATGTGGTGCGGACACAATCGTAACTGCAATATTACGGGTACATCATGTGACGTGATCGATAATTTAAAACTATGATCAAAACTATCTAGATTTTTAAATAGGGGAAAACGAGAATTTGAAATAATACGTGGTTGGATATGATAGAAAAAAGATGAGAATTATCAATAAAGGCGTTAGGAGTAAGAGAATGAGTGGAACATCTTTCATGTAGTAAAGAAAACAAAGGAAAAAATATTCATAAAAGATGATATTTCTAAGTAGAGTAAAATGGATAAATTGAATCTACCTTTTTTTTTTAAATGTGTTAGTGAAGTGTCTCCGCCAAAGAGTGTGTCCGCGGGAGTAAATTAATTTGATATGTATAAAATTTATTTAAATATATATTTAAATTTAAAATAAATTATTTAATTGCACGTGTAAATTTAGGTGCATCTGAAATAGAGGAAGAAGAAAAAGAAAGTTTCAATCATAGTTTTAAAAATCGGATCGGATCGGTCGGTTTGATCGATTAAACTGGAAATCGGAGTGGTAACCGGTCTAGTTCAATTGTTGGATCGGATATGTAATTGAACTGGTGAGAATCGGTCAAAATCGATGTAAATCAGAAAATCGACGATTTTGGAAAACCAATTGTTTAAATGTTTTTTTATAAATTAAAACGACATCGTTTTTTATTATTTAAAAAAGTAAAATAAAATATATATAAGAGACCTTTGATATTCTTTCTTTTAAAAATTGATAACACTGATGTTAAATATAGTAAATAGAATTTATTATAATATTATAGCATTGATAAATTGCAGAATTTGAACATACTCTATTTTCTTTTCTATGATTAATATGATTGGTTTCTATTAATTGAGTTGAAGTGTTGCATAAAATAAATGATAATTCATGTTTGATAGACAACAAATATAGTTTATATTTGAGATTGATACTTTGATTAAATTTTTAAATCAATTATTTGACTCAAATTTATAATGGACTCAAATTTGAATTTAAATTATGAACTTGTGAATAATATTTTTAAATTTTTTAAGAGTAGTTTTTTTTACACCAAGTCATCCAATTTGACCGATTTAATACCTATATAATTTTATTATTCTAACGGGTCTATTCAACAGAGTTTTCCAATTTTATCAGATTTAATCATGCAGTCAACCAGTGACCCAATGATTCGACCAATGAACCATTAACTAAATACCTTCATCGATTCAATGATCGATCCGATTTTTAAAACATTAGTAATTTCAATATTTCAAAATAAGAATGCTAACCTATTAAATAAATGCAATTGTTAAAATAAAATTGATATTGCGGTGACAGTCACACGTAAGATCTAATTATAAACATTTGATATTATAAAAATTATAAATTATTATAAAAATAATTTCAATTCACCTAGGTTAATACTCATTTTTTCACAACAAAATTTTATATCAACCTTAATCATATTTTAAAGGCCAAATACATTTGAATACTTTTTTTTACACTAAAATTTTATTTCAACCTTAATCATATTTTTAAGACCAAATACATCATGTTTAAAGTTAAATATTTATAATAACTCAACTGTTTAACTTTTTTATAAGCTGAACCCAAGTGAAATCCATGCAAGTTCAACTTAACCTCAGAAGAATCCACACCATTACATCATCAAAAATTGCATAACACGAAAGCAACTCCTTAATCACCATAGCTTCTCCTCCAACCAAACACACATTCAACTCCACAACCTGGAAGTTGAAATGAGAACACCAACATACCTCGATGCTCAGACAAAGTATGAGCAAATGCCTCAAAAGCAATATCTACTCTTTTTAAACATTTTAATCAACAACTCTTATTACAGTAATGACAACAACTTTGTTGGTGCAAAGGTAGAATGAAAGATGAATATTCTATTAAGAGAATGACGGCTACAAACATGATAAAAGTTACAATGATTGTCACCCTATTTATAAGCTAAAACTAGGGTTACTAGAATAGGATAAAATACTAAAATACCCTCTAACAAACTTAGGGGCTAAGAAAATATTACAACTATTAAATATGAATTACTTCTAATACCATCCCTTAATTCATATTCCATCAAAACTTATAACACCAATTCCATCCCTTAATCTGAGAAATTGATCAGTCTTGATGGCTTTCGTCAGAACATCTGCCAACTGTTTCTGAGTGCTGCAGTGTACAACTTCTAACACTCCCCTCTGAACTTGATGTCTCAGAAAATGATACTTGGTCTCAATGTGCTTACTTCTCCCATGCAACACTGGGTTTCTGGCAAGATTGATTGCAGACTTGTTGTCAATCATCAGCTTCAGAGGTTTGTTTACTTTAATCTTCAGATCCTGCAATAGATTCAGAATCCACACAGCTTGGCATGCAGTAACAGCACCTGCAATGTATTCAGCTTCACAAGTTGACAACGCCACAACAGGTTGCTTCTTGGAACACCAAGAAATGGGACCTCCCAGAAATTTGAATAAGTACCCAGACGTACTTCTTCTGTCAACTCTGTCTCCACACCAATCAGAATCTGAATAACTCAGAAGTTCTGACTCATCCTTTCTTCCAGAAGGAAATAATACTCCATACTTCAGAGTTCCCTTGATATACCTCAGAATCCTGACAGCAGCTTGGTAATGGGACCACTTAGGTTTACTCATGAACCTACTAACCATCCCAACTGAATAGCAAATATCAGGTCTGGTATTGCACAAATACCTCAGAGAACCAACCAACTGTTTGAAGGTTGTAGCGTCCACATCCTTTCCATCAGAGTCAGAATCCAGTTTCTGAATTGTATCAGAAGGTGTGACAGCAATCTTACAATTCTTCAGTTCAAATCTCTTCAGAAGTTCTAATTCATACTTGAGCTGATGCAAAATAATACCTTTCTCAGAGTATCTGAATTCCATCCCTAGAAAGTATGTCATTTTGCCTAGATCAGTCATTTCGAATTCATTCATCAGAACTTTCTTGAACTTGGCTATCTCCTGTTCAGAACTTCCAGTCAGCAGTATATCATCAACATATAAACATACCAGAGTCATATTTCCTTCAGAAGTATGCTGAACATAGACACCATACTCCATCTCACATTTCTGAAAGCCTTGCTTCTTGAGAAATGAATCAATCTTTTGATTCCAAGCTCTGGGCGCTTGTTTCAATCCATATAGAGCTTTGTATAATCTGTACACCATCCCTTCCTGATTCTTTTTAACAAATCCAGAAGGTTGTGACACGTAAACTTCTTCTTCTAATGGACCGTTCAGAAATGCAGATTTTACATCTAAATGCATCAGAGGCCAATTCCTGTTAGCAGCTATTGCAATCACCATTCTGATTGTTTCATGTCTTGCTACAGGTGCAAACACTTCAGAGTAATCTAACCCAGGTTTCTGTAGAAATCCTCTGGCTACCAACCTTGCTTTATGTTTGCCAATTGAACCATCTGGCTTTAACTTCTGCTTGAAAACCCATTTGACGCTGATGGCTTTCTTGTCTTTTGGAAGTTCTGTCAGCTTCCAAGTCTTGTTTCTCTCTATAGCATCAAGTTCTTCTTTCATGGCCTTCAGCCAGAGCTTCTGCTTAAGAGCCTCTTCTGTACTTATGGGTTCAGAGTCTACTAACATGGCACACTGAATAACTTCTCCTTCAGAGTCTACTTCAGTGTCTTGCAGCATGTCAAATTCTGCATATCTTCTGGGGATGTTTCTGATTCTTTGTGGTCTCTGAACTTGTTCAGAGTCTTGAGCTTCAGAGTTTCTAGCTTCAGATGGTTGACTTCCTCCAGAGCTTTGACCATCTTCAGGGGCTGGCATATTTCCAGAGTCTGAATTGCCACCAGAATCTGGATTACCATCAGAGTCTGGGTCATCAGAGTTTGAATCATCAGAGTCACCTTCATCTTCAGAGTCTTCTCCAGAGTCAGAATCACTATCAGAATCAGAATCAATGTCTTCAGAAATTCTTAACTCTGACCTTTCTTCAGAGGTTCTAACATCAGAATCAGATTGAGACTTATCCCAATTCCAAACTTCTGATTCCTTCACAATCACATCTCTACTGAATTCAATTTTATTGGTTTCTGGACAATAGAGCTTGTATGCACCTGTACTGTGGTACCCTATCAGAATCATCACTTTGCTTCTATCATCCAGCTTCTGTCTTCTGGCTTCTGGAACATGTTTATAGCAAACAGAACCAAACACCTTCAGATGACTAACATTTTGCTTATCTCCAGTCCACTTCTGTATTGGAACTATTTCCTTCAACTTCTTCGTAGGACATCGGTTGAGTACATACGTTGCAGTGGCAACAGCTTCTCCCTAGAGCTTCTGAGGAAGCTTCTTCTCCTTTAGCATGCTTCTCACCATATCAAGCAAAGTGCGGTTTCTTCTTTCAGCAAGACCATTGTGTTGAGGGGTATAAGGAGCAGTAACCTCATACTCAATTCCATTCTCCTCACAGAACTTCTGGAACTCTTTGGAGTTATACTCACCTCCACCGTCAGTTCTAAGAATCTTCAACTTCTGACCACTCTGATTCTCAGCCTTCATTCTAAACTTCTTGAATTCATCAAACACCTCGTGTTTAAACTTAATAAGGGATACCCATGTCATTCTTGTGAATTCATCAACAAATAACACAAAATATTTATTCCCTCCAATCGATGCTACTGGAAATGGACCACACACATCAGAATGTACAACTCCCAAGGCATGTTTTGCTCTTGGAGCAGTTTCTGACGCAAATGGCAATCGTGGTTGTTTTCCTTCCATGCAAACTTTGCATGACTTTTCAGGCTTCTTAATTGCAGGAATTCCATGTACCAACTTCTTTGAATTCAGATGTTTTAAGCTTCTGAAATTCAAATGACCAAATCTTCTGTGCCACAGCTCACTCTCCTTCTCAGCACTTGTTGCACTAAGACATTCTGAGTCTGCAGTTCTGACATTCACCTTGAATGTTCTATTCCTTCCCTGTTCTGACTCCATAATCAACTTCTGATTGCAGTCATACAGCTTCAGAAGATTGTCCTTCATGGTAACTGAGAAACCTTTCTCAATTAATTGTCCCACACTCATCAGATTGCTTCTGATGCCAGGTACATACCACACGTTCTGAATCAATGCTGTTTTCCCATTGTTCAGAATCACTCTGACATTTCCCATACCTTCTGCATTAAGATATTTGTCATCAGCACATCTGATCTTTGTCCTTTTTTCAGAGTCAAAGTCAACCAGCCATTTCTTGTTTCCAGTAAGATGATTTGAACAGCCAGTGTCCATATACCACCAGTCTATCAGATCCATATCATCAGATTCAGAGGCCATCAATAGCACAGATTCGTCATCAGAACTTCTGGCTATATTTGCTTCTTCTGATTTTCTCTCCTTGTTTGACCAACAGTCTCTAGCAAAATGACCAAACTTCTTACAGCAGTAACATTGGATTTTCTTCTTGTCATACTTCTCTTTTCCCTTCTGAGCATTCTTTTGTCTATCAGAGGTTGAGCTTTCTGACTTCTGACCACCATCAGATCTTCTCCTGGCTTCTGACTGCTTCTGATACCTCCTATCAGAAGTTGCTTTCAGAGCCTGCTGCTCTACTTCCCTTTCAGAAGTTCTTTCAGTCAAACGCAACTCTTGCGCTTCTAGACTGCTCTGCAGCTCTTCAATTCTCATTGTGCTCAGATCCTTGGAATGTTCTATTGCTACCACAATGTAATCAAATTGAGAGGTAAGGGATCTCAATACCTTCTCCATGATTGTTTCTTCAGAAAGAGTTTCTCCACACGCTTTCATCTCATTAGTGATCAGAATCACTCTGGAGATGTATTCAGAAACTTTCTCATTATTCTTCATGTTGAGATTCTCATATTGCTTTCTCAAGGACTGAAGCTTCACCTTCTTCACTGATGCGTCACCACCATAACATCTAACCAGTGTGTCCCACGCAGCCTTTGCTGTCGTTGAATCTGCAATCTTCTCAAACACATTTACATCAACACATTGATGAATGAAGAACAATGCTTTCTGATCCTTCTTCCTTACTTCCTTCTGCGCGTTTTTCTGTTCATCCGTCGCATCTGCTGCTACCGGAACATAACCATCAGTGACAAGATCTAGAACATCTTGAGCACCGAACAGTACACGCATTTGGATCATCCAACGATTCCAGTTTTTACCGTCAAATACTGGAAGTTTGGTGTTCATGTTGCCGTTTCCGTTCATCTTTCTACCTTGCACAGTACACTCAGATTTCTCACACAGTGTTTCCCAACCCACAGAATTAAAATTCTGATCAGATTTTGTTCAAGATTCAACACGAATCTAAGAATCAAAATCAAACACACAAGACCTCACGTTCACTCGTGTTTCCCGTGTTTCCCAATGAATCCGAACCGGAGCTCTAGATACCAATTGTTGGTGCAAAGGTAGAATGAAAGATGAATATTCTATTAAGAGAATGACGGCTACAAACATGATAAAAGTTACAATGATTGTCACCCTATTTATAAGCTAAAACTAGGGTTACTAGAATAGGATAAAATACTAAAATACCCTCTAACAAACTTAGGGTCTAAGAAAATATTACAACTATTAAATATGAATTACTTCTAATAAACTTGACGAACCAGTATTAAACATTTTAATCAGCAAAAGAACTAGAGATAAAAATTGAGTTCCATTCAGAAAATATATTACATAAGCAGTGAATCTGAATCAGAGCTTAAAGGAAAAAGCTGGTTTGACCTCTTGGGGAATACACGTTTTGTATAAATTCATGCATACGGTATCACGTTGTTCAAGAACACCATTGAGAAGGCATTTCATTGCTCCTGAACAAACAACAAAAAAGAATAATAACATCAACATGTATTTATTATTACTACTGCAAATCATCCAGACACATTTCATGCGATTCGGAAACCGGACAACGGCGATATAGGGTTTCGGAAAGAGAGAAAACTGGAGATGGTAAGAGAAATAGGGATGAGAGTGAGAGGAAACGGGAGAGAGAAGGGGAAAATACTTTTGTTTGAGGCAACCAATGGATGAGTGACCGTTGGCATGCAAATAGAGATTTGCTAGAAATTTATTTGTGACATTTGTTAATTATTTATTTGTCTAATTGATAGTGTAAATTAAAATGATTGGATTGACAAATTGATAAAATCATGCAATAGTATTTTTGAAGGGTTGACAATAGACACTTAGTTCTATTGAAGCCTTGAATTGAATGTTTATAGCCCTTAACTTTGTGAATATATTAAAGACTAATGGGTTCGAATTAGATAAATGTATTAAAGACAAACGATTAAATACATATTCCATTCCGACATAAGAAAAAAAAATCTCAATTTCAATATAAACAAAAAAACATCCATAATTATTACATTTGATATCGTTATTTTCAAATATATTTCTTTTTCTTTTTGTACATTTCCATTTTTTAAACTATTTCCAAAACAAAAAGATAAGGTAAAATTTAAATGCATTCAAACAAATATTGTTTGGATTAGAAAAAGGACATGATAAATAGAGAAGAAAATATGTTCCTATTAGATGATATTTATATCCTTGCAATTTAATAATGTACTATTACACTATTTTCTGTTTTATGAATGGAAAAAGAGACTAGTTTATTAATTCTCATCCAAGTGTGTAACTCTTTTTTTCTTCTTAATCTTAATCACTTATTTTAGTTAATAATGGTATATGTTTCCCAACTTTTTCACTAGACTCTGCTCCGAGTCCAACTCATGCTCCGCATTATTGATTCCTACTATAATATTATTATATGATAATCTTCTTCACTTTGCAATATTCAAAATGCAGAATTAACTCTCAAGTATAGGGAAACAATTGCAATCAGAATTTCATGGACTAAAAGATACAGCAAAGGAGCCTTTATAGGCATGGTTGTGATTATTTAATTAGGGACAGATATATGGAAATATAAAAAATAGTGTTTGCTTGGCTTAGAAAACTTTGGTGGTAGGCCAGCCTAATTGTGATTAACAATTATGTTGTCTGGCATTGCTGATGTTAAAAAAAATCATCCCGTTTTGGTTAGCCAATTTTATCTGCATTGGTACTTTTTATTACAAAAATAACAAAAACTGAGATTTAGAGAGGAAAATTCTGCCAGAATTTAGACAATAGTTCCAAATGTCCTGCAGTGCAGGATTTTAAATGTTCATGTGGTGGAACATCACCATTCCAGGCAATAGAGGCTGATCAATTATAAATAAAGAGGGCAGAATTGCTGCTAGACTATTTTTGACAAAAATTAAGGATAGAAAACAGAAGCAATATTTCTTGAACATTATGTTAATACTAATGACTGTGCTAAGGCAAAATTCCAACAGATGGGTCCTTTAACTTAGGAAATTAACTAAAACTCATGACAGCGAACTTTTACAATGTGTCTTAATGCTGACCCAAGAAATAACGGCAACTGACAGCTACATCGGTAAAAAAGAGAGGATATCCTGCAAATCTACAACTCGTCCTTGACATCTGCATCATGACTTACTTCATTGGCTTCAGGAACTGGAGTAGACTCTTCTTTTGTTTCACTTTCAACCTCAACTTCGGTCTCATCTTCCTCTTCAACGGTTGCATCACGACTTATGTCTAAGCTAGTCTTCACTGAATCATAAATTCTGGAAGCAAATTCCTTAGGATCCTTCAACAAGAAACCACTCTCCAAGAGTGCAGTCTGGTATATTAGCTGTGCTGTTTGCTTCACACTCTCGTCCTGAAAAGTAAGCATTGTGTTAACCAAAAAGTCTAACCATATTGAAGGGAGAAGCAACTGGATGAAATAAGACAACACAGCAATTCAAATTTAGAATGTACCTCAGGGTTCTTAACTACTCTCTCCCGGAGTTCCTTGATGATCGGGTGTCTAGGATTGATCTCAAGAACCCTCTTGCCACGCATGTAAGCTTGCTTTTTAGCATCTGACAGAGTTTGAGCTTGCATGATTCTCTCCATGTTTGCACTCCAACCAAACTTTGATGTCACAACCACACAAGGAGTGTTATCCAATCGGTTGGATATCTTCACATCATCAACATTGTCATTTGAAAGGGAATCTTTCCACCATTTTGTTAGATCCTTGAAGGATTCCTTTAGTTCCTTGTCGTTTGAATCCTTTCCAAGTTTCAGACCCTCCTTGGACACATTTTGAAACTTCTTATCTTCATAATCCATCAGATATTGCATCAAGTATTCATCAACTGGATCTGTGAAGAAAATAACCTGTAGCAAATTGAAAAATAAATACACTTGTAAGACATCAAAATAAATACAATTTCTAGCAACAAAAGACTGCATAGAAATTCAAACAATTCTAGCTGCACCTCATAATTCTTCTTCTTAAGCCGCTCTAGGAATGGAGAATTTTCAAGCTGTTCTTTGCTGGCTCCAGTTATGTAAAAGAAATCCTTCTGTCCCGCTTTCATTCTAGATATGTACTGGTCGAGAGATACCAATTTACCCTCAGACTTGGTGCTGTAAATAAGTTCCAAGAATCAGTAACATTGTTAACTGATGAAATGGGGAAATTACACTGCTATAAGAGTTAAATTACAAGGAAAGAGGTAGTACGTCTCAAATCTGAGCAGTTTAGACAAACGATTTCTGTTGGTGGCATCCTCAATGATACCAAGTTTAATGGATTTTCCAAATTCATTCCAGAACTTAGTGTATTGACCTCTCTTCTCATCAACTTCAGGAGACGACTCTTCTGCAAAGTTATATTGGTAGAAGTGTGAGGTCAGTTAATGGAATTCAGTTATGGGGCTGCCACAGAATAGAGACTATAAAAGAATTGGGATTCTGGCACATATAGTCATTACACCATACCTTTCTTTTCTTTGTCAGTGGACTCATCAGGATCCTCTTCAGCAAGCTTACGGATCATATCAAGGGCTTTCCTAATAAGTTTCTTTTTTATTGTCCTCAGACTACTGTGTTGTTGAAGCATTTCTCGTGATACATTCAGTGGCAAAGTGTCAGAATCAACAAGACCCTGTTCCCAATGCCAAAAGAACATACATTAAGTAAACCTACTCGGATGTTCATAACACATTAGTCTACAACCTAAAATAAAACAGCACATCCACTTACAATCAAAAAGCTCAGATACTTAGGCAACAATTCATCAAATTCATCTGAAATGAATACTCGTCTAACATACAACTTCAAGTTTGATTTGTTTGAATTGTAATAACTTTCGTATAAGTCCTGAGGTGCTTTAGGTGGCACATAAAGGACTGCTTTGAACTCGACATCACCTTCAGCAGTAAAGTGGCTCCATGATAAAGGTTTCTCGCCGCTAAAATCCTGCGCAACATAAATTCTCAACTATATAAATATTAACAAGCTCAAAGAGATGTAGATATCTCGATAGTTCCTGGGAGGTATCACATAAATAATGATGGCAATATTACCTTGGCAAGAGAGTTGTAGAATTTGGTATACTCTTCCTCTGTTACCTCCTTTGGACTCCGCAGCCATATAGCTTTCACATCATTTAAAAGTTCCCACTCATAAGTTGTTTCCTTCACTGTCTTTGTTTTAGGCTTTTCTTCTTCGTCTTCACCTTTATCAGCATCTTCTTCATCTTCATTTTCTTCCTTGGAGGAGCTTTCAGCTGTTTCAGGAGAAAAATATGGTACGAAAGACATCAATTCCAAGTCAATTAACATATAAATACTGGACAAACAAAAAAGCAGCATCTAGAAAATGAAGATCCAGCATGTGGATGGAAGAAAGCCAAAAACCGCCAAATAAACATGCCATTGCGGCCTATGTTGCCAATGGCAAATGACAAAAAATCAGCCAGATTTGGAGCCTCCATTAAACAACATTGGATCCAACCGAATCCATAAATTATACATACTTGAATCTTCATCCTGATCTTCATCAGCAGGAACCTCCACGTCGACCTCTTTGCTTGCCCAAATATGGATAGGGAAGTTAATAAATTCAGAGTATCTCTTGACCAATTCCTGTGAAAAATAGTAGTAATTAAGTCAGATATAGTGATAGATTGACAATTGTATATTGAAAATAAATAATGTAAGAATATATATTAAAACAGATTTCTCTTTTTTTTTCTGCCCTCTTTTAAACTATAAGAAAGATAGTAAAACATATGCTGGTTTCGTAAACCAATCCGCCCGTAAAGTTTAATTTAACTCATAGGAACTTAGCTTTTTAGGAATGCAGTACTACATGAAACACTACCCCTACTCTACTTAAACATTGTATATTTTCACATTGAATATAATATCACAGGCAATCACTTCCGACCGTATCTTAGGCACACCCTAAGAGTTAAAGAACCTACAAGACACTACAAGTTTTGATTTATGATAAAAAAGAACACACTCAAATAATATTTTTAAGTGAAGGTAGTATCACTGGCTATAGATGCACAGTTTATATTGTTGCCATCAAGGTTAAAGTGAATGATCCCCATCTAGTATAAAGTAAGACTTGTGTGGAGTAAAATAGAACACATGTAATTTTAAAATCAAGCAAGTGTGTAAAAATAAAGTAATAAACTACTAATTTGGGGGCATACTTTGAGCTTAAACTCTTCTGCATACTCCCCAGCCTCTTCTTTGAGGTGCAATCTAATCTCTGTTCCACGTCCTATGGGTTCATTCCATGTATCTTCTGAAATTGCAAATGCTCCATCAGCTTTGGATTCCCATACATACCTGAAAGTCAAATAATTTCCAAAATCAACAGGTTGGAATAAAATTTCAGAAAACATACATGACATACCAATCAGAAAAGCAATCTCCAATCTAAAACACTCACTGTTTGTCATCATTATGCTTGCTAATAACTTCAACATAGTCAGCAACAAGATACACAGAGTAGAAACCAACTCCAAATTGCCCAATTAGATTGAGATCGCCACTTGTCTGCAATTTTTCAACAAACGCTGCATGGCCACGTAGTTCCAATTAAAAATTTTCACGCCAAATTACAAGCAGTAACCATTTCAGAAAAAGTCACATAAAATTATACACATACCTGAAGTTCCAGATTTAGCTATGGTCCCCAAATTCTTTATCAAATCCTCCTTTGTCATACCAATACCTCTGTCTCTAATCGAAAGAATTTTCTTTTCCTTATCTAACTTAATCTGTTGCAGTGCATAATACAATTTAGTTTTACTAAATAAACCCCTAAAACAGCAATAAAATATATTTCACAGGTTATCATAATTTACGAAAAGAAAAACGATAGAGAAATAAACTAGTTAACTTATGAAATACTACAACAGATAAATGCTTATAGATTAAATATGTAGCAAAACTAACCTGGATTTCAAGCTTGGCGTTGTCACCTTCACCCAAAGTATCCTTATCAGTTAGAGAGAGGAACCTAATCTTGTCCAATGCCTAGAACAAAGAACTCAGTTCCGATCAATACAAAGTCCAATTACAATGTAGAAAATCAAAATGCAACGATTTTCCAAATTCTAAAGGAGAATAAACATACATCCGAAGCATTTGAAATAAGCTCCCTAAGGAAGATATCTTTGTTACTGTAAAGCGAATTGATGAGAATATCCATAAGCCGCGAAACTTCGGCTTGAAACTCAAACTTCTCCGCGTTGCTTCGTAGCGATCTCTTCGAGATCGACTCCGCTTCTCTTCATTCACACAAGTTCAAATACCAAAATCACAAATCAATACATAGAATCAAAGATCCAATAAACTATAAACTAGAGATTCAAAGATATATACCTCTTTGCCACATCTGAATCGGTTGAAAGTCCTTGCGGAACAGCACCGATCTTGTCTTCCACCTTAGGTGGATCTACAAGCTCATCGGAATTATCTTCCGCATTCGCCTGAAACTTTTGACCTAACGAACAAATTTCCGATTCAGATATCAAAATTGAACTATGAAGAAACATTGAAATGTGCATAGAAAAATCAATGCGTATACCTTGATCTGCAACAAAGAGAAAGAGAATACAGAGAAGAAGAAGCGCGGAAGGGATAGTCCTCTTCCTCATTGCAATGAGTTTTCACAGTTTCTAGTAGCTTCTAACACTGAGATTAATCTTCAGTTAAGTTTAGGTTGAAGATTTCGTTATTACACTTGTTCCATATATACACTCTCTCGATCTCAGTTCTGTTTATTTGTTGCATACCGTATTTGTTACGGGAAGTTTCTTAGTGTTGTGAGGGGTCTGATTTGCCAGCGTGGATGATCGGACGGTGATGTATTATTTTGTGCGACGTGGCATTTTTTAATTGGTTTATTATACTTGCTAAGACGTGGAATGTTAATGCGTGTGTCGCTGATGGATGGACCCACCGAGGCAACTGAGAAAAATGTAAGTCCACCATTGCCGTGTTTGCAATATCTTAGTATTAGTACTGGATTAATCATAATCTCAAATATTATTTTTTTAAATGTTATTATAAGAAATTTTATTTTTATTAATGTATTTAATATTAATTTAGATTTCCACAATCTCAGAAATATTATCCTCTGAAACACATGATTGTATTTATATTAATGTGTTTGGTATTTATTTAATTTTTATAAATATTTTTTAGTTATTTAATTTTAAAATATTAAAATAAATAAATGTGCTAAAATAAAGTGGGGGTGAGGATAACTAATTTCTACTATCATATTCATGAGATAAAGGATAAAGGTTCGTTTTTTCATTTTTAGAAATACCTTTTAATAATATTATAGTAATTTTTTATATCAAAATTTTAAGATATAATTTAAATTTAAAACTATTCTAAATAATTTTTCATAAACAATCATTTAGGATGTAGAAGATCATAACATGAGTCATTCAGAAGACTTGGATTTGTATATTATATATTAACTCATGTAGTATGGTGCTTTGTTATGTCATATATAATCTACAAAATAAATGATATATAAGATGCATATGTATATATCTTATAATCTACATTCAAAAAATCGTATGCTTTGGAAGAAGTTTGTACAGTTTATGAAAGGGTTTTGATTGATCAAAAAGAAAAATCTACTTCAACTGATATGTCATTAGGCACGGTCATATATAACATAGAAATAACACTTGGAAAGGGTGGACAATTAGCTAGAGCAGCGGGTGTTGTAGCGAAACTAATTGCAAAAGAGGGTAAATCAGCATCATTAAAATTATCTTTTGGAGAGGTTGTGGAATAATGATATTTGGATTTTTGGATTGGGGAGCAAAAATAGGCATGGGTTCCAGAACATATGGAACATTGTATGGAAGTGTGGTTAGGATGGATGAAGTGATGGTAGAGGGTGAGATGGATGGACTGTTAACAACATTAATTAGACGAATATCAGAAGGAACAGAAGTTCCAGTAGAAGTAGATCCAGAAGCTCTGGGTTCTTCAACAGAAGTATCTTGTTGTTCCCTAGAAGCCTTAAACTTCTTGGTCATCCTTTCAAAATGCTTCTTAGTAGTTTTCCTCTTCTTTTTCTGAGAAATAGCTTCAGAAAAGTTGTCAGAAGAGCATTGGTATGACACTTCTCCCGAAACTCTACCACCTCTTTCAAATGATATGACTTTGAAAAGATAGGAAAATCTTTCAAAGGAATCCTTGTGTTGAGGATGGTATCCTTGGGCAACTCATAAGGAGGACTTACCATTTCAGTAATAATCCCCATAGTCTTCAGACCTTTGGCGTTAAGCAACTTTCCAACCACATATTTCATACCTTCTATAAACTGATCATCTGTTAAAGAGTCAATCACCTGGCTCTCCATCAGAATATCTGAAATCAGCCTACTCAAAGGGATGTAACTCTTTGTCCTTTTGCTACCATCTCTAGTGTCTCTTTCAGTATCCCTTAGATCCTGAAACAGAAGTGCGAGAAAATTCACCTTCTTTCCAGATTCAATATAGTAAAGGATATATTATTGATCATTATTGATGTAATAAGAGGACTTGGTTGCTGGCCTGGGATTAATGCATCCAAGAAGAATTCTAGCCCAAACCTTCAGATGAGAATGAAGATCCTTGATTTTACTAGAGTATTTTTCAGAGAAGAAAATTACTTTAGACATCTGAGTCAAGTTGGATTCCTTTTCTACCATTTGTTCACACCTTATACCAAACTCATCATGTCTAATGAGTTTGGCTATAAGCTTTTCAGATATCACTATTGTTGAATTAGGAGAGACTAAGAGATATTTAGGTTAAACCTTGTGTCTTGAAAAGCACTACGGAGACTTTATTATATATAGAGAGTTATAACTAATTACATGATAAAGTCGATGTGGGACTATTCGATATACAAATATTCTTAACATTATATTTACAAATATCAACACTCCCCCCGAAGCTTGAGCATATAAGTAAAATGCACCAAGCTTGTTACATATATAATTAGTTCTGGGACTTCGCAGAGATTTTGTAAACACGTATGTCAATTGATCATTAGAGTTGACAAAGTTTGTGACGATGTCACCTGATTCGATTTTCTCTCTGACAAAGTGACAGTCTATCTCAATATGTTTGGTCCTCTCATGGAAGACTGGATTTGAAGCAATGTGCAATGCGGCTTGATTATCACAAATAAGTGTCATTGGTCTTGCTTCTTCAATTTGAAGTTCCTTGAGCAACTGTTTTAACCAAATAAGTTCACATGTTGCCATTTTCATGGCCCTATACTCTGCCTCGGCGCTTGATCTTGCAACTACGTTTTGTTTCTTACTTTTCCATGATATAAGGTTTCCTCCAACAAGCACACAATACCCAGAGGTGGATCGTCTATCAATGGGTGACCCTGCCCAATCAGCATCGAAGTATCCAACTATTTGAGTATGTCCTTTATTTTCATACACTAGACCTTTTCCTGGAGCACGTTTGATGTATCTCAGAATCCAGATAACATCATCCATGTGTTCCTGACAAGGGGAGTTTAAGAACTGACTTACCACACTAACTGCAAAAGAAATGTCTGGACGAGTGACTGTGAGATAATTCAACTTTCTAACCAATCTTCTATACCTTCCTAAGTCAGATAGAGGCTCCCCCTGATTGGGTAGTAGTTTGACACCTGGATCCATAGGAGTATCAGTTGGTTTAGCATTCAACAAACAGGTTTCTTCCAAAATATCCATAGCATATTTCCGTTGAGAAATCACCAAACCATCTTTATATTGGGCTACCTCAATACCCAAGAAATAGCGAAGTTTACCAAGATTTTTTGTCTGATATTGATTCGATAGATGTTGCTTTAACAGAAGTATACCATGCTGATCACTACTAGTTATGCCAATATCATCTACATACACAATAAGATAAATACACCCTTGGGCTGAGTGACGATAAAAAACAGAATGGTCAACTTCACTACGGACCATACCAAACTATTGTACTACAGTATTGAATCTGCCGAACCAAGCTCTAGGAGATTGCTTAAGACCATAAAGAGACCTGTGTAACCTACACACCATATTCGATGACTCCCCCTGAGCAACAAATCCAGGTGGTTGCTCCATATATACTTCTTATTCAAGATCACCATGTAAAAAAGCATTTTTGATGTCAAGTTGATGAAGAGGCCAATGTCGAATGGCTGCAATGGCTGGGAGAAGTTTAATAGATGCCATTTTGGCTATAGGGGAGAAGGTATCACTATAATCCAATCCAAAAATCTGAGTGTATCCTTTGGCTACCAAGCGAGCTTTAAACCGATCAATCTTACCATCTGGACCAACCTTCATTGTATAAAGCCAACGACAATCTACTAAAGATTTCCCATGGGATAGAGGAACCAGTTCCCAGGTACCACTATTTTGAAGAGCACACATTTCATCAACATTGCTTGCCTCCACTCAGGGTGAGACAATGCTTCACCTGGAGTTTTAGGAATAGAAACAGAAGACAAAGAAGACAAACAAGTATACTGCAAAGGGGAAAGACAATGATAACATAAATCAATATAATGTGGAAAAGGATTTCGTGTTTGACATATACCTTTTCGAAGGGCAATCGGAAGATCAGACTCAGGTTGCAGGATCAGATCTGGTGATGGCGGAGGCGTCGGAGGAGAGTCTGCAATGACCTCAGGGACAGGTATGACCTTAGGGACATGTATGACCTTAGGGACGACAGGCGTTGGGTGACGACGCTGATATGTTTGAAGTGGTTGAGAAGTGGGTGGGTCAGGAGCCCTAGACTTATGGGGGATGATGGTAGGCGGGACATTAATAATTGTCGGAAAAGGTGTGGGAATACTTTCTTGAATGGGTTCTGGAGTTACGTGACTGGACTCGAAATATGGAACCAACTCGAAGAAGGTAACATCGGCCGATACTAAGTATCGTTGTAGAGTATGTGAATAACAACGATAACCTTTTGGGGATCGATGATAACCAAGAAAGACACACTTTAGTGATCGAGCTGAGAGTTTATCAAGACCAAGAGAGAGATTGTGTACAAAACATGTGGACCTGAAGACTCGGGGAGGAATTGGGTGAAGTGGGGAATTGGGAAAACAGATTGAATGAGGGATTTTATTGTTAAAGACAGATGAGGGCATGCGATTTATAAGGTAACATGCCGTTAGCACAACATCCCCCCAAAACCGAAGTGGAACATTAACATGGAGAAGTAGGGTCCGAGTGGTTTCTACAAGATGCCATTTTTGCGTTCGGATACCCCGTTTTATTGAGGTGTGTGAGGAGAATATATTTGATGGAGAATACCATTGCGTGACATGAAATTCTGAAATTGTTCGGATAAATATTCACGGGCATTGTTACTTCTTAAGGTACGGATAGACATACCGAATTGAGTTCTTATTTCTTGATAGAATTGTTCAAAAATAGAAAATAATTCAGATATATTCTTCATTAAGAATAACCATGTGCAACGTGAAAAATCATCAATAAAAGTGACAAAATACATAGACTCAAGAGTAGAGACAGTACGCGAGGGACCCCAAACATCAGTGTGAACTAAAGTAAAAGGGGACGAAGCTCGTTTATTGACTTGATTAGGAAACTGACCGCGAGTGTGTTTCCCTAGCTGACACGACTCACAATGTAAATTAGATACCTTCGATAAATTTGGCACCAACTTATGTAGTTTGGAAATACTGGGATGACCTAACTTAGCATGGATAGTGAGTGGAAAATCTTTGGCTGAGCATGTCTAAGATGACACTGAGAGGTAATAAAGGCCTTGAGACTCACATCCCACACCAATCGTCTGTCCCGAACTCCGATCCTGCAGGGTAACATTAATATTAGTAAAGGTGACACTACAATCAAGAGAATGAGTTAAACGACTGACTGAAAGTAAATTAAATGGACAATTAGGTACATAGAGGACAGAAGTAACCGAGAGAAAAGGTAGAATTCGAACAGAACCAATCCTTTCGGATCGGGTTTGAGAACCATTGGCAGAAATTATAGTAGGTAAGAAACCGGATGTAGAGAGGGAAGAGAAAAGATTTTTATTACCGGTAACATGATCATACACACTAGAATCAAGGACTTAAGATCCAAGAGAAGATGATTGAGAGAGACAAACAGATGAATTACCAGTGTGTGCTACCGAAGCAGTAGAATCTAAGTTCTGATAATTCTGATACCATATGGGAAAATCATCGTAGTTTGGCATAAAGTTATGAGGAGTATCCATGAGTATCGGATCTGAAACAATTGCCCTATAGAGAGTGGAGCGATGAAAAAATTGTGGGATCGGTCGTCGGACGTGCTGTCTGTAACACCCCGATAAAATATGATAATTATTTAAATTAAGTTAATAGTATATTTATTAATTTAATTAAATAATTAGATTATTATTGGAATATTATTTGGAATTATTATTATTATTGGGATATAAGTTGGAATATATAAAAAGGTCCCATTTGGTAAAAAGGGTTTTTCACGTGAAAACCAGAGAAGCGACAGAAAGTGAGAAAAGGGCAAAGAGGAAGAGCAAGAGAGCAAGGGTTGAAGAAGGGAAAAGCTTGAAGCTAAAGGATTGCCGGATTAACTCAGGTAAGGGGGGTTTATCGTCGTTTAATGGGTATTATGGGTTAACATGTAATGGGTAGTGATAAGCCATTGATTTGACCCTAATTGGGATGTTGAATGCTGAAAAATTGAGATGAATAAGTTATGTTAAAGCTGTGATTGAATCTATGTTTGGATGAGTTGTGATTTTCTGGACGTGTAGCTTTTTACGGAATCGGAATCGGAGGTCCGGAAGTCCTCCAACGGTGAGAAATGCGGAGAATTCTGCATTCTGCTTCGCGTTAGCGCAGGAACAGCTTTCTGTCTTGCGTTAACCGGTTAACCCAGGGTGTTAACCGGTTAACACTGTTGTGATTTATGAAAATTTGCTGTTCTGTTTGCGTTAACCGGTTAACCCAGGGTGTTAACCGGTTAACACTGTTGTGAATTGCCAGGAAGCATGTTCTGTGTTGCGCTAACCGGTTAACCCAGGGCGTTAACCGGTTAACACTGTGTGAAAAGTGAAAAATTTATATTTAAATGTGGTGTGCATGTTTGATGTTTGGCCTATATTGGCGTATGATATAATAGGGATCATTTCCCGTTGTTTTGAGCGGTAGGGGTATTAGTAGAGCGTGCTAATACTGTGATTGATTATGTGGCATGAGATGATTATGTGATAAATATGTGGATGATGTATGATTGTATGCATAATGCTATGGATGTATCTATTATGTATGCAATTGTGAATGGACTGTTTATGGCTTAGAGTGTGAGCATATGTCCATTGTGGATGATTGTTGATGTTTGCATGACTAAGTGATTTAGCTTGCATATTGTGGCCTTTATGGTGGTAGCTAATTCCCATGGTGAGGAATTAGTGAGTGAGTTATTGTGGATTGTTGTTGATGTTTGCATGCTAGGTGATTTAGCGTGCATAGCATAGCCCTTGGGGTGGTAGCTAATTCCCATGGTGAGGAATTAGTGAGTGAGTCACTAGGTCTCAAATGAGTGGGACTAGTGAGCTTGGTAGCCGTATCTGGATTTGATCGGTGAGGTTGAACTATATGTTCACGAATAGTCGGTACCGCATGCATGGAGTCTCATTGCATAATGTATGTATTGTGTATAATATGAATGGATGTGTTCCAATATTATACGTGTGTTTTGATGTTTATGTTGAGCACGATTATGAGTATGAGTTGATGTTGCCGTTACTGAATGTGTGATATGATTAGGGTGATGAGATGTGTTCATTTACTTAGCATTACATGATATTTTATAATGCTTATTATATCGATTGAGGAACTCACCCTTACAACTATGTTTCAGGTAACGTGCAGTGATTGAGTAGAAGCTAGTCCTTGGAGTCTAGTGTAGTTCCTTAGTGAGTCATGCTCTGGTAGATGTAACATCGGGACGGGATGTTTTGCCTTGTTTTCGGTTTGGTTGTTGAATAACCTTACATGTAATGTGTTACATGTTTTGCATGTTGTTGTTAATTTCTATCCGCTGCGAATTATGCAAATGTTTATTTTGATGAATAAATGAGCATGACGAGTTAAATTGGAACATGGTGTGAAGTGTCAAGTGTGACACCCTTAAATTGCATATATACTCTGATTTATGTTTGGTTGTTTTAATTATTTATTGGGGTATTTTAGAAGGGTGTTACATTAGTGGTATCAGAGCATGGTCGGTCGAGTCGAGTCGTGATTATTCTGTTTCCCTGTACGTGATAGGTGTTGTGTAACCCTATCAGTACTTATTGTTTTAGCTTGTTGGATTAACTCAGATTAGAGATGGCTGGAAGAGGTAGAGACGATGCTGCGATTGCTGAGGCTCTGGGTATGCTAGCTGGAGTACTTGGAGGAAATCCGAATGTTGTGGGACTGGGAGCTGCTCGTCAACTGAGTGAGTTCCAGAAGAACAATCCTCTAATGTTCAAGGGAGCATACGATCCAGATGGTGCTCAGAAATGGTTGAAGGAGATCGAGAGGATCTTCCGAGTGACTGAGTGTGCCGATAACTAGAAGGTCAGGTTCGGTACGCATATGCTGTCAGAGGAAGCAGATGATTGGTGGGTCGCTACCCGCACTGAGTTGGAAACTGTTGGGAATGCTGAGATCACTTGGGCGGTGTTCAGAGAGAGATTCCTGAGGAAGTACTTTCCAGAGGATGTCAGAGGAAAGAAAGAGATAGAGTTCTTAGAATTGAAGCAGGGCAATCGGTCTGTTACTGAGTATGCTGCTAAGTTCACAGAGCTGTCGAAGTATTACACTCCCTATGATGAGGCTACTTGGGAATTTTCAAAATGTGTGAAGTTTGAGAACGGGTTACGTCCCGAGATCAAGCAGGCTATTGGGTATCAGCGGATTAGAGTATTTTCTGACTTGGTGGACTGTTGCAGGATTTTTGAACAGGATACCAAGGCCAGAGCGGAGAGCTATCAGCAGAGGGTTGATAGGAAAGGCAAGAATCAGAATGATCGTGGGAAACCGTATGCAGCTGGCAAAGGTTTCCAGAGACAGAGTGGGATGAAGAGACCTAGTGGGGGAGACTCCAGTGCCCCTGCTAAGTGTTACAGATGTGGTCAGGCTGGACATCGTATCCATGAGTGTACCAGTAATGAAAAGAAGTGTTTCAAGTGTGGAAAAGGTGGTCACTTGGCTGCAGAGTGCCGGTTGAAGACTGTGACTTGCTTCAACTGTGGAGAGGTGGGTCATATCAGTCCACAGTGTCCTAAGCCGAAGAGAGAGAACCAGTCGGGAGGCAAGGTCTTTGCTTTATTGGGTTCTGAGACTTCTGCAGATGATCGTTTGATCCGAGGTACGTGTTATATTAATGGCTTTCCTCTTGTAGCTATTATTGACACAGGTGCGACTCATTCCTTTATATCTTTGGATTGTGCTGTGAAACTTAAGTTAGAGATATCTGAGATGCTTGGGAGTATGGTGATTGATACTCCTGCGAAGGGTTCAGTGACTACTACTTCAGTTTGTTTAAATTGCCCTTTGAGTATTTTTGGTAGAGACTTTGGGATGGACCTTGTGTGTCTTCCACTAGTGCAGATTGATGTTATCTTGGGTATGAACTGGTTGGTGTTTAACCGAGTTTATATCAACTGTTTTGTTAAGACTGTGATCTTTCCTGAGATTGAGGAAGGAAAGAGTTTGTTTCTATCAGCAAGGCAGGTGAATGAGGCAGTAGCAGATGGGGCAGAGTTGTTTATGTTGTTAGCGACTTTGGAGGCTAAAGATAAACTGGTGATTTGCGATCTAGCTGTGGTGTGTGATTTTCCTGAGGTGTTTCCTGAAGAAGTGAATGAATTACCGCCGGAGCGTGAAGTTGAGTTCTCGATTGATTTGGTACCTGGTACTAGGGCGATATCGATGGCTCCGTACCGTATGTCTGCTGTTGAGTTAACTGAATTGAAGAGTCAGTTGGAAGATCTGTTGGATAAGAAATTTATTCGTCCGAGTGTGTCACCGTGGGGTGCACCAGTGTTGTTGGTTAAGAAGAAAGAAGGTACTATGAGGTTGTGTGTGGACTACAGGCAACTGAATAAAGTGACGATCAAGAATCGGTATCCTTTGCCGAGGATTGATGATTTGATGGATCAGTTGGTTGGTGCGAGTGTGTTCAGCAAAATAGATTTGAGATCGGGTTATCATCAGATACGTGTGAAAACTGAGGATATTCAGAAGACTGCTTTCAGAACAAGGTATGGACATTATGAGTATTCTGTAATGCCTTTTGGTGTGACTAATGCGCCTGGAGTATTTATGGAGTATATGAATAGGATTTTCCATCCGTACCTAGACAAGTTTGTTGTGGTGTTTATTGACGATATTTTGGTGTATTCGAAATCTGAAGAAGAGCATGCTGAACATTTGAGAGTGGTTTTAGAAGTTCTACGAGAAAAGAAGTTATTTGCTAAACTGTCTAAGTGTGAATTTTGGTTAGAAGAGGTTAGTTTTCTTGGTCATGTGATTTCAAGAGGTGGTGTTGCTGTTGATCCTTCTAAGATAGAAGCGGTATCTAAGTGGGAAGCTCCGAAGTCAGTTTCTGAGATAAGGAGTTTTCTTGGACTTGCAGGTTATTATAGGAAATTCATTGAGGGATTTTCTAAGTTGGCGTTACCGTTGACGATGTTGACTAGAAAGGGGCAAGCGTTTGTTTGGGACTTAAAGTGTGAGGAAGGTTTCCAAGAGTTAAAGAGAAGGTTAACTACTGCTCCTATTCTGATATTACCGAGTCCATCGGAACCATTTGAGGTTTACTGTGATGCTTCATTGTTGGGTTTGGGTGGTGTTTTGATGCAGAATAAGCAGGTTGTAGCTTATGCTTCGAGACAACTGAAGGTTCATGAGAGGAACTATCCGACACACGATTTAGAGTTGGCAGCTGTGGTATTTGTTCTGAAGTTATGGAGGCATTACTTGTACGGGTCAAGATTTGAGGTTTTCAGTGACCATAAAAGTTTAAAGTATTTGTTTGATCAGAAAGAGCTGAATATGAGACAAAGGAGATGGTTAGAGTTTCTGAAGGATTATGACTTTGGTTTGAATTACCATCCGGGTAAAGCAAACGTAGTGGCTGATGCATTGAGTCGGAAATCATTGCATATGTCTATGTTAATGGTTAAGGAATTGGATTTAATTGAGCAGTTTAGAGACTTGAGTTTGGTGTGTGAGAGTACTCACAATAGTGTTAAATTGGGAATGTTGAAGTTAACGAGTGGTATTCTGGATGAGATTAGAGAGGGTCAGAAATCCGATGTGCTTTTGGTTGATAAGTTGACTCTAGTGAATCAAGGTCAAGGTGGTGAATTCAGAGTTGATGAGAATGGTGTTTTAAAATTTGGTAATCGGGTGTGTATTCCGGATGTTACCGAACTTAAGAAGAGTATTCTTGAGGAAGGACATCGTAGTGGCCTGAGTATTCATCCTGGGGCTACGAAGATGTATCATGATTTGAAAAAGTTATTTTGGTGGCCGGGAATGAAAAGAGAAATTGCGAGTTTTGTTTATTCTTGTTTGACTTGTCAGAAGTCAAAGATTGAGCATCAGAAGCCGTCTGAGCTAATGCAACCGTTGGCTATTCCAGAGTGGAAGTGGGATAGTATCAGTATGGATTTTGTTTCTGGTTTACCGAGGACAATTAAGAATTTTGAAGCTATTTGGGTGATTGTTGACAGATTGACAAAGTCGGCTCATTTCATTCCGATCAGAATGGATTATCCGTTAGAGAGATTAGCTGAGTTGTATATTGAGAAAATTGTAAGTTTGCATGGTATTCCGTCGAGTATTGTTTCGGACAGAGATCCTAGATTTACATCGAAGTTCTGGGAAGGTTTGCAGAGGGCTTTGGGAACTAAGCTGAGATTGAGTTCTGCATATCATCCGCAGACTGATGGTCAGACTGAGAGGACGATTCAGTCACTAGAGGATCTTTTGAGGGCTTGTGTTTTGGAAAAGGGAGGTGCTTGGGATTGTTATTTACCTTTGATTGAGTTTACCTACAACAATAGTTTTCATTCGAGCATTGGTATGGCACCGTTTGAAGCTTTGTATGGTAGGAGATGTCGGACACCTTTATGTTGGTATGAGTCCGGTGAGAGTGCTGTGGTTGGACCGGAGATTGTTCAACAAACTACGGAAAAGATTAAGATGATTCAGGAGAAGATGAGGATTGCTCAGAGTCGTCAGAAGAGTTATCACGACAAGAGAAGGAAGTCACTTGAGTTTCAAGAGGGAGATCATGTGTTTCTGCGTGTTACTCCGATAACTGGGGTTGGTCGAGCTTTGAAGTCGAAGAAGTTGACACCTCGATTTATTGGTCCTTATCAGATTTTGGAGAGGATAGAGGAGGTAGCCTATCGTATCGCTTTACCGCCGTCACTTGCGAATTTGCATGAGGTTTTTCACGTGTCTCAGTTGAGGAGGTACATTCCTGATCCGTCGCATGTGGTCAAAGTAGATGATGTACAGGTGAGAGATAACCTGACTGTTGAAACATCACCTATGAGGATCGAGGATCGAGAGTTGAAGCAGTTGCGGGGTAAAGAGATCTCTTTAGTAAAGGTAGTTTGGGGAGGACCAACAGGTGGCAATGTGACTTGGGAACTTGAGAGTCAGATGAAGGAGTCTTATCCAGAGTTATTCGCTTGAGGTATGTTTTCGAGGACGAAAACTCTTTTAGTGGGAGAGAGTTGTAACACCCCGATAAAATATGATAATTATTTAAATTAAGTTAATAGTATATTTATTAATCTAATTAAATAATTAGATTATTATTGGAATATTATTTGGAATTATTATTATTATTGGGATATAAGTTGGAATATATAAAAAGGTCCCATTTGGTAAAAAGGGTTTTTCACGTGAAAACCAGAGAAGCGACAGAAAGTGAGAAAAGGGCAAAGAGGAAGAGCAAGAGAGCAAGGGTTGAAGAAGGGAAAAGCTTGAAGCTAAAGGATTGCCGGATTAACTCAGGTAAGGGGGGTTTATCGTCGTTTAATGGGTATTATGGGTTAACATGTAATGGGTAGTGATAAGCCATTGATTTGACCCTAATTGGGATGTTGAATGCTGAAAAATTGAGATGAATAAGTTATGTTAAAGCTGTGATTGAATCTATGTTTGGATGAGTTGTGATTTTCTGGACGTGTAGCTTTTTACGGAATCGGAATCGGAGGTCCGGAAGTCCTCCAACGGCGAGAAATGCGGAGAATTCTGCATTCTGCTTCGCGTTAGCGCAGGAACAGCTTTCTGTCTTGCGTTAACCGGTTAACCCAGGGTGTTAACCGGTTAACACTGTTGTGATTTATGAAAATTTGCTGTTCTGTTTGCGTTAACCGGTTAACACTGTTGTGAATTGCCAGGAAGCATGTTCTGTGTTGCGTTAACCGGTTAACCCAGGGCGTTAACCGGTTAACACTGTGTGAAAAGTGAAAAATTTATATTTAAATGTGGTGTGCATGTTTGATGTTTGGCCTATATTGGCGTATGATATAATAGGGATCATTTCCCGTTGTTTTGAGCGGTAGGGGTATTAGTAGAGCGTGCTAATACTGTGATTGATTATGTGGCATGAGATGATTATGTGATAAATATGTGGATGATGTATGATTGTATGCATAATGCTGTGGATGTATCTATTATGTATGCAATTGTGAATGGACTGTTTATGGCTTAGAGTGTGAGCATATGTCCATTGTGGATGATTGTTGATGTTTGCATGACTAAGTGATTTAGCTTGCATATTGTGGCCTTTATGGTGGTAGCTAATTCCCATGGTGAGGAATTAGTGAGTGAGTTATTGTGGATTGTTGTTGATGTTTGCATGCTAGGTGATTTAGCGTGCATAGCATAGCCCTTGGGGTGGTAGCTAATTCCCATGGTGAGGAATTAGTGAGTGAGTCACTAGGTCTCAAATGAGTGGGACTAGTGAGCTTGGTAGCCGTATCTGGATTTGATCGGTGAGGTTGAACTATATGTTCACGAATAGTCGGTACCGCATGCATGGAGTCTCATTGCATAATGTATGTATTGTGTATAATATGAATGGATGTGTTCCAATATTATACGTGTGTTTTGATGTTTATGTTGAGCACGATTATGAGTATGAGTTAATGTTGTCGTTACTGAATGTGTGATATGATTAGGGTGATGAGATGTGTTCATTTACTTAGCATTACATGATATTTTATAATTCTTATTATATCGATTGAGGAACTCACCCTTACAACTATGTTTCAGGTAACGTGCAGTGATTGAGTAGAAGCTAGTCCTTGGAGTCTAGTGTAGTTCCTTAGTGAGTCGTGCTCTGGTAGATGTAACATCGGGACGGGATGTTTTGCCTTGTTTTCGGTTTGGTTGTTGAATAACCTTACATGTAATGTGTTACATGTTTTGCATGTTGTTGTTAATTTCTATCCGCTGCGAATTATGCAAATGTTTATTTTGATGAATAAATGAGCATGACGAGTTAAATTGGAACATGGTGTGAAGTGTCAAGTGTGACACCCTTAAATTGCATATATACTTTGATTTATGTTTGGTTGTTTTAATTATTTATTGGGGTATTTTAGAAGGGTGTTACACTGTCACGTGCGGAGGTTTCTGCCGATGAAAAGTGGGGAACAGCTGGATCAGAAGAGGCGCTTCTGCTGGCAGGTTACCGGAGAATTTTGAAAAGTGAGAGGCAAACCGGAGTGATGACATGGTTTGCAAAAAAAAAAATTGTCACCGGAAGACAGTGGGTCAACCGGGTAAAGCACGACGAAGAAAGAATTGCCTCTTAGCAGGCTCTAGATACTATGTTGAATTAGGAGAGACTAAGAGACATTTATGTTAAATTATGTGTCTTGAAAAGCACTACAGAGACTTTATTATATATAAAGAGATTATAATTAATTACATGATATAGTCGATGTGAGACTATCGATATACAAATATTCTTAACATTATATTTACAAATATCAACAACTATCTTCTTTCCAAATATGAAGGAGGTAACTTGAAGATCCTTGATTTTACTAGAGTATTTTCCATAGAAGAAAATTACTTTAGACATCTCAGTCAAGTTGGATTCCTTTTCTACCATTTGTTCACACCTTATACCAGACTCATCATGTCCAATGAGTTTGGCTATAAACTTCTCATATATCATTATCTTCTTTCCAAATACGAAGGAGGTAACTTGGAAAGGAGATGACTTAGCATGAATCCATGATTCTCTCACCAGGTTGAAGAAAACTGGGCCTTGCAGACGGTTGAAGAAATTTTCCCAACCTTGAAATTTAACAGCAGGAAAAAGGTCAACTTCATTGTCCTTCATATTGTTAAACTCCACCAAGAGTTCTCTCAGTACTTCCAGTTTCTCTATAGGGAAATTCAAGGTAACCTCAAGAATATATATGCATCTTCAATACGAACAAGTTCTCTTGAAGAAGATCTCGATGTAACAATATCTAGCAGATGAGAAAGTTGAGGTTATGGTTGTAATGATAAGGAAGAACCACGACCAGTACGTTGAGTTGTAGCAACACCTTGTTGTTGAACTTGTTGTTGTTCTTGACTTTGTTGAGAAGATTGTTGAGAATAGGCCATTGTTGAAGAGCAAAAAAGGTTTTAGGGTTTGTAGTGAATTTGGCTTAAAGAGTGAAAGTGTAGGTTGTGATAGTAGCAAACATGTGTAAAGTGAGTAAGGTGAGCATAAATAGAATTTTTTGCAATCATGACAAACATAAAGCAAACAACAAAAATCTGACAAGGGGGTAAAGCGTGAATGATTTTACCTAATTCCAAGGTATTTTCATCCTATGTGTCACATCAGACGTCATAAACGGTTCAGTTTTTAACATAATTGTCTTAAAAATTGTTCCAATATTTGAGACTGATTGACAACCATTTAAAGAAAAATTGTTAAGTATCTATAAAGCAGATTTGTTTAACCAAACAAACTCTGACTGGATACATCTGAACTTATGAAACCTTCTCAATTCAGAAGACTCACACGTTCAGAACAACCAACAAATCTCAGAGTCTCATTTTTCAATTCTAAGAGATTAACATTCTACAAAAAACATCTTTTTCATTCTGGAAATAAGTCCATTTTAAATTTTTTCAAAATGAAAACGAATCTATCTTCAACAAGGGGTTTTGTCAAGTTATGAGTCCATTAATGGTCCGTATCACTAAATTTTAGATTTAAAATTCCCTTCTGAACACAGTCACGTATAAAATGATGTTTTATCTCAATATATTTTGCTCTAGAATGTAAAATGGGATTCTTAGATAAATAAATTGTAGAAGTATTATCACAGAGTATAGAAATGTTACTATCATATATCTGGAAATCTTCTAGCTGACTTTTCATCCAGATCTGAGTGCTCCATCCAGAGACTGCTATATATTCAACTTAAGCAATTGAAAGTGCTATTGTTGATTGCCTTTTGCTGGACCATGAAATCAGGTTATCTCATAGAAATTGACAACTTCCATAAGTGTTGTTTCTCTCAAGTTTGTCTCCAAGGTAATCAACATCACAATAACCCATTAGCTTATAATCTTTAGATTTTCTATTACACGAGCCAAGGTTAATCGTACCTTTCAGATACCTGAAGATCCTCTTAACAACTGTTAAATGAGAGTCTCCAGGATCTGATTGGAAGCGAGCACACAAACAGACACTAAACAAAATTTCAGGTCTATAAGCAGTCAAGTAGAGAAGAGAACCAATCATACCTATGTATACCTTTTGTTCTACCTTAGCACACACCTCATCATTCTCAAGGATGTATATGAGTCTTTGACATCTTGCATTATGACATGTCAAACTTCTTCAAAGTTTTTTGGTGTACTTGCTCTGATGGATGTACGTTCCTTCTGGACTTTGATTGATCTGAATCCGCAAAAAAAACTTGAGTTCTCCCATCATACTCATCTTAAACTCTGCCTGCACAAACTTAGCAAATTCTTTGCACAAAGTAACATTAGCACAACCAAATATGATATTATCAACGTAAATTTGAACAACAAGAATGTTATTTTTGAATGACTTACAGAATAATATTGTATCAACTTTCCCTGTGCTGAAATTATTTTCTAACAGAAGATTGCTCAATCTTTCATATCATGTTCTAGGAGTTTGTTTCATACCATACAATGATTTCTTCACTTTGAAAACGAAATCTGGATTTTTAAGATTTTCAAAACCAGTGGGTTGGTGCATATACACTTCTTCATTAATGTAACCATTTAGAAATGCACTCTTGGCATCTATGTGATATAAGATGATGTTATGATTAACTGCAAAGGAAATTAAGAAACAAATAGACTCTAACCTGACAAGTGATTCAAAGGTTTATGAACGTCAACATCAGTGTACGAACCCTGACTTTTACAATTGTGTATGTGAATTTTTAATAGTTACGATGTTATTTGTGTAGGTGATGTTACTTGGACACAATGATGATTATAGTGCTGATAGAGTAATGAAAGTGACAGTAGCTTTCAACCATTTTGGCAGTGCTCTAATAGAAAGAATGCCAAGGTTGTTAATTATCTAATTAAGCTGCTTAATTTTGTGAAAGATTCAATAATAATATTTTTATATATAGTTATTTGATTAATTACAAATGAAATGCAGGGCAAGATTTGGTTATTCTCATGTTGTAAACAACCGATATGATGAGTGGCTCATGTATGCTATTGGTGGTAGTGCTGACCCTATCATTTTCAGTCAAGGAAACTACTTCATTGCTTCCAAAAATTCTGATACAAAACAGGTAATAAAAAATGTTACAAACACTTAATTCATATATTGCATCATTAATCTTAATTATAGTAACTTTCATGTTACTGGGGTTAATATTACTGCCGTAATTGTGATAGGTTACGAAGAGTGAAACGGATAGAAAATGGAGTAATTAGAAATGGATGAGTTATAGTGATGAATTCTTAAATGGTGCATATTTTGTACCATCTGGTTATGGAAGTTGTGTACCATTATATTCATCATCTCAAAATTTTGTTGCTGCTAAAGCTTCAATGGTGCCTTTATTAACCCTCAATGCAGGACCTCTTGATTGTGTTGTTAACAAAGCATGTTAATTTTATTGTTTTAACTTTTTACTTTTCTTCTATGACTTTGATTCTTAAGTCCGAGCTTGTGTGGTAAAAAAAATCAGCGGATTATTTGAGATCGATTTTTAAAATGAACTTAAATTCAATAGTATATAATTCAAAGAGTTTACATTTTTATATACTAATTTTCTAACATTTAACTCACATTAATAACAAAAAGAAAGAAATGTTTGTAATTTTGTATGGTCTTTTGAAATCGACATTTTTGAATAAAAACATGTTTGATGTTAGACACTGACAAGACACTAATACATATTACAGTGTCGGTGTTTATATGTGTCCGTGCTAGACATCATTTAATTTTATTATTTAATTTTATTAGAATAGTCTATTTTCATTACTTCGAACTCCAAATGTGACTGATGATGTTTTTCTCAATTTTTTCAAGTACCAAATTCCAGCACCAATTCCAAATGCTCCTGCGGCAGAGAATGAAGTAACTGTCCCTAAAGCACAACAATTCCAACACAACATTAATCATTAGCCTAACTTTTCATTTTAGTAACATATTTAGTTCTGAAAAGTTTGTTTATTTCTTCTGTTACCTGCTATTACATGAACTTTCCTATTGTGCTGTGCAATTCCTTTATCTGTCAAATAAAGAATAGCCAATTAATTTTTACTTTCTCATTGTCCATAAAACCTAACTCAACTGATTGAAGTCGATATTGCTAGATCAGACGCTATCACCAGAGTTTGAACTCTGGTACACACGATTGTGTGTCTAACAAAAAAATTATACTCTCTCATTGTTTCTAGCTTATTTCAAAATGCTAAACTATAACTGCTTAATCAAATAAGATAACATTTTGAACATACCTTTACGATGAGTAATAGAGTTTCCATTCTTACACAAACACAAAAAACTTTGTGTCATAGTATCAAATTCACAAATTCCACCACCCTTCAATTCATCTTGACACATAAGACAACGAGTAGTAACAAGTATATCAAAATCAACTCTAATTCCATATTCAGGCACTTGATCATAAGGTTGAGGAATACCAACATCTCTCCAATAAACACTAGTATAACTTGTACAATACTTAAGCATCAATCTCAAAGATTCACTTGCTTTTGGATAATAAGAACAACAAGAACTACTTGTAAGAGAAAAAGAACATCCTGGTAAATGTCTACACAGATAACTAGCACTGTCACATGATGAATCACAGTGATCAGGAAAATGTTCACAAAACACAGGCTTTGGTTGGATAATCACATGTTCTTCACTACAGTTGAAAAATATGTACTCATTTTGCTTAAGAGAGTTTCAGCTTTGTGCTAGTGTCTAGACTAAACGGTCGCGTCAGTGGAAAAGTATGTTCTTCACTACAGTTGAAAAATATGTACTCATCCTAACTATATGACTCAACCGCAGGTGGGCTTGGGTGAGACTTTTGGGCCTGAAACCGCTCAACTCGACCCGTTGTCCACCCCTAGTTGTGGGGAAGAACAACATCAATATTTTCACTCGAGAAGGTAATTTTGGATTTCCGTTCTCTCCCTGGGATTTTATGAGTGTCAACGCGTATGATGTTTGTTGTAAAAACCTGTGAGGTGTATTTTCTTCGGGAGGAACTAGATTTTCCTCCTCTGATGAAAACCCCAGCAATGGCGTTGATGTCAATCTTGTGAGAAGATGGTGAAAGTGACGATGAGTAACGAGAAGTATGGGTCATGTTAGTTTTACCGGTCACACGGCGGACACAGATTGTACTTGCTAAAAGTATAATATGTGACAACCCCCAGTGATTAAGGGTTGTCAGAGATTTTATGGTGTGTTGTAAGGCTGAGAGTTAGCTCACATAAGGGATGAGAAGCTTCGTGTATGTATTTTATGTGTGTATGTTCGACTGTATTTCTCAACTTCAGTGTTGAGGTATTTATAGCGGTGATGAGCCTGAATCCTAGGCCCCTTGAAAATAGCAAACATTATTGAGAGGATGTAGGAGTGTATGGTTAATCCATTGTTATTTTGGAGAACGTGGTCAAGTGACTCCTTTTGTACCGTTATGGAATAGGGACACATCAATTTCCAACTTTTCCACCTCGGGAGACTCCTCCTAGAGAAAGGCCACATATCTTACACACGAGCATTCGATCTAGGAAATGGGTGACTAGAGAGTTTCTATGGGAGATATGCCATATCCCTTTCCTCCTCGTTGCCCATTGTGTTCCCTTATAAATATACCATTACAATAAGTCTTTCAACCAAAAGAGTTAATGAAACCGAAACAAGTTTAACATATGATGCATCAACTTCCAAAAAATGAATTGGTTATTATACTGGTAAAAAAATATAGGTGTGCATGTCACCCCTGCCCAGAGGCCTTAGTAGGTTTAAACAATTTGTAGTGGTTAGGACTTGTCCACGACGGCGATAATTCTTGTATGGTGGTTTTAGAGACCTTCTCACGTGAGGTGAAACGCTATGTATATAAGTTTTGTGCTTATATTATTTGTATAGCGTGTGATCTATATTAATTTAGATGTGTTTTTCTCCTATTGAGGGAGAAGTATATATAGGAGCCCTTTTGGGCATTGGATTTAGGAAAACCTTAGAGGTTCCTCAATGACTAGAAGAGGTTGTTGACTACCTATTCTTCAGGAAATCGTGGTGAAAACTTTCTCATATGACTAACGGGAGATAACGATATTATACATATCATATGTCCCAATGGCGAGCCCCTTTGTTATGTGAGGATGTTGCATGGGTAATTTCCCTCTAGGCGGGGACCCTGACTTCTCTCCTATTTGAGAATCTCACAAATATAACAGTACACAGTCCCTCATACATGAGGGCTCCTAAAGAGTGAAGTGTTTTTAAGACTCCTTTTGTTTGGGAGACGAATCCTTCAGCTTGAGGCGAATCCCTTAGCTGAAGGCGACCATTTTTAATGTGAGGTGAGTCCCTCGGTTAAAGGCGTCCTTTTAATGTGAGGCGAGTTCCTCAACTTGAGGCGAGTCCTTCAGCTGAAGACAACCTTTTTAATGTGAGGTGAGTCCCTCAGTTGAAGGCGACATTTTTTAATGTGAGGCGAGTCCCGGGCTTGAGATGAGCCCCTCACCTAAAGGCGACCTTTTTTAATGTGATACGAGTCTTGGGCTGAGTATTCATCTATATCCAACTGTTTCCTAGATAGCCAGGCGGTAGTGGGATATATCAAGTTTCATCTTGATTGACCTATGAGATGTATAAGCGTCAATCAATCATGACGACTTGAGTGTTTTTCTGGAAAAGAGAGTGTGGTTGGCCTTTAATACAACTCATGATAGCATTCTCAGAAAAACCACTCTAGCCTTCTTTGCTTACACGCGTCTTCTAGATGTAAGTACCTTTCCACTTCTCGTGGCAGTTATTCCATTGGGTAGATTTCTGTCTTGCGCTATTGGTTTTTCGTAGGAGAATGATATATTATCTTTGAAAAACCCTTTTTCTCTTCTTCTTTTCTACTTTCACCTTCCCTGAGCAATACACATGCCTAGGATAATAATGTTAAAGGTTAGAAATACATTATTCTTCCTAGGTAGAAACGTTGTAGTTCTATTTTTCCAACCCAAGATAATAATGGATAAGAAAACTAAATTCATTCATGCTCGAGATATTACGTCCTTATACTCCAATTCCGACATGATCAACATGTTTAGTAATGGTATTAGGGTTTCCAGTATAGAACGGGAGGAGGATGTGATAATGGAACTATGTTTAAGGGAGGAGAGGGCCAATATGGATACCCCCTACGAGCCATTTGCTCCTCATTTTTACCTATAACTACCTGACATTCATGAGTTAAGGGTTTAAACCCTTTCACTTCCTTTGAGATAGGTTTCCTGGAGAATATCAACATCACTTCTTCTCACAATACTCCAAACATATGGAGTATTCTTATGGATTTTCAGATAGTATGTTCTATCCTGGGTGTGTCCTTTATTGTGAGGGTATTCATTTCTTTCTTCAGTACATAAGTTCTTCCAAACAAGGGTTGGGTAATGTTGCACCTTTTACCAGGCAATTTTTCGCTGAAGCTCTACACGGACCCTTATAAGGATTAGAAGGATGTGTTTGTGCAAGTGAAAGGCACAAGGTGATGCCTCTTTGATGACTACGGGGACGTGGGAAGGACCTACTTTCCTTCTATCATGGATGCTAAATCCTAGGTTTATCCCAGGGGTGGACCTAGGTGTTTTCCCCCTTGACCAAGAAGTGATCCAGATTTTAAGATGTTTTCGGATTCTATATTCTCGTGCTCTCATTACTCAGAATCATGAAGACGACAATGAGGTAGAGGAGTATTTAGGTATGCATAATAGTACGAAAGAATACCTTTTTATTTGATCTCGTGCTTATTAATTTATATGTGCTAACAACATTCTCTCCTCTATAGAGGAATGGAGAATACCTCTCTTGATACGATAAGGGAGTGTTTAGTTTGGATGCAGGTTATGCACCAGCAAGCGGGTTTGCCCCCACCTCTCCCCTAGAGTTTAGTTATTAATGGAGGAGCAAGGCAATGAAAAAAACCCTAGGCTGGCGAGGCTCGTCCTCCTAAGATTCCACGACGCGGGGAGGGGCCTTCTAGACCATCAGGAAATCACGAGGTAGCTGAAAAGGGCGAGGAAGCAAGTGGTGCATTTGTCCTTCACGAGCCTTCTTTGTGGAATAATTCTACCTTTAACGCGATGAAGTTCTCAGATTGCGACTTCTCCTTCTCGGATAAATTTCCTATTGATTATAAGTCACTCATTGACATGTCTTCCTCTAGGTTATTTGACCTAATAGAGGTCAAACTCTTTAGGTGCTTCTAGTGGGGAAAACTCAAAGGGAGAAATACTATCACACTATCCAAGAACTACAATCTAAGATGCAATGTGTAATGAGGAATACTCAAGAAGGCGGGGTAGCGGTGAGGGCACTGAGATAAAAGAATAACATTATGAAGGCATGCACCAAGGAAATAATTATTACGGTTCTCGCCCAACTTAAAGAGGTTAGGCATCTGGAGAAGTTGCTTAAGAAGATATGCATCACCAGGGAGAGTTTAAAGGAGAAAGTCTCGTCACTCCAAGACAAAGTCATGACTATATTTTCCCAACAATTTTGAGAGGGCAAGAAGAATGGTCGTCGTCCTTTACCATAATCTGAACTTAAGTCTGCTGGGTCTTCCCGGTGAGACTTCAATTGAGTCTTTGGGCGAGACTTTGTTGAGTTTTCGTGACGAGACTTTATTGGAGTCCATCATGTGAGCCTTTAGTTAAGTCTTTAGGCAATAATTTATTGAGTCTTTCTAACGGGACTTTAGTTAAGTCCCTCATGTGAGACTTTAGTTGAGTGAGCACTACGGATTTTCGTAACACTAAATACCCTTCCACACTTTTCTTCGAACTGCCTTGGAGTTATATCTTCTGGCCGCTATTTGTTTAGTAGAAAATTATCATATGTGGGCGGCATCCCTTGTTTTGTCTATTAGGTCATTGACGCCTCTTAACCCTGCTTTATTTTCTTCCTCCTTTACTTGAGAGTGTCACGATGATGGTGCGGCGATTTTGACTGGCAACATGGCGTCTTCCCCATACACTAGCGTAAAAGGGTTTTCCCTGATGCTGGAGCGATGAGTGGTATAATACGACCATAACACTTTATGCAGTTGTTAGACCCACAATCATTTGGCGTCATCCAACTTCTTTTTGATCCCCTTTAATATCACTTATTGGCCAATTTTACTTATTCGTTCACAAGTAGTTGGACGATTGATATAAAATTAGTTTGTGCTCCTATGTCCTTGCAAAAGTAGATCATAGTAGTACTGGCGAACCGAGTTCCATTACATGAGACGATAATTCTTGGTAAACCTAACCTGCACATAATCTTTTGCCATTAAAAGCAGCAAACTCGTTCTACTGTGATCTTGGACATAGCCTTTGCCTCTATCCATTTTGTGAAATAGTCCAGTCCTACAACCATGAACATTAGTTAGCCGGGAGATATTGAAAAGACTCCTAGAATGTCAACGCCCCATTGATAAAATGGCTAAGGCGTTGTCACAAAGTGGAAGAGTTCAGCTGGTGCATGGTGTAGATTACCATATCTCTAGCATTTGTCACATTTCTTGACAAAATCCATGACGTCTCTCATTAGTGAATGCTAGTAGTAATCTGATCTGAACGGCCTATGGGTCAAGGCTCGCCCACTAATATGACTATCACTAGCCCCTTGATGAACTTCAACTAAGACTATGGTGATTCTGTTTTCCTCCAGACACCTTAACATAAGAGTGTTACTTTCCATTCTATAGAGCTCCTCTAACATAAGAATATATTTTGATGCATACTTACAGATTTTCTTCGCTTATAACTCGTCTTGTGGTAACTAGCGTAACTGTAGATAATGGATTATAAGCATCATCCAACTATCGAACAAGGAGATATCGATATCATTTGCCTCCCTCGCCTTTATGATTGGGGTGGCGAGTGTTTCTAGTATTATAGTGCGGTTGAACTCTGCTTTTATCGAACTAGACAACTTAGAAAACATGTCTTCCCCAAAATTCTTTTCTCTGGGCACGTGCTTTATCTCAAATGCTTTGAAACGCTTAGATAAGTCAAGTACCTTCTTAAAATATTTGATGAGATGTGATTCCTTTGTATGGCTTTTGTCGGTGACTTGCTTTGCCACCAACTAAGAGTCGCTTTAGGCTTTTAGAGTCAATACACCTACTTCTAGGGCAAGGGTCATGTTGACGATGAGAGCTTCATATTCGTCCTAATTATTGCTAGTCTTGAGCTCAAACTTTAATGACTGCTCGATCAATAAATTGTTTGGCCCTTCTAGGACTATCCCGACTCCACTCACTTTGATGTTAGAGGCTTCATCCACCTAAAGGATCCAGGCAGAGGAGACCTCTTCGCCAATTGGCATGCTTAATTTTGCCGAAAAATCTCTATCAAGATTTGTGACTTGATGCTTCCTTTTTTAATGTACCGGATGTCATATTCAGACTATTTCGTTGCCCAAGATACCATTCTTCCTGTCAGATCTAACTTCTTGAGGACCTGACGTATATGATAGTCTTTTTTTACTAATATCTTGTGTCCTTAAAAATAAAGTCTGAGCTTTCTTGCGGACACCACTACCACCAACTTTGGCCTTTCTATCTTATGATAACGAGTCACAACGCCTCTCAAAACTTTTCTTACAAAATAGATGGGTCATTCCACCTTATTTGTTTCCTGGGCGAATACTGAGCTTAACTCTTGATCAATAAGATGCTAGTAGAATTAAAAGCAGAAGAATAAAGCATACCAGCTTTAACATTGTCCATCACATGTTTAAGAGGACAACCAGTCCCGTTGTGGTATATAACAACCCAATATTTGAAACAACAACATAAGAATTTTTTTGATGTTATTGTCCATCACATGTCTTTGACAAAGGCTGAATTGCTAAGTGAACACGAAAACGATAGCTTCACTTCCTGCGAAATGATAATATAAAAAATATAACAATATCATGTACTCGTGTGTCATTGCCAAAGGCCAAATCATTCGATAAGATTTCTTAGTTAGTAAAGTGATTATAGAATATAAATAGGTTTGTTGAAGTTGTGGTATTTGAAATAACAGGAGGAGAGAAAACAATAAGAACTATGAGCTAATACTTTGCAAAAACAACCAAGACACGTTACTAAAAAAAACACAGAAAACAAATTTCCAGCATCAAAACATATCAACTAAACTTGGTGGTTAAGTGGTATACCGTCTATAAAATATAAAAGAGCAATGTAAAAAATGTTTCATCATGTGAATAAGAGCGTGTGATCCCACCAACCCAAGAAAAAGACACGGCAACAAATATTGTTATGCTTTCTAAAAGCAATGACGTTTTACTTTTCCAAAAACGATGCTTCTGTTGAAGAACTTTTTTTCATGATAGTATCAAATTGGTAAAGCAAACAATCAAACAAATCCCCTTTATAACCAACTAAATTAAATAAATCAAACACATCATGAATCATGATAATTAAATGGCGTTTGTTACACTATCTAAATTATTAGTGATGTTTATTATTAAAAAACATAAATTTACTTATAACTGCAACTGAAATGAGAATTGTCTTTCAAAATATTGATCAAGTGATGGCATTGGCAGTATTTGTAGCAGTGTGCCATGCCCTATAAGGCTATACCACAGTTTCAACGTGACCAAAACAAGACAAAACTAAAGACTACTAGTACTACTTACTACCCATATTCGGTTTCTTCAAAAACATTTCTCTCACCTTCTTCTTCAGATAGACATGAACATAAATATGAATATGACAGTAGAAGATGACAAATTTAAAATAAAAAATAATATGTTTTCATTTCAATCGGTTGAACTAGCACGTACTATTATACTATTAAAATATTATTTAAAAAAATTAAAATAAATAAATAAATTTAATACCATAAGTTTTGATTGAATAAAATACCTTTTAGTGTAAATAAAATTAAATAATATATTTTAAAATAAAATAAAATAATAAAAATAATCTTATTGTTTTATTGAATAAAAAACTAAATTCAAAGATAAAAATATTAGTTAAAAACTATTTGTAAAGAGTTTTAAGAAAAATATAGTATGCTATATAGTATTAATATTTAAATACAATAACATTAAAGTACGTTACCGAAATTAAATCTCTTTATAAGAGTTCTTAAAGAAGAAATAATAACTGTAAAAGAATCAACACCTAACCTAATCATATTATTAAAATATTAATGTTTTTTTCGGAAATATTTTTAAATACTATTAGTTAAAGACTGTATATAGTATGCTGTTATTAAAGTAAGAATATATATGAGACCGAATTATTATTTTCTTTTTAAAAGCTCTTAAAAAGGAAATAATAACTGTACCCTAATAAAAAAAATTAATTGCATATTATTGACCTATTTAATTATATTATATTAAAATGATTGTTCATTAAATAATTTAATAATAAAAATTACACACTTTAAATGTAGATAAATATATAAAAAATGAAAAAGTGAATGGAAAGATAATTTGAAAGAGGAATTCACTTGTTTTGTAAGTAAAGAAAAAAAAAAGAGAAGATAAGAATGATGCAATATTATAAGCAATTTCCATGAGATATTAGATAAACAAGAAAAAGGTAGGACCCACTTTCACAAATTATAAGCCATTTGTGCCTATATATAAAACAAAATCTTGAACATTCCAAAGACAAACCCAATAAATCCAATTTTTGTTCTTCTTCTGTGTTACTAGTAGTTGAGTAGAATCTTGTTTTTGTTGTTGAATTCAACATATGATTAATTGATTATGGGTGTTTGTGATGTTATGTTGAGTAATCTTACTCTTGTTTATGTGGCTGTAACGTTTTGTGTTAAAGCTTATGAGGCTTTAAATGGAGGAAGCTATGGCGGTGTATTTGTGGTGATTGTTTCAACAACGTTAGTGGCTTTGATTCTGGTTGCAACCTTAACATGGGATTTGTCTCGTAAGTTTAACAAATGTGTGGTTGTTGTCGACCAACAACAACCTCGTACTATGTCGTGCTGTAAAGGTGGAATCTGTTGGCACGGAGTGATGGATCGGTCGACGGCGTCACAGATTCGGTTCAAGATTCCTCATCATCTTCCTCATGTCATTTTGTAATACTACTATTTATTTAGTGAAGTCTTTTGAATTAATTTTATCAAAGAACATGTAAGTTGATAATGAAAAATGTATATATTGGTTTTTGGTTGATCTTGCTTTAATTTCCAGATTTATTTGTGTTTTGAGGCATTCTTGTTCTAGAGTTAGAGAGGAGTCTAGCTTTTTCTGAACCTTCCACTACAAGCCTAGATTTTGTTTTAATTTATAAGCCAATAGTTTGTTATTTTGGTACATTGATTTATTCACTTTTTGTTAATGTTGGGCATCTATTTGAACAACTTTTTTTGTACATATTGTGAATAAACCTTGAAAAAGACTAAAGTAATTAGGTACAAATATTTATGTAAGATAAATGTTAATTAACATCGGCTTAGTAGGTGCATAATAAGTAAAGTATGACTGCCTTACTTTTTCCCCCCTTGACTACAAGGGGGACTCTTGTGTAAAATAATTGCTATTCCTCTAAAATTATATTTGAGTTCTTTTTAAGAGGTGGTTTGCAAACATTCTAGAGGATACAGTTATGGTACTCAATTGTAAAATTTACTATTTAAATATTTTGGTAAATATTTGGAACTTTCAATTGGGATAATTCCTCTTGGAATAAGATTTGTGCATGTCTTCCTTAAAGGTTTTTGATATAACAAAGTATTTAAAGAACGATATGATTTATTAATGGTTATTCTAGTATGCAAGATCAAAAGACATTAACCTTTATATAAATTAAATTAATCATTTAGAAGAACCATTAAAGAGAAGCAAAGTTGTTTTGAATCTAAAAGATCAGGACCATGTTTGCAGGACATGAAGTCAAACTACATCAAGGTTTCAAGCCTATTAAAAGATTCGGTTCCACAAATAAGTGATTTAGATTCTGATTAATCAAAATCTATAAGTTGTTCATCATCATCTGAAGACTTCAGACTCTGATCTCGATCTAGACTCTAATGACAGTTTAGTTTCTAAAAGACTGAAGAGCATCTGATTTGTACACTGTACCAAAGTAGTCTTGTTTTATCAAAGTCTCAGAGTTCTGGACAAAGTCTATTGGGTTTTTGTGTTGCAAGGCTCAAGAAATAAAGATGTGATATCTTCAATCCGATCTACCATTTGGTAGATATCTAGTACCTTGAAAGCTATTGAGAGCGTTGTTATTATTCAATGGACAAAGCTTCAGACCAGATGTTAATCTCCAACAACTCTGCTCATAATGTTCAAACTCTCCAACGACTATTTTTCCAGTCCTTTTTATAATATCACTTTTTTCTTTTCTTATTCATTTTTTTTTTGAAGAAGTGTCTTTTTCCACTTCTTTTTCTCAAAAAAATTGAAATTTTGGACAATATCTCTAGTATCCCAACCCCAAACTTAAAACTTTGCTCACTTTCAAAAGTAACCCCAAACTTAATCTTTTTCATATACTTTAGAAATTATATTTCTCTAACTCCAAAGAGAGGATGGAAAGAAAAGATCTTTCAAGTCATATGGCTATGAATTTTAGGCTACATCGTCGAAAGAAAGGCTTAGGCTCAAAGTGGTTAGCAATGGATATACCTATTACTACATGGTGGTTTACAAAGGCTTAACATTATAAACAAAAAATCGCCTTCGTGTGTGGTGGTCAATCAGATGATTTAATCAGAAATAGATCAAACTAGCTAAAATAATAATGCATGGATACACTCATAAAGAATTAAAAGCGAATAATGGAAATATATGTCTAAAACCTTACCATATGAGGTATTTGTAGTTTGAGTACAAGTTTGTTAATTCTTTTCTCATTCTTCGCCTTCAAGTTGCTAGTTGCTACTATGATGATCAAGTTTCTTTTGGATCATTTGTTCAATGCGAAAGGGTTACACTTACAATCTGAAAGAAACAAAACAACTACAAACTTGTTTATTAAAGACAGTTGATTTGGATAATACAATGGGATATGCTAATTGTTGCTCTTCTCTAGGTTACATAAAAAAAACAAAAATAAAGTCTTATAAAAATTAAAACAAACTACATGTTATTATTGTGGAAAAGATCATGTATATCGTGCATTATATTGTTGAATTCATTATTTTTCCTTGTCCATTCTATGCACGTGTGGTCTCTCCTCCTTCCATGCTCTTGATCTTGGTTTGTAAAGTAATTTGCCATGTCTTCAGATGATGCAAACTAGGATCTTAAGCTCTGAGTCTACATATGGCTTTCTTGTTGTTCATAGAAGTATCTGAGCACTGGTGCAAATCTGAGAGGTTCAGCATACGAAGTGGGTGAAACTTCCATTATCCACCTTGTAACCCCTATTGCATGAGTTTCTATTCTTCTTTGAAATTACGATGCTTGTTGACCTTGCATTGGTTGTGGTTGATGTTGTTTTTATGGTTGGTTGAATTCTTCACCATTACCTTGTTGTTTTTCTTCTTAATCATTTTGAGCAGCTTCTCCTTGATGCATATTCTGCAACCTCCGGATGGCTGAAGCGTTGAGAGGTGCTTTCAGACTTATCATATTATCATCGGGGTAAACTGGCACACCTGCTCTCCTGCACAATTCATTTATAACACAAAAACTCACACTAGCCTTTTGTGAAGTGTTAGCCATATATTTAATATTATATGTAATTAACCTCCCCAAATTAATAGGTTCTCCCCTCAAAAGAGCTAATAGACATGAACACAACCTCATAATGAATTATGATTGATTAGATGCCGTCTCTAAAGTTTTAAAAAAAATGAGGCTCATGCCCTAGGAATTTGGTGGAATTCGAAGGTAATAAGACGTAGTGCTAACCCACGCCCAACCACTCACACCGCCTCTGACCTACAAAAAAGATCTAACATTCCCTGGGTCATATCCTTGTTTATCACCTTGTTCTCTCGCCTATAGTTCATGAGAGGGCACACCAGAGGATGTTGTAAATTAAAAAGAGTGTTTATAGAAGAATAAGAATAGTTAATGTACTTACCTCGTACATAGGAGGTATATGATTCCACATCACCAAAAGTCGCATTCGCATAAAATTCTAAATAAATACTCTTATTAGTTTCATGAATCAAATTATAAAAACTTACCCATTTTCTTTGTTGCAAATTCTCTCAAACTTCTTCAAAACCTCGTGAATAATTTAAATTAAATGTTTTTTCCTTCATAATGTGGTAATCCATTATCTTGAGAAAATTTTCAGAATGGGCTTCGGATAAAAATTTGAGGTTTGGGAAGGTTGGAGCGCTAGGTGTTGGGGCAGCCCTTGATGATGAGCCTCGTGACACACGTCCTCTTTTTAAAGCCATGATACCTACAACAAAAAAAAACAATACACACAGAGGAAAAAAGAAGAAGAAAACTGCACAGAGATAGCTCAGAAAGAATAGTAGAAAGAGAGGAGTATAAGAGAATTGTGAGGAAAAAGTGATATGAAAAATCAATATTTATATACCAACTAGCTGTTGCAAATCGCGCGTGTGATTGCAATGGCTACCCCCTATGTCTCTCTCCAACAGTCATATCGCGCGCGTTATAGACTCATCGCACACGCGATGATAACGGTACCCAGAATCTGCCCAATGTTTCTAGCGCATGCGGTGCCTATATTGTGTGCGTGATTGAGCCCTATCACGCACGTGATATGCTGCATGATGATACCAGGAGATGAGCCTTTCCTCTCTCTTTTCTTTTCTCTTTTCTTCCTTTTTGCTTTGTCTTTCTTTTCTTCTTTCACATATTTCTCTACCACAAACATAACACCAAAAAAATTGACAATGTCATAAAATTAAAAATTCACTATGACATAAAAATAAATTCTTACGGATGAGTTGTCTCCTATCAAGCATATTTTTTACATCATTAGCTTGACAATCCACGTTAAGGTACGTCATACGCAAGGGATACCCTCACGCAGGTCACTTCACCTCTTCTTTGTCCTTTGTCTACCTTTCTACCTTTTTCCTCCATATGGTAGCATATATCCAAATTCTCAACATACGGTGTCTAGTCATACACCTTGAAAACAACTTTCTTTTTATTAAACTTTAAGATAGCTCACCTATTTCTCCATCAATCTTTGCTTTCTTGGTTCCCAAGAATGGTCGTTTGAGAATAATAGATCATCCTGAATATCCTCTTATATCAAGCACTACAAAATCTTCAAGAAACACTAATTCGTCAACATGTATTAAACGTCGCATAAAATACCAATTGGTAGAGTAACATATGAGTTAGCTAGAGTGAGAGTCATGTTACTCGATGTAATCTTACCCACTTTCAATTCTTTCACTGTTTTCAGTGGCATGACAGTTATGCTAGATCCAAGATCACATAGATCATGTGAAATATTCACCTCACCGATATTGCAAGAAATAGTAAACTTACAATGATCATTTAATTTTGGTGACAAAGCTTGAGGTATTACCACATCATCCTTTTCGGTCATGTTTATATGTTCTGTGACCATTTTTTCTTTTGTTCCCTTTTGTAATGTCTTCATAAATTTAGCAAAGTTAGGCATTAGTTCTAAAATTTCATGAAATGACATACTCACTTAGAGAGTATCTATCATTTCCTTGAACTTTATAAACATCATTGCTTCATCATCCTGAGTATGTTTTTTTTTTAATTATCGGGAACGGTGGTTTTACATAATCCGATAAAGGAGGGTTTGAATCAGTTAGGATTTGTTTCTTTGTTCTTTTCCATGGAGATTTTTTATCAATGATATGATCAAGGGTGACTCCTTTTTCCTCTTGGTCACCTGGTTTATTGTTCTCTTCTTTTTCTATCTCATCTTTACCTTTTTCAATAATCACCCCTAAATTCGTATCAACAACCTTGCATGTTTCATTCTTTGAATTGTCTACGGTGTTACTTGTGAATCCTCCACTCGAGCTTGGCAAAACAACTATTTGTCTAGATAACTCACCAATATTCATCTCCATATTTTTGATAGTTGTGTCCTGGTTTCTACTTATTTCCTCATGGTTCTTAGTTACCTGATTAAAACTACTTTGTGTGACTTTAATAAAATTATGAAAGGTATCTTCCAATTGTGATGTCTTTCTTTGAAACGGTGCTTGTTGCCTTTGTTGCATCCCTTGGTTGACATTTGAATTTTGATTATTATTCTAATAGAAATTTGGGTAATCTTTCCAACCCGGATTGTATGTGTTGGAGTACGGGTTGTTCTTTTGGAAATTAGCAAACTAGACCTCCTCACTTGTCCCTTCCAACGAACACCTTCCATTTGCATGTTCTCTTCCACAGAAATCGCACCTAAGTGCTTATACCTGGCTCACGTTAGCTCTACCTAAGTTGCTTTCAGCTAGTTTTTTATTCAACAATTCAATTTGAACTAAAAGAGCAGTATGGGTATCAAGAGGTAACATCGGGATGGGTATAAACAAGCCCATAAAACCTAGGCCGAATGAACCAACCAGGCTCTAATATCAACTATGTAACACCCTAAATCCCCAAACACTTATTTTATGAAAACATGCGAATAATTCACTCAACAAAAGGGTGTCACATTTTCTCAGCATAAACATATTTCTAAATTATCATACTATAGCATCTTAAAATAGATAATAACAACTCAATTTCATTTGTCTCATGAATACAAGTCAACTTCATTTTAACTCCTAAAAGAAATATTCAACAACTCTCAGAAAACAAAAAACAAAAAGGTAACACCCATCCCGGTGTTACACTATCAGAGTGACACGCGAAAACTAAGAATAACTCAAAAGCGATAAATAACTAAGAAGGCTATTATGGAATCCTTCAAACAAAACATCATCTAAGGTTCCTCTACTTGAGTGTCTGCACCACAGACGTAAAGACAACATAGACAAATAAACAAGGGTGAGAAATACATTCGTATATGTTAGAGGTGTATAAAAAAGAAAGGATAATGTAATATAATATAACTCAACATTCACATAAACCATCCACAACAATATCAATCATAAATGCAGTTATGTATGCAATGCATCTCATCTCCTCTACTTTGATGCATGTGGTACCAAGGTTTTTTTATATCAGATGTATGTTAGTGATTAATCCACTCATCATTGGTTCCTCTCTGAACCCGGTTCCATCTCTAAATTATCAGACTCGTTACAGGTTCCACCTCTGAACCTGAGACTCGTCACTGGACCGAAGTCTGTCACCATCAGACTTGTCACATATTCCATCTCTGAAATTGAGACTCGACACTAGACCGAATTTTATCACCTATCTTCGATATATATGATGCATGAATGTAACAAACAAATGCATACTCGTCTCAACCTCCAACTTCAATACTCGTTATTGATTCCTCTATGAACCTAAAACTCAACATGAATATCGTTAATATAAGGCCATAACGATGGTTCCTCTCTAAACCAACATCTCAACACAACTCAACATTTCATCATAACTCATCATACAATAGTTAAATCATGTACTTTCTCAACAAAACTCATCAATTACATCAAAACAGCATCAAATAAACATTGAAAGCAGAATCTACTCGAAAAGTCAAGTCAGTGACCCAAAATCGGTCACACAATGGCATGACAGTGGCCACTCCTACCCATCATCCCTCTCTCACACACACACAAAACCTTCATCACATTGATGATCGGGTAAGGAACCCGTTTCTGAGGTCCATAACGGTCTTCCCGTCAGCATACTGACGCCTGTCAGCCTGGCCAACGTAATGACGCTTGGCCCGTCACGAAGGTGACACTCGTCAATGTTGTGCATAACGCAGATTTTGTGTTTTTTTTTATCATTAGAGCACTTTCAAAGATTCGATCTTGATCCAAAAAAAACTCATAGAAAATCATCACGCATTATTTATATAGCTTTGAGCACATCAATTTCATATAGAATAATCATTTAACATCAAATCATTAATACTTTTCACCAATACATCACATAAGTATATGAACATAAAAAAATAGAATTTCACATACAATTCTATACGAAAATCAGTCACCAATACAACACGAAATTAACATCAAATCACATAAATTAAGAGAGATTTTGCACAAACTATCTATAGATTCAACAATTTCATCAAAGTAAGAAAATAAAAATGAGAAAGAGGATAATGAACCATCTCTATCCTTTGTGCCCTAAACACTCATATGATGAACAATTTCCCTTACCTCGAATTTGCAGCAAAGGTTGAAACTTTTAACAATGGAAGCTCTCTTCTCCTACCTCTTGCTTTGCTAGGACTCTCTCTGACTCTGATGACAACTATTCCTCACAACCACAACTCTAACTCTAACTCTCTTATCTATTTAAATAAAACCCTACTAATTTTATTAATTCACTAACTCCTCACTAATTCCACCTTTTTCCCAAATTTTATTTTAAATTCTAATTTCCTCTCCAATGCTTAATTTCTCATTATTTCTATTATTTAAATAATTAAAAATTAGTGATATTTATAATAAAACTTTACTCATCCTCAATAATACCATTAATAAATAGTGCACTCAAATAAAATAATATAAATCATTTGAAACTCAATTAAAATAAAATAATCAAACCCGGGTGTTACAAAGCGCATCCATTTTTTCACTCTAGGTTCCGGAATGCTAACACAAGGATAATAAATGCATGAATTTCATCGAAATGTTATTTTTTTCCCATATAGTGTTGTGTATGATTCCTTATGTGCATTCAACTATTTGAGAAGTTGTTGGCGGACAAGTCTATACTTCTTCTCTCCTTTACCGAGCAAAGTCGAAACAATGCAATAACCAAAGTTATCGTCACCCTTAACATATATAACTCATTCATGTATTTGTGCATAAAAACTGGAATGTCTTCATTGTGTTTGGTTTTTGGTAAAGGTGATAGTTTTGGGCCTGTTTCTAGGGCCGAGTAGAATGCAAGACCCATCACCAAAAGAGTGCAGAGCATGACAAAGATACCAAAGATAGTATTAAGTCATTTCGCATGACTCCGTCTGAGAATCCACAATCATCTGCGTTCCACACCTTTTTTTTTTGCATTTCAATTACCAACGAACTCCCCTATAAAAGTAGAGTTAGTGTGCCATTTTTCGGTAGATTCACTCCCATTTGAAAAGTTCACTAGTTATTTCCACCGTAACATATCATTTAGTTTACATATTCGATCATCATTTTGTTCGCGTGTAGAACAGTGGTGAATGAGATGGTTTGCTAATGCAAGCACCTTTGAAAATAATTTTTTGAGATTTTTATGTTAGAGAATTCAAAAAATGTGTGTCAACATGTTCGAAATAAGAAGAAGATTATTTTTTTGAATTCTCATTTTGTGTTTGTTTGACCTTCTTAGGAGCACCCTTTATTTTTACTGGTTCCGATGATGATTTGGAATTTGTGGTTTATGGATATGCAATCTTCTTCATCTACTCTTTAATGTGCAATTTCATGTTGTCATCAACTTTCAAAAATATCTCTTGAATCACTTCCCATTTGGTCATGATAGATATATTTGATTTACCATCCTTCATCACAGCACCATCATCAAATCAAAGTTTTTTCCAGTGCGTGTAAACCTCGTTCATTTGTATGGGTCTATCAAATTTCATCTTCTTTGAAATTAAACAAGCACATGGAAGATTGTAGTCTTCCTTAGTGTACAACCACACTTTGAGCTATTTGAACTTATTTTCTCTACTCACTTGGCTTCGTGATAATTAAAATTTAATCTCGCTCGAGATATATTTCTCACCAACTATGAATAAAGATTGTTGTATTTGAATTTGTGATCTAATACTGTAATGTTGCAACCAAATGATGTTTGTATCTCATTATGCTGATTTTAGATCATTTAGTTCACAAAGTCCCAACCTCTACATAAATTAACTTTATTATTTCTCAATCAATTCTTCAATGTAGCATAAGCATATTCAACTTTGTTAGTTATTTTATTTCTAAAGTGTCTAATCTGATCGGTCAAAGCACAAACAATTTTCTCCTTCACTTGGTATAAAATTTTACTTTCAACATATTTCAAGAAATCATAATATTTCTCACTCACCCTCCTAAAATGTATTACAAATTTGACATATAACTCTTTTGTAGAAGAATTTATTATAACATTCTAGACATCCATTATTCTTTTCAAACACCGTTTTTGACCATTTTCTCATCTTCGCCCTTAATTTGTTTAATCTATGTCGTAGGCTTAAGTCTACTTATCACGTTTTTTATTATGTGATACCTATAAATTAATGCATATGATGTAGGAAACACCTCTGCAACTGAATTCATCAGTGTAGTATTATGATCGGTGACAATTACTTGTGGCGTGTTTTCTTGGTCCTTCAACATAGTCTAAAACAATCCTAATGTTCAGGTAACCTTATCCTCTTTTTTACTTTTCAAAATGCAAATCCAATTGAAAAAGTCATTTCCGTAGAAGTAACACCAACAATTTCTAAAAGTGGAAGCTTGTACTTTTTGGTTTTATATGTTGAATCAATTATGAGGTGGTATTATATACATTTTTTCATTTGGTAACTCCAGAAGTGAATTTCTATAGTATGATCATGAAATAAATAGTACATGTAAGGTGGTATTATATACATTTTTCCATTTGGTAACTCCAGAAGTTAATTTCTATAGTATTTAATGAGTTGTAAATACTCGCACTATCATGACTTCTAAATATCTTCAGAGGTTAGTCCAGAACTTAACCTACAAACTCGCTCTTCCATCAATACGGAGATTGACTTCCATATTAGTTTATGGCAAAATGGAAATAATTCACTTACGAAATATTTTGGTGTGTATGAGACGGAAAATTATCTTCCATATTATTCAATGACATTTTCAAATTTTATAAGAATGGTTTTTCACCACTAAAAGTGCAGAAGAGAATTCATTCTTTGATGTGTGTGGAGACGACTGAAAGTTATCTTCCATACTATTCAATGACATTTTCAAATTTTATAAAAATGATTTTTCACCACTAAAAGTGCAGAGAACAATTCATTCTTTAGTCACTTGAAGTTTAAATTAACAATCAACTATTTCTCATTCAAATTTTAAAGCAGAATAAAGTAGCTACGTTATCTTCCAGTTTATTTAGGAGTCATTTGTTCCAAATTTCTTATTTCATGTTATTATAATAAAATCGCATTTCACAATGCAACTAACTAATCTCGTTTTCCACAAGGGATAGTATATTTTGAAATTGACTAAGTACACTAATGCTTTTGGGCACTACTACTTTATATTATCACTTTCTTTTAATTTGACCTTTATCAATTTAGTCCATAACATTTTTTTACAAGTTCTTAACAGGAAATAATTTAATAGATTAGATATATTATAAATATTATTTGTTATACTTTTATAATTTAGACACAAATTTTGAGAGGGAATATTAATTTAGAGACTAAAATAAATGATATGTTCTACTCTTAAGTGATATTTAAGTTTTTATGGGCTAATGACACATATTGAAGGAGTATTTAACTTCACACCACCCCCTATTTGAAACTATATTTCTTTATTTTGAGTAAATTTATCTTTATACTCTTTATAAAATTTTGGAAATTTTAAAATTTATAATATTATCAGAAAATTTTAATATATATCAAAATATTTATAATTTTATAATTTTTTACCGCTACCGTGAGACATCTATCGTAAGTAAAATTTTCGATAAAAATGTATCGGAAATTTTAAAATTTAAGCTAGAAGTATACCAAAAATTAGGCATTTTGTATAAAATGTCACAAAACTCTAGAAATTTTAAATTTTCTGAAATACCATAAATTTTAAAATATCAGAAATTTCAGCGGGCTGTATAAATGGTTCGATAACACATAAATAGATACATATTTTCCACAAAAATTGTGCTACATACAAAATTATAAAACAAATTAGGATGCCTAAAAGCAAGCTGTTTGTTCCAGGTAGACACATACAGGACAACATCATATTGGCGCAAGAACTGATTAGAGGGTATAACAGGAAGAACATATCTCCGAGGTGTATGGTGCAGATGGATATCCAAAAGGCGTATGATACGGTTGACTGGAACGCTTTAGCTCAGATTATGCAAGAGATGGGAATACCTCAGATGTTCAGAAATTGGGTAATGGAATGTGTTACCACTACTTCGTATCGGTTCAATATCAATGGGAGACCCTCAAAAATCCTGGAAGCAAAAAGGGGATTGAGACAGGGAGATCCCATCTCCCCCCTCTTATTTGTGCTGGTGATGGAATACCTTCATAGGATGTTCCAAACCTTGAATAAAAATCCAAACTTCAATTTTCACCCAAAATGTGAAAAATTGAAGCTTATTGATATGTGTTTTGCAGATGATATTGTGATCTTTGCGAGAGGGGATGTTGGTTCATTACAGCTTATTATGCAGGTGGTGGAAAATTTTACAAACTCAACTGGCTTACAAATGAGTATTCCTAAAAGCAAGCTGTTTGTGGGAGGGGTAGATGGCATTACTAAAGGAAACTTGCAGCAAGCAACGGGATTCTCTTTGGGGCAGCTTCCAATCAAGTATCTTGGAGTGCCTCTTAACAGTAGAAAGCTCACCATCAACAATTGTCAAGGGCTGCTAGATAGAATGACTGTAAGAATTAACCATTGGTGTAGCCGTCTTTTGTCGTATGCAGGTAAATTACAGCTGGTGAGAAGTGTGCTGTTTGCCATAACCAATTATTGGATGCAAATATTTCTCCTACCCAAAAAGATCATTAGGCACATTGAAAGCATGTGTAGAAGATTCATTTGGGCTGGAAATGACGAGAAGAGTAAAAGAGCGCCGGTGGCATGGGACCATGTTTGTGATTCGATTGCAAATGGTGGAAGGAACATCATAGCCTTAGGGGAATGGAATAAAGCCACCATTGGCAAACTTCTATGGAGCTTGAGCGAGAAGAAGGATAAAATGTGGGTTAAGTGGATGCATAGTTACTACTTGAAGAATGGAGGGATGGAGGTTTACCAGCCCAACAGCAACAGTTCATGGTTAATGAAGTCCATATGTAAACATAAAGCTGAACTGATGTCTAATGATATTTGGGTTGAATTCCAGGCCAATGATATGTATAGCACTCGTAGAATGTATCAGCACCTGCGTGGGGACAAGCCAAGAGTCGATTGGAGGAGGTTAATGTACACTAACATGGCTAGACCAAGGGCTGTTTTTACTCTTTGGCTGGTCTGTCAGGACAGATTGCAAACCAAAGATAGATTGATGAAACACGGGACTTATACTGATGGGAATTGTCTGTTTTGTAATATGCAGGAAAATAGAGGCCATTTATTCTTTGAGTGTGCATACACAAAGAAGACATGGAAGGAGATTCTCAACAGACTTGGGCTGGGATATATCCATATTGACTGGATAGAGAATACTGCTTGGCAACAAGCTAAAGGGAAGGGCAACAAAATGCGTATTTTCAAAGCTGCGCTGGCTGAAACGGTTTACCACATTTGGTGGGTGAGAAACAGGATTTGTTTCCAACAGGGGAGGAAGGAAGAGCTTCAAAGCCAACATGTTCATGACATCCTTATGGGTAGATTTAGAATGAATAGAAAATTGACAGCGTATTGTAATAGCCTTTAGTGGTAATTGATTGTATTCGAGTCGGTTGGGGCCTGGATCTGAGGATCGGCGTGTACTTATCTGATTTTGGTAATAAAGATTATTATTATTCCAAAAAAAAATTAGGATGCCTACCTAACTTCATCTTCACAATGCCTAATTCGTCATGCATATGCTGATTCTCATGCTTTTGCATCTTCATTACAATTATGTCTTCAACGGTCACTAACGGGAGACAATGGACTATCAGGTTTCAATTTTACCTGAACCCAATGATAATTGTTGACAAAACCAACATCAATGATTTTATATATGCTCGTATACATAGGTGAAGTTAAGGTAAGAGGGAAAAAGGTAATGTTAAGTCTGTTTAACATGGAAACAAATATGACATTGTACCTACAAGCAATATGGTAACCCATATCAGGAATCGTCATCCACTTTTCTCGATCCTGCACACCCAAGTGTTTTACTTTTAAGGCATTCCTAACTTCAGAGACAGTGTCATAGAACAAACTGGAAAACAATTTAGGGTGTTGATAAACTTGAATATTTAATTGCGTCTGAATCAATGGCCATGACTCCTCGCCCCATCCAAATAAAGATGCAATAGTCTAAAAACCATATTTTTCATTGTCACCCATATCAAGAATGTCATCAATATATGGATGCAAAAAAACAGAAGATCGAGACAAGTAAAGATGCTTCGAAGATGTAGTGGCCGGTTGACTTTGACCTGACAAACTTGACGGTTGACTTCCTATAGGTTTCATGCATGATCTCTTTATAGTCTGACTCCTGCGAGCCCTCACCATACTCTCACTATGAAAGATCACGATCCACATCACTCTCTTCACCCTTTCTGCTTTTCTTAACTCCAATTTTTGTCTTGTACTTCACCGACAGTGGACACATAAAAGTTGTGGATGATTGTGTTAGTTACCAAACCTTTTTCTTCAACACCGTCTGGCCTACAATATCCAAAGTATTGAAATATGTCTTCAACTCTTCACACTCTACTTCTAAATTCAATTGTGTACCACTTTCTTCATGCCTGACATCATGCTCTTCAATGTGCAATTTCTTCCAAAAACATGAATTAGATCTAAAGGAACAGGATTGCCTTGTATTTGCAAATCGGAAAGTTGACATGCACAACGTAACTCATATGTTATTCTAATGAAGCAACCACAAGCATCTTTACTTGTACCAACAAATTTTACCCTTTCTAATTCCTTTCCAGTGTGTTGTATATACTGTCTTGAAACAAAACCGTGCAAGTTGGTATAGAATGAAGTGTTATATTGATGTTCAATGTTGACAATACTTTTTTGAAATGAGGCCTTGGTTGAACCTAGCTACAACTTCAACATGGTGTTCACAGCTTCCCAACTTCAGCATAAATCTCCCCGACTTGTAGTTAACATGTTTTTTAGTCTCCAATGAGCAGACTCCACCCAAAAAACCATAGTTAAACTATAGTAAATCAACATGATAAATTATACTTAGTAATGTAATGACATAAAAAAGAAGTTTATGTACCTGTTCGTTGTTGTGTTCCCTAAATGAGTGACTTTATTAGTCCAAGCAGCATCAAACCTTTATTTATAAGGTGTCAACCATGTTTCACTCACATACTTAACAAACAAAGGAATATCAACACAAACAGTCTCAAAGTGCTTCAAGTGTGCGACAAAATCAGTTTCTCTATTAACATACATGATTTTGTTTCATAGATCCATGACATGTTCATGTCTTTCTGATTTAACATACTTTTTACATTTCATGCTAATGCTTTTTGAAATATGGAGCGAACATAAGAGATGACTTGAATTTGAAAACACAACTTCAATTGCATTCATCAACGCAAGATCTCGACCCGTCACCACAACATTCGTAGCAATTTCTCGGAAGAGGACAACTCTTTAAGTTTCTCGAATACATATTTGAATTTCTCTTCCCTTTCATGTTCTAAATAGGCAAAGTCTACCGAAAATGTCAACTTTGTTGGCGTAACGCCAACAATCTCAAGCAGTGGTGGTCAGTACCTGTATGATTATGATGCACATAATCAAAAAATTGATAAACCAAAATATGTTGAAATGATATCAAAGTATGATCACGATGCACATTATCTATTTGTCTTTTATGTACAATGAAAAATAAACACCAAGTGAAACATATTCAACAACTTCAGTGAATCAGGATGTGTCCAGAAGATGTCTGTTAGGGACCAATTAGTACTACTTTTTATATCAATTTATTGGTCCCTTTTACCAAGTTTTGATGTAATTACACAGTTTTATTCTCACTATTTTGTATAAATGCAATTAGGTTTAATTTATTTTGTTTTGAATAGTTATTTCACCTTTTTTTTAGTTTTGTAGAATTTTGGGATAAGAAAGGCCTTGGTTTGCAACACCACATCTTGGAGGAAGCTTGCCAAACAAGGAAGCTGGAGAAGCAACAGTTCGCGCCGCGAAGGCTGCGAATCCAGCAAGCTGACTGAGGGTCAAAAGTGTTGTTTTGCAGGAAAAGTTTATTGCCATTTTGATGTCTGCCTGGGAATTGCTTTTCTGCTTTAGATGACAAATACCAATTAGGGAAATGTCAACCTTTTTTGTTAGAAACAAATACATTATGCTAGGGCAATAAAAAAATATTCATTATCATTCACACATTGAGATATTTTGTAAGGGAGAAAAACAGAGTTTTCTCTTCTTTAACATTCTGCTTTGTAACAATGGTGATGAGGAGCTAAACTCCCTTTTGTCAAGATTGGAGGTAGTAGCTATTCTCATATATTTATGTATTCCATTTGATTTATATATATGATAAAGATTGTTGATGTATTGAATACTGTTTTTGCCCTAAGTTGAAAACCAGATTTGAGTAGTTGTCGAGAGAGATTATTTGAGTCTTGACATAAAACAGATTTTCAAGTAGTGAATAAGTTGTAGAGATAGATTTATTCATTACTCTTCTTTGGTATTAAGCATTAAAGATTGCTATATTGATAGTTAGGTGGAGAGATCGTCTAAGGATCAATATAGTGATTATCACAATATCATTTAGACATAAATGACTTTGAGAGGATACTTGAACATCATCAATAATCTTGAATCTATTTATTTATCATAAGGAATCATGAGCATTTGAAATAGTGAACTCCAATCTTGCCAAGCTTTTACATTAGATTAAAACCATTTTATTGTTTTTAGTGATATTTACTCACAAGATAACTTTTGAACCAAAACAACCTTGTTACTTTCTAAACTTACAACATTTGGATTATAGAACGGCGGTAATATTAACCAATCTCTGTGGATACGATATAAAAATATTTGCCGAAGATATACTTTTCAACAATGTCAGCAATAACATTTGATTCTTCCTTATCTGTTGTCCATCACATATATTTTTCTCTATAAATAAGAGTCAACAATATTTGCATTTCCTTCAATGGACCTCTCTTGCTCGCATTGCATGTAGCTCTAGTTTTATACACTTGGGTAACACTAATGAGATTTTCTGGATCTTTATCTTTTAAGGAAGAAACTATGTACCGTGGAGTCATGTTGTACTTCGTCATGTCATTCACAAACTGTCTCTCATGAACTTTTAGACGATCCGATATGCCATGACCTCTAAATCCTTAGATAGCTTATAATTGTGCAACTCACACCTAATCATCACCTCCCAACCACTACCACACGGTGCAGATCTCAGCCTAAAAGGAAATTCACTTTCATATTATAAATGCCCTCCGAGGACTTACTGCTTTCAGATGTATTCTTTCTTTTATAATTTTCTCCTCTCTCACAATCCATAGTTTTATACCCTATTACCGAAAATTTTAAATATATTCAAAATTTTCAGTACATCGAAAATTTGTAAATTTTCAAAAGTTTTTATTTTTCTCCAAAAATTTTGACAACTTCCAATATGGGATACCAGATATTTTAAAATTTCTGAATTTTTTCTCGGAAATTTTCAAATTTCCGATATAAATGCATGAATTTACAAAAATACGAAAAAATTGTATATCGGAAATTTCAAAATAACTATTAAAAATTCCGTTTTTTTATATGTTAATAAGAGTGAAAATTTTGAAAGAAAAGCAAAATTTTGTTGGTAAATAATAACAAGGGTAATTTGAAAATTTTAAATTTTTTGAGAGTGTTAGGTATAATAGATGGTGGCAAGTTAAATACTTTTGAAAGGAGTTTTAAAATCTATTTTTAAGGAATATTTACATCATTCCAATGTATGCTGGTTCTATTATTTATTTTAAATTTAAACTGAATTAAACTTATGATAAAATTACTGATATTTTTCTTCAAATCACTAGAATAAATTTAGAATATAATAATGCATTTTATCCTATCATTTTCATGAAGCAAAACTATTCTAAAAGTATACTCCAGATTGGAAATTCAACGTAATTAGAGATTTTGAATTAGTGCTTTTATAAATGCTACAAATTTTTTAGGGGGATTTTGAAACTCATCATAATCAAAGTTTTTTACACTGCTTCCACACAACTTTGACCCTTTAAACCGACTATGAGACCGATCTCATGTTTTGTTAATTGACCAAAATTTTATGTAGTTTTTTTTAATCAAAAAAATTACTATCAAGTTGAGTTAAAATAGAAAATGCTTTTTTCTGATAGTTAAACAATATCATAGTCCAAAAACTTGGGTCAAGGAAAAAAAAACAACACAGTAGTGCACAGATAGGGAAAACTTGGGGTAACAATAATTGATTGGATATGAAACCAAAACATAACTAAGATCATGAATTGTCCAGAACAATTTGTCACAAGTTAGGTTGTATTTTATATAAGAAAAGTTTTGAACAAAAAGCTTTCTCTTTACAGGTTATTGCTTTGATAATGAAAACTCACTAAAATCAACTAAATTTGTGGCCATGTACTCAAGCACCACAGATGGTGATAAACATGATACTATGCCTATAATTTCTTTGACATGAAACACAAATTACAGCTACATATGACAAGCTTTCTATGCCTGTGCTGGCTTTCTATGAAAATGCAGGAAAAGAAAAGAAGAAAAAAAACAGAAATAAAGCCTAAATTTCTTCCTTTGCCAATAAATATATGAATCATATAACATCCATCACCCTTCACCTTTTTATTGGTTCTTGTTCTTCTCTTAATAAGGGATTTCAATGGATTGGCTATAATATAAGCTTCAATTGATAGGCTATAGCTATGAACAAACAGATCAGAAGAGACAAAAACATATATTAGAGCTACTTCCACGGTGGTTGCTGGTGTTTGTAGCCGAACGGATAGGTTTCCCAGCAACTACCATCTGGTTCTTTTCTTTTCCCACCAACCCCTGAACTTGAGGATTGTTGAAGGGTCCTATCCTCCATAGCTCTGCTCTGACCAGGAAAGAAAAACGGCCTTGCAGTTAATGCGTCTCTATTCCCGCCATCAATCAAGAAGCCAGAGTTAAGATCGAAGTTGGGACGGGAAGGTCCAACACCATTTAATCCAAGTTGTGTACCGTTCATATTCATGATATATGGTGGCTGAGAGTATGATGACAGAACGGTTGAGGAAGATCCCCCAACTTGAGGCACAACCGGAGCTCCTCTCGAGTCCACCATGTAGGGAATTGCACCACCTGAACCATACGCGGCTGGCGAGAAAGACAAAGGGGGCATTGATGTCAGTCCGTTATATCCCAAAAAAGATGAATGATTGTAGGATATCGCAGGGCCCATCCCTGAAACGCCAGCTGCTCCTGGCATCATTGTAAGATCTATTGCTGGCTCAACAGCCTTGCCATTTGGCAAAGACCAAAACTGAGGAACATGTTCTCTTCTACCGACTTCCACCTTGGCACCCATTATAGATATTGCAGGGGCATCTGATTTGGAAAGTCCATATGCTTCAATACTTGAAGAAGATTTTGTAGGCCCTTGGTCCACCAAATCAGTTTGAAAGTATGGTCTATCATTCAAATCAATGTTTCGAACTGAAGGCTGCATTGACGACGATGATGATGCAGGCGACGGGCTCCAATAGCCGTTTCTTCCGAAAAAGAGTTGCCCCTCTATCCTCTGATCTGAAGGTTGAGCATCAGCATCATCACCGACACTGTTCAAATCTAATTCAAACCTCTTAAATCTTTTAGGGCTATGTTCCACTGATGATTGCCCAGAAGGCAGGCCTGAAGATTCACCAATTTGTTTTACCAATTCTTCTTCACCCCCAGCCTCATTCAGATCAAAATCCAGAAAATCATGCCTCTGTTTTAAAATACCAGAGTTCCCACCAGCAGAAACATTCTTCTGATTATCAGAATTCTTACGAGGTGATGCAGGACGAAAGGCACTGGTGGCAGCCGACCCTTTCCATCCAAGTGTTCCTTCAAACTGTAACGGGGCTGTTGGCAATCCTGAAGTCTGTGCAGGTTTTGAAGCAGAGACAACAGGTATTGGTGTTGCAGATATGGTATTTGCAAAAACATTCATATCATCAGAACCGTATTCTTCATTAAGATCAAAGGTGCAAAGGCTTTTCTCTGAATTACCTCCTGGATCTTGAGCTGCTTCAGTCAACTGCGATGACTCCAAGTCAGGGAGGCATTCTGGCTCAACCACGATATCATCTGAAACACTCATACGCCTCTCCTCAGGACATGCTTCAGCAGAGTTGCTTTGTCTGGATGACACCTCCTCAGGTAAGGCAGAAGCAAGGTCATCATTTTTGCCAACAGAATCTGGGCTGCCAGCTTCTGAGATTTTCTCTGAAGAAGCGTCATTGACTTCTCTCTCGATTTCCTGAGCCACCTGCCGGGCAACTTGTAAAGCATCAACAATACCATAGTCAAGTTCAAGGTCAGAAGTCTTGTTAACAATGTTAGGGCTTCTGGAACCTTCGTTTTGTTTTAAGGAACCTGAACTATTTGAGGTATCATCATCTTGATCAGAAACTTGGACCTCGTCTTCCTTTACAGATCCAGCATATTCTCTGTCAACTTCCATGTCAGAACTCTTGTCAATAAGGTTGGGGCTTGTGGGATCTCTTCTTTGCTTAAAAGAATCAGAGCCGTTTGAGATCTCCTCGCCTTGACTAGAAACTTGGCTCTTGCTTTCTTCCTTTCCTGACGCTTTGGATGGCTGTGTATTGCTAGAATTTGTGGGTCTGGCATCATCCACCACACTCATTCTATCAGAGGCAGGTGTTCTCGTGATACAAGGAACTATTACTTTATCACACATAACATCTTCATTGCTTTTAGCATTATGTTCCAAAGAAGATTCAGGCCTTACCGGTACAGGCACAGACTTAACTGGTGCTTCAATAGACCCAACAGAAACAGGTTCTGGCTTTGGATTTATTGGTGCTCCTAATTTTTCTGGAGGGCCAATATCATTTAGCTCTTGCTTCTCCTTCATGGATAAGTCATTTAACTGCAAATCATCCGGTTGTTCTCTGAAACCTCCTTGTTTCAGTACAGGCAAGTTAGAGATCCCAGCCGATGTCAACTCACCTTCATTTACAGGAGCATTTTCTTGAACAGTAGCAAGATGGTTTGATCTCTCTCTGATATCTTCACAATTCAAACTTACAGAGGATTGATGCACACTGTCAGAACTCTCTTTCTTTACATTAGCAACCTTATCTGGTACCTGAGTATCTGAGCTTCTCAATATAGAATTCTCACCCTCTTCAAGTCGCGACACATGGTCATTCTCATTACTAGCCCCGTTCACTGAAGTCAACTGGCCTTCCACATTGATATTCTTATCGCTCATATGGCTTCTTTGACCAGTATCCATATCATGAGATTCAGTATCTCCATTTCCCACTCCTTTCCACTTGTCAAACAGTAATCTTGCTCTATCTTGAACCTTAGAGCTGTAATGAACAAGCAGGTTACTTGCAGTGGCCCAAATTTCTGATGAAATTGTCTTCCCGCTGTCTAGATATAGCTTTTCAACTGCTCCTAACATAGCAGAAATCGACTCTTCAATGAAGACATCATTTGTATCAGCACCAACTTTTTGAGCATCACTTAACCATCTATTGATGAACCACAGTCCATCTAATTGAATAAAAAGATCAAGGCAATCTTTATTCTCTGTAGCAGCAATAGTGCTTGCAACAGAAGCCCACTGTCTCATTGCATCACCAGTGCTTTTCACAACACTGTCTTGATCCTTCTTCATAATAGAGATCAACTCCTGCACTCGAGAAGGCGCTGTGAGACCGTCTTTCATCTCAGTCAACGTAAAGAAATCTTCGAGAGTCATATTGTCTCACATAAGCTTTCTCAATGTGTGAAGCTGTCCTTTTGTTACACTGGAGAACTTTTTCCTGCATCAATAATTTTTTGGGATTTAAGTGAAAAATATCATTTAAAGAATAGATACACGATATGGTGGATGTATACATGGCGGTTTTTGGGCTCGCCGCAAAGGTAAATATTGACTGATATTGCAGGATTTTCCGCCATAATCCACTATAATGGCGCAGCAAAGCGGCTGGTTTGGCACGATTTTGGCTCTCCGTCATGGAGAGTCATCCGCCATCGACAACACTAAGACCAAGAACAGATAGCATTGATGATAGTCTAAAGACACCAGAAATAACATAAAGTAGTAAATAACAAAGGGTAAACCACAACTAAAGCTACAGAAGGTCCTCAATTAAAGTATCGTAGAATATAAGAGAAAAAGATTCAAAGTGAAGGATAATGGCCACAAAACAAGATAAAAAATAAGAAAAGCATTTCAATGTCCAGACCTAACAAATTACTCTCATCCTATAGCATATCTAAAATATCAAACAAACACTTGCCCCTGGAACCTAGTCCGTATGCCTACATGATCAATGTCTTTCTTTGTTTAGAAGCAATATACAAAAGAGGAGTTATTTATAAAAATTGTAAACTACAAATACTTGCAGATTCACTAATGAAAATCATTTACTAACATCAGAAACTCTGGCACGTTATATAATATAGTTTTCTATGAGTCTTTCTTTAAATGATAACAGTACTAACTGGCATTCGGATGCAACCTGTTCTATCGTAAATAAGTTATACCTTCTAAAGAGAAAATTGAGTTCTCAGAAGATAAAATGTAAGTAAGTGGTTACTTCTAATTCAAATCTATATAATTCTACTCACAAAAAATCTCAAAACCAGTCTTTTACAGTGACAGCAGAGAAGCATTTCGATATCTAAGACAAAATTGATTATGAAGCATCTCAACTGCAGAATCTTAATTCTAATTAACAAATATAAACATTAATGACATTTATTTCAATTGAATGTAGAATCCTACTCCCTCCCGCCCCAAGATTCTCTGTTTCCATTTTATATTAAACAGATTTGGATCGATAAGAGTGGAATTAATGAACACAAGTTTGAAAGATCAACCTAGAATTGTTTTCACTATCAGTTCAAGGATAAAAACCAATTCAAGGAAATATTTTAAGCAGATTTAACAAACCTATGAGCTAGCAAACACAAACTACCTAATACCAAACAACTTTAGAAAAATCAAGTCCAATGTTGATGACTGACAAATATAACTAAACCTTCAGATAAAAAAAAACTAAACCTAAATCTATCAGCAATAAGATTAACAATCACTTCAAGAGCAGGTATCAAGTCACAATTAAATAATGAAAAGGCAGTAACTTTCCAATCAAGATCACTGAATCAATATTAATTCTTCATTGCAAATTTACAACAGCCAATTCAGAATCAAATTCAAAACAATAATCCCAAACAAAATTTTGTAATAGTTTAACTAAAATTAATCAAACAAACAAATCACGATTAAGAACAAATTCAAAACTAAAAAAAAACACATAAAAATTAAACCTAACAGCAATCTTAATTTTCAACCAAGAGTAACAAGGGGGAAAATAATAGCAATTGCAAAACCCTAAATTTGATGTATAATAGAAGATAACAAAAACCCTAAAAAAACAAAACAAAACAAAAAAAATCATTGTTGTATCGAAATGTAAAAAGGAATGAAGTTAATAATCAACAAAAAAATCACAATGAAAAAGCTGAGATGTGTAAGAGAAACGCAAATCAGGAAGAAGAAAAATTAACAAAAAAAGTGAAAATAAAATTGAGGTAGAAAGAAAGAAGAAAGAGTGGAGTTTGATTTTACCTTCACCAAATCGAAACCCTAGCTATGGTTGATGTGGCAAAAGGAAGAATTCGACAGTGTTAGGTTTTGAAGAATTCTAGAATGTTCTGAGTGAAGGGTTTGAAATTTGTGTTTTGTATTTTTAAGAATGTTGGAAGAAGAAAAAGAATGAAGAGAAAGAGGAACGAAGAAACAACGTTAATAGTTGTTGTTGTTGTTGATGATATTGGAAAATACTAATAATAATATTCGATTTTGGTTTTGATTTGATTTGATTTTTTTGTTTATGTGAATTTCCTCTTTGGTTTAAGTTGGGCATTAACACGTGCGACGCCATAAGTTGTTTCTGAATGATGTGATGTGAGCTTTTCATATCTATTTCATTCATTTCATATCTATACACATATATTATGAGAATCAATTTAACTAGTATTTACTTAAATTTAAATTCACATTTTAATTATTTTAACAAAAAAATATGGTATTTTTATTGATGTTGATTAAAAGTATATATGGTGGTATATTTGATAATAAATATGTAAAACATCAATTTGATTCTTAAGAATTTTAAATGTTAATTGTAAGAATGTTTTTTATAGGTGTTTTATTTAAAGTAATATTGTTCTTGCAAATTTTATGATTGAGTGATGGTGTATAATCTGGTTTTACTTAAAGTATTTTGTCTTTCCAAATCTCATGTTTGAGTGAGTGTATACAATCAAGTCTCTCACTTAAAGTATATTGCTTTTACTTATCTCATGCTTGAGTAATTGTATACGGTCAGATTTTTCACTTAAATCATCTTACTCTTGACGACCTTATGCTTGAGGGATTGTGTACAATTCAGTCTCTCACTTAAAGCATGTTACTCTTGCAGACCTCATGCTTGAGGGACTATGTACAATCCAACCTATCACTTAAAGTATATTGCCCTTGTGAATCTCATTTGTGTGTATCTGGTAAGTTGGGTCAGGTGTTAACTCAAACTTGATAGAGGTCGTGTTAGTTTTAAATCATTCCACGGGGCAAGCCCAAGTTGTTCAACTCAATGGCTCAAGTCAAGCAATTTGGTCCAGAGCAAACATATCTTACTTCTTACTTAGGCACTATAACATACAAACAGAGCATTTGAGGAGTATAAATAGGCATAAGTGGTTGGCCTTTGAAAAAGAAGCAGAGGACTTTATTCTAATTAATTGGTTTGATGCAGACAAGGAGACATGAGTCTTAATGGCCAATCAATTGATTTTATAGACACAAGACATGTGAGATCATATATACTAGCAACCATCAATAGAAAAAGGAAGACATGTTTCATATGACATATTGTCATACGGTGAACTGACTTTGGTGTGTTTTTGCTTTGGAAAGCAAATGTCGCGGATAGCAAGAGTCGTCACCGACTTTTCTTTTATCCAATAAGGAAAGGTGGAAAAGAACAGGAAAGACCTTAATTAGATTTTGGGTTCGGGAGGTACATTATACAAAGGGAAGGTGTTAGCACCCTTTGGATCCATGGTTATCCATGGGCTCTTAATTGCTGGATCACTTATGTTTGTCTGAAAAAAATGTTTGTGAATTGCTTAAAAAATGTTTTGAAAAGAGAATTTAACTTTGTAATGATTCTTGTATGAATGTATACAAAGTGGTTATCTCGTTTAGTTTTGAAAGTTACTTAGAAAAATATAACTCGGTAATGATTCTAGTATGAATGTATACCAAGTGGTGATTTTCTCAAGATGTTTTGAAAGGTGTGGGGTGTGAAAAATGTTTTAGGTGGTGAGCCAGCAATTAAGGGTTATACCTAGCCAAGGCCTTTATGGGCATTTCCTATCCTTATGAGGGTAAAACTGTCCTTACTATTAAGAAGTAAGTAGTTTTATCCTTTGGATGTAAAAGGGTTATCGTAGGGTCATCGATTGGTCATTAAAGGCAACATTTGTAAGGATACCTTAGCATTCGAAGGGACGATCATCATTTAACCGTAGGCTACAACGAAGGGTCATCGAGGGGCAAAATCATATATTCGCAGGCAACATCAGAGGGACTATGATTTATTTTATAGGGACATGATGATTTAACCGAAGGGTCTTTGCTAAGTGTATCCCCACATTCGCGGGACATGACCATAATGCCATAATATCGTAAGGCAACAAGAGAGGTCCAAGATCACATATTCAACGGCAATATTTTACGATCGATTAGGTAGTTGTAATCAATTAGGTAATTAGGTCCATATTAATCAAGTAATTAGGAGGAATCTCCACATTAAAATCAATTAAATAAATAGGATGAATCTCTACATTAAAATCAATTAAGTAAATAGGATGAATCTCCACAAGGGTATCCCACAAATAAAGTGGGATACCTAGCAAGCTACCCTCTTCGGGAGTATGTGAGTCCTTACAATATTCAGCAAACAGGTCAGAATACCAAATTGGGGTGCAATCGAGGATTACACCGCAAAAGAAACACAGGAGTAGGAATGTCAGGCAAAATAACACATGATTAAAATAGAACAAATCAGATAAGCATAGAACAGAACAGCCAAAATATTAGCGACTGTCACGTTCGCCTCTGCCTCGTGTAACACCCTTCTAAAATACCCCAAAAGTTTAATTAAAATAACAACATATATCAATCAGAGTAAATATGCAATTAAGGGTGTCACACAATTACTTCACACCATTCACCATGATAACTGTCATGCTCTTTTATTAATTCAAAACATAAAGCATTTGCACAATACGCATCGGATAGAGATTAAATCAATCATGCAAAACATGTAGCATATTACATGTAAACTGGTTCACAACCAACAATAAAACATTTAAAACATCCCATCCCGATGTTACATCTACCAGAGCATGACCCACTAAGGAACTACACTAGACTTCAAGCACTAGCTCCTACTCAATCACTGCTCGTTACCTGAAAAATAGTTGTAAGGGTGAGTTCCTCAATCGATATAATAAGCATTATAAAATATCATGCAATGTTAAGTAATTTAACACATTTCATCACCCTAATCATAACACACATTCAGTAACGACACATCAACTCAAACATCATACTCAACACCAACATAAAGCACACGTATAATCTCAATTCATACTCAACACCAACACAAAACACACGTATAATATTGGAATACATCCATTCATATTATACGCCATACATACATTATGCAACGAGACTCCATGCATGCGGTATCGACTATTCGTGAACATATAGTTCAACTTCACCGACCAAATCCAGGTACGGCTACCAAGCTCACTAGTCCCACTCATTTGAGACCTAGTGACTCACATCACTAATTCCTCACCATGGGAATTAGCTACCACCCCAAGGGTCATGCTATACACGCTAATCACCTAGCATGCAAACATCAACAACAGTCCAAAATGACTAACATCACTAATTCCTCACCATGGGAATTAGCTACCACCATAAAGGCCACATTATGCTATGCCAAATCACCTAGCATGCAACATCAACAACAATCCACAATGGACATATGCTCACACTCTAAGCCATAAAACAGTCCATCCACAATTACATACATAATATATATATTCACAACATTATGCATATTTTCACACATCATCAGCATATTTATCACATAATCATATTATGTCATGCCAAATAATTCAGTCACAGTATTAGCACACTCTACTAATACCTATCCTACTCAAAACAACGGGAAATAATCTCTACTATATCACACACCGATATAGGCCAATCACCAATTATGTTCACAACATTAAAATATCAATTTTTCCAATTTCCAACAGTGTTAACCGGTTAACGCCCTGGGTTAACCGGTTAACGCAGGACAGAACACGCTTCCTGGCCAATTTTAACAGTGTTAACCGGTTAACGCCCTGGGTTAACCGGTTAACGCAGACAGAACAGCAATTTCTCAGAAATCACAACAGTGTTAACCGGTTAACACCCTGGGTTAACCAGTTAACGCAGACAAAACAGCAATTTTTCACAATTCATAACAGTGTTAACCGGTTAACACCCTGGGTTAACCGGTTAACGCAAGACAGAAAGCTGTTCCTGCGCTAACACGAAGCAGAATGCAGAATTCTCCGCATTTTCCGCCGTTGGAGGACTTCCGGACCTCCGATTCCAATTCCGTAAGAAGCTACGTTTTCGGAAAATCACTACCCATCCAATTACAGATTCAATTTCAGTTTTAACACAACTTATCCAACACAATTTTTCAGCATTCAACATCCCAATTAGGGTCAAATCAACGGTTCATCACTACCCATTACATGTTAACCCATAATACCCATTAAACGACGATAAACCCCCCTTACCTGAGTTAATCCGGCGAATCTTTAAGCTTCAAGCTTTTCTCTTCTCCAACCTTCTTCCTCTTGCTCTGTCTCTTTGCCCTTTTCCTCTTTTCAGACGCTTCTCTGCTTTTCACGTGAAACCCTTTCTTTACCAAATGGGACTCTTTTTCTTATTTCCAACTTATATATATTTTCCAATAATTATTATTCCAATAATAATAATAATAATAATAATCCAATAATTCCAATTATTTAATTAAATTAATAAATATAATATTAACTTAAATTAAATAATTATCTTATTTTTATCGGGGTGTTACACCTCGCCTAGCGAAGGCTTAGCGAATGCTAGCTACATGCTCGCTTAGCGATGTGCTAGCGAGCGGCTGCGGGTTTTGAATTCCAGAACAGTACGATCTCAGCATGATACACGCCCTATGGCATTCAATTACAGAAATAACATGGTCAAACATTCAGGATATTCAGGCACATTTAAACTCACATGCAAACTCTAATTACATATCCAGAAATTCAATCATGATGCATTATGTATTCAGAGATTACAGATTGGAAGCATAAAACAATAGTGATGCGCAAACCTGTTTGCAATCGAATTGCAACGTTGAATTGGCAGGTCACTTTTGGTATCGGATTGAGTTGAGCGGAGGTAACTTTTTGGGCAGATGAGTTGCCTTCAGGGTTTCCTTCAGGGTTGCTCTGAATCCTCTTGGTTAGCCTCCAAGGTTTGATTGCTAGGGTTCCAGTTCGTCTCCTTCTGTTTCCCCCTTTCTGACTGAAATGTTGGTATTTATAATGGTTTATTGTGACCTAATGGGCTCAGAATGAAGCCCAGAATTTTCTGGTATTCGCAAGCTTCGCTAGGCGAGTATTTTAGCGAAGGGTTCGCTAGGCGAAGGATTTGCTCGCCTAGCGAGCATGCCAGTTTGGGCCATTTTCTGGATTTGGCCATCTGCGAGCTGGGTTTTGGTTCCTTTAAGGTCAATGCCTTGGAAAATAAGTTGGGGTGCCTCAAAAAAGTCTTGCAAAATTAACGGGCGAATTTTGGGGTATGACAGCTGCCCCTGTTCAATATTCTTTGACCGAAAGAGTTAGAATGGTGTGTACGCCATTCGTGGTCTGGAGGTGGAAGATTATTGAACACTAGAATGCCCCAAAAATTTGCACTTGTTAATTAAAAGTTTGTCTTGATGAAGATGGGCTTAAAGATGCCATCCAGGATGTTAGTCTTGATGAAGAGGGGCTTCAGAGTGCGTCGTACATTAGATGATATCTGAAGACATGGGTGTCATACCGGGTTATACGCTAGACCATATAGTGAGTCATCCATTAGGCTGTCGACTTCGCCGGGGAGTCAGAGTGTGTTATACGTTGCTAGGGATAAGAGATCAGAATGGATCATACGCTAGACCGTATCTGAATAGCAAAGTGAGTTGTTCATTAGGCGGATGACTTCGTCGGGGATGCAAGATCAGAATGGATCGTACGCTAGATCGTATCTGAGTTGCAGAATGAGTCGTACGTTAGGCTGTATCTGAAGAAGAAAGTAGTCGTATGCTAGACTACACCCCGGAATGTACCGTACGCTAGGCAGTATCTGAGGATTTGAAGGTCCAAATGGGTCGTACGCTAGACCGTATTGGAGTTGCAGAATGAGCCGTACGTTAGGCTGTATCTGAAGAAGAAAGTAGTCGTACGCTAGACTACACCCCGGAATGTACCGTACGCTGGGCAGTATCTGAGGATTTGAAGGTCCAAATGGGTCGTACGCTAGACCGTATTGGAGTTGCAGAATGAGCCGTACGTTAGGCTGTATCTGAAGAAGAAAGTAGTCGTACGCTAGACTACACCCCGGAATGTACCGTACGCTAGGCAGTATCTGAGGATTTGAAGGTCCAAATGGGTCGTACGCTAGACCGTATTGGAGTTGCAAAATGAGCCGTACGTTAGGCTGTATCTGAAGAAGAAAGTAGTCGTACGCTAGACTACACCCCGGAATGTACCGTACGCTAGGCAGTATTTGAGGATTTGAGGGTCCAAATGGGTCGTATGCTAGACCGCATTGGAGTAGTTGAAGGTCAGAATGGATCGTACGTTAGATCGTATCTGAGTTGAAGGAGTCATATATTGAGCTGAGTCAGAATGAACCGTACGCTAGGCTATGTCTGATAGTATTCGTATATGTTGTATTTGCAATGAATATCTGGGATGGGCTTAAAGATGCCACCATTAGGAGGATATCCGAGTGTTTGTAGAATGAATGTTCATATGGATTATATCTGAGAGATGTAGTTGAATCCTGAATGTAATTGATAAAGATGTCCGTCTGAATGGACCTTTGTTTTGACTGTATTAGGAGGATAATTAACCTGAAAAACAAAGTTAGTCTCATGCCATGTCACGATGCATGAGATATTTTATGTTTATGAAAATAAATGCGAACGATGTATGCATGCGGATGCTGTGAAATGATGTAATGAATGAATTATGCGTCTGAAAAGTTTTTTTTTGGCGACCCCCTGGGGAAAATAAATCCCCATCTTCTGGTTGGAGATAGTTGTATTGATGACCCCTTCTCATCTAGGGATACTTGATTTCTGTCTGATGGTAGAAATATTTAACAGAAGCCTGGCTGGGGGTGGAAGAGATGACCAATTTGTCTAGTAATGCCAATTGCTTCTGGGGAATAACTGGCTTTGCTGGGGAATAGAATTAGCAACGGATTCATTGGAAAGCATGGTTAGACCTTCTCCTCGATCCTGAAGTCTCGTAGTGATTGCTATTTCTATTTTATGCATGCATTTTTGGTACACATCAATCATATTCAAATGCACATATCAATTCAAATTAAATCAATGGATGTTTATGCAAACAAAACAGAAAAAGTAAAACAAAAGCATCTTTTTGGAAATAAAATTATATTGATTTTGAAAGAGGGTCTATAAACAGGCAATTTGTGTACATGGAGACAGAGATCCTAGTAAGAGGAAATTGTCGAGAACATAAGAAAAGCTATGAAGGAAAAGCCATGTTGATTTTAATTCTACTACTGTCATTATGTCTTCAAGCGTCTCATCTCCTGCTGTCGGATAGAATTGATTGGCTTGTTCAGTCCCTTGAACTTGGATAAAGTTGTCTGAGAACGGGACATAGTCATACACTTTTAATCCCTAATTTTTGCTTGGACCGCCTTTTCAGGTTTTCAGTCCACCAGGATACCCTTTTTTGCCCAAGCCGCCTTTTCAGGTTTTTGACTTGCCGGGTGTACATTTTTATATGTTTATCCCTAATTTTTGCCCGAACCCTTTTGGTTCGCCGGGATGCCCTTACTTTTGCCTAGGTACGTCGACCTAGCGGGTCTCTTTTATGCGTAGTATTTTTTGACTATGTCTGCGTTCACGGGATGTGGGAAGTCTTCGCCGTCCATCGTAGCAAGTATCATGGCTCCACCAGAGAATACCTTCTTAACTACAAATGGCCCTTCGTATGTGGGAGTCCATTTGCCCCTGGGATCACCTTGTGGTAGAATGATACGCTTGATAACTAAGTCGCCGATTTGATACACCCGTCTCTTGACCTTTTTGTTGAATGCCTGGGTCATGCGCTTCTGATATATCTGCCCATGACAAACAGCCGCCAGTCTCTTTTCATCAATCAAATTTATCTGATCGAGTCGAGTCTGAATCCATTCATCCTCGTCTAAACCTGTCTCTTTCATGATTCTTAGAGAGGGAATCTGAACCTCTACCGGTAGGACGGCTTCCATTCCATAGACTAAAGAGAAAGGAGTTGCCCCTGTCGAAGTGCGTACTGAAGTGCGATAACCATGAAGAGCAAATGGTAACATCTCATGCCAGTCTTTGTACGTTACTGTCATCTTTTGTATGATCTTCTTGATATTCTTATTAGCAGCCTCCACGGCGCCGTTCATCTTTGGCCGGTACGGAGAAGAGTTATGGTGTTTTATCTTGAATTGCGTGCAGAGTTCAGTAATCAACTTGTTGTTCAAATTAGTGCCATTATCAGTGATAACTCTTTCAGGGACGCCATATCGGCAAATAAGACTATTCTTGATGAACCGTGCCACCACATTCTTGGTAACAGAAGCAAATGAGGCTGCCTCTACCCACTTTGTAAAGTAATCAATCGCAACAAGAATGAAGCGATGTCCGTTAGAAGCAGTAGGTTTAATCTCCCCAATCATATCAATGCCCCACATTGCAAAGGGCCAAGGGGATGTCAACACGTTTAAAGGAGCAGGAGGCACATGTACTTTATCCGCATAGATCTGGCACTTGTGACAAGTTTTGGAGTGATGGTGGCAATCAGCTTCCATGGTAGACCAATAATACCCTGATCTCAGAATCTTCTTGGCCATTGTATGTCCACTAGAGTGAGTCCCAAAAATACCGTCATGCATGTCTTCCATAATCTTTTCTGCTTCCTTTTTATCCACACAACGAAGCAAAGTCGAATCATGATTACGTTTGTATAATATTCCATTACTCAAAAAGAATTTAGCGGAGAACTTCCTCAGGAATTTTTTGTCATTGATGGACGCCCCTTCAGGGTATTCCCGAGCTTCTAAATATCTTTTTACTTCGTGGAACCAAGGTTTCTCTTCTACTTCATCAGCGTTAAGTTCATAACAATATGCTGGTTCATCTAGTCGTTCAATGGTGATCCTGGGAGCTTCATTGTCCCATCTGACTCTGAACATAGATGACATGGTGGCCAAGGCGTCTGCCAACTGATTCTCTTCTCGTGGAATATGTTCGAATGTAATCTTTTCAAAGTATGGGATTAATGTCAACACCCGCTCTCGATAAGGGATGAGATTCGGATGTTTAGTGTCCCATTCTCCTTTGATCTGGCTGATTACTAATGCTGAGTCTCCGTACACACTCAAAAACTTGATTCTCAGGTCTATAGCAGCTCTGAGTCCCAAAATACATGCTTCATACTCGGCCATATTGTTGGTACAATCGAAACATAGTCTAGCAGTGAAAGGCGTATGGCAACCCTTGGGAGAAATAATTACAACACCAACACCATTACCCAACGCATTAGAAGATCCATCGAAAACCATAGTCCATCGGGATCCTAGTTCGGGTCCTTCATCTGGTCCAGGTTCTTCGTAATCAGTAACAAGCATGACATCCTCATCTGGGAACTCAAAATTCATAGATTGGTAATCATCCACTGCTTGATGAGCCAAATGATCAGCTAGCACGCTTCCTTTGATTGCTTTCTGGGTAGTATACTGGATATCATACTCTGTTAAAATCATCTGCCATCTCGCTATTCTTCCGGAGAGGGCAGGTTTCTCAATTATGTATTTGATGGGATCCATCTTAGAAATCAACAAAGTGGTATGATTCAACATATATTGTCTTAGTCGGCGAGCAGCCCAGGCCAAAGCACAGCAAGTTCTCTCGAGCAGTGAGTATCTTGTTTCACAGTCGGTAAACTTTTTGCTAAGGTAGTATATGGCATGCTCTTTTCGACCAGACTCGTCATGTTGCCCCAACACACACCCCATTGAATTTTCTAATACAGTCAAATACATGATTAGAGGTCTTCCTTCAACTGGTGGCATTAGGATCGGAGGTTCCTGGAGATACTTCTTGATTTTGTCAAAAGCTTCTTGACATTCATCATTCCATATCATCTCTTGATTCTTCCTCAGTAGTTTGAAGATGGGTTTGCAGGTAGCAGTTAAATGGGAGATAAACCGGGCGATGTAATTCAAACGTCCCAAGAAACCTCTGACTTCCTTATCTGTACGGGGCACTGGCATTTCTTGGATAGCTCTCACCTTAGCTGGGTCAACCTCAATTCCTTTACCACTGACAATAAATCCCAAAAGTTTACCGGATCTTACTCCAAAGGTGCATTTGTTCGGGTTCAATCTCAGCTTGTATTTCTTCAACCTCTCAAACAATTTGTACAAATGATCGAGATGTTCTTCTTAGTATGAGATCTGGCTATCATGTCATCCACATATACTTCTATTTCATGATGAATCATATCATGGAACAAAACCACCATAGCACGCTGGTACGTTGCCCCGGCGTTCTTTAAACCGAATGACATTACTTTGTAACAGAAAGTGCCCCATTGCGTCACAAACATAGTTTTCTCCATGTCTTCAGGTGCCATCTTAATCTGGTTATAACCCGAGAATCCATCCATGAAGGAGAATACTTTGTGTTGAGCGGTATTGTCTACCAGAACATCAATGTGCGGGAGTGGAAAGTCATCTTTGGGACTCGCTTTATTCAAATCTCTGTAATCGACGCACATTCGCACCTTACCATCCTTCTTCGGTACCGGTACCACATTAGCAACCCATTGAGGATAAGAAGTAACAGCCAGAAAACCTGCATCAAATTGTTTCATAACCTCGGCTTTGATTTTCTCAGACATTTCAGGACGCATGCGGCGAACCTTTTGCTTAACAGGACGACAATCTTCCTTCGTTGGCAAACGATGCACTACTATATCAGTATCCAATCCTGGCATGTCTTCATAAGACCAAGCAAAAATCTCTACATAGTCATGTAACATCTGAATCAATCTTTCTTTAATACTGTTTTCCAAGCCTGCTCCTATTTTGACTTCTTTCTTGTCCACTTTAGTACCCAGGTTTACAATTTCGATTGACTCTTCATGCGGCTGTATAGTCTTCTCTTCTTGCAGTACCAGTCTGGCAAGTTCTCCAGGTACTTCACAATCTTCCTCACTTCCATCCTCGGCTTGGTAGATCAGATTTTCAAAGTCATAATGATCAATAGTAGAACTATTATCAACAGGATCCAGAGTGGGTATGGATCTGCAATTCGTTACGTGAGTGTGTGTAAGAAAACATAGCTTTTTCGGAAGATGACAGGAAAGATAGAGAGCGCAATATTTGAATGCAAAAAGTCCATTGATTTATTGAATGTGAATATGCTTATGAAAATGACAAAACCCTTAACAAATTAGCTATTGTGCCTCGGGCATAGACACAATGCTTTAAGAAGTTCAATTGTAAAACTAAAAATTTTTGCAACAATAAAACAGACAATAACAATTACTCCTGACTAAAGGAAATCGGGATAGTGTCTTCAGCCTTCCAATTATTGAGTCCGTCACCAATTGTTGGGAAAATCCAGCTATCCATGTCGCAATCGCTATCAGCATCTACTACAGCATTAATCTGATCTTTGACCACCCTTTCAGAGTTAAATCCCAGACCAGACTTGTTAGACTTGTATGGTACGTTGATCAGTTGACCCCAACCAGTACGACCACCGTTTTCAACCACGGCTTGAGCATCTTTCAGAGAAATCATGGCAGGAGGAGCACGAATAACCTTGGGCACAAGGGGAGTTGGCTTAAGGACAGGGCTGGTCGGAGGAACTACTTCAAATGACTGAGAAGGAGTCTCAAAGAATTCACCATCCATCTCGACGTATCTGAAGGCCTGCACACTACTGACAATATATTCTTCTTCTCCACACACAGTGACAATCTTACCCTCTATTGGATACCTCAGCTTTTGATGGAGAGATGAAGCTACAACACTTGCCCCATGAATCCAAGGGCGTCCCAGCAAGCAGGAATAGGCAGAACGAATGTTCATTACGTGAAAGATAGTGTTGAAGACTTGAGGTCCTATCTTGATAGGGAGAACCACTTCACCATGGACAACACTCTTCGCACCATCGTAAGCACGCACCACAATGTCACTAGGCTTCAGTTCAATGCTTTTACAGTCAAGTTTATCGAGCACGGCTTTCGGTAGTACATTCAAAGAAGAGCCATTATCGATCAACACATGAGACAAAGTGATCCCCTTACACTCAATGGAGATATGCAGAGCTTTATTGTGATTCTTTCCTGCTGGTGTCAGGTCAGCATCAGAAAAGCCTAGGCCATTGTCAACAGCCAGGTGAGCAACATAGTTTTCGAACTGATCGACGGATGTCTCCTGAGGTACATGAGCAGTCTTCAGGAATTTTATCAATGCATTGGCATGAGATTCAGAAGATAATAACAAGGATAACATCGAGATCTTAGACGGAGTATGCCCCAGCTGTTCTACCACATCAAAATCACTCTTGCGGATGATTTTCAGCATTTCTTCCATTTCTTGTTTGGCAACATCTTCAGTAGTAACTTCGACGGGTGTCCCTGACTGAGAAGGGTTAACTGGTTCCTTTCCTCGGGTTTCAGGGGCGGGATGCGAGATTTCTGGAGAGAAGATCCTTCCACTTCGAGTAACTTTACTAGTCCCAATAATGTCGTTAGGATTAGCAGAATTACCAACTTGCTTCACGCCATGGATGTAAATATCACCTCCATAATTCCACGGAATGGCTTTGCTTGAGGAATACGGTACTGGGCCAGGTGCAGTAATGATTAGGAAAGCTACCTTGGGCTCAGCAGTAATCTTCACAGGTACTCTAGTAGCGGTAATCTTCACTGGACCTTTGGACCTGACAATCACAGATATTTCTTCCACAGGGTTTTCCACCTTAGGAATCTTTTCGAAGAGAATTGTACGATCGTCCATCAGCCGTTGAATACCATTCCTCAACTTCAAGCACTCGTTGGGTCGAAGTACACAAAGATCGCAACTTTCAGCACAACCTGGAAATAAACCAGCTTGCAATAAATTCTTCTTGATGATCAGGAGAGGAGATGTTAAGTCTGCCACATTAGCAATGTGAGAATTGTCATTCATAGAATTAACAGTCTTGTCATGGTTAGGCATAGGAGCAGTGATGACATTAGGAGTCTCCGGAGGATCAAATTCAATTTCTCCCGTGTCGATCATATCCTGAATTTTATTCTTCAACAACCAACAATCGTTTGTATCATGCCCGGGGCTATCGGAGTGATATGCACACCTGGCATTGGGATTATAACGAGGAGAAGTAGTGTTGACATTCGCAGGAGGGCCTCTGAGGGTAATTAAATTCGCCTTCAGCATACCCTGCAGTGCTTGTGCTAAAGTCATATTGATCTTGGTAAACTGCCTTCTTGGCCTGTCTTGTCTGTGCTGGAAGTTTTGAGCTGGCGGGGCTGCAATTGTAACTGCTCCGATGGTATGGTCACGTCTTTTCTTGTTATGACTCCTTTCACCATACACATCATTTGACTCATTCTTTCCCTAATGGGTCTTTCTGGTGCTTGCGGAGGTAGCTGCCTGTATCTTTCCACTTCGAATACCACTTTCAACATGTTCACCCGTCAATATAAGGTCAGTGAAACCTGATGAAGAACTTCCCAGTAGATGGTTGTAGAATGGACCAGTCAGTGTACCCATGAACATGTCCACCAATTCTCGATCAGTCATAGGGGGTTTGACTCTGCCAGCCAAATCTCTCCATTTTTGAGCATATTCTTTGAAGCTTTCTTTAGAGCCCATAGTCATATTCTGCAACTGTAGCCGAGTAGGCGCCAATTCAGAATTGTATTGGTAGTGCTTGTAGAAAGTTGTCGCTAAATCAGTCCAGGTGCGGATGTTAGAGCTCTCGAGCTGATAATACCACTCCCACTGTGTGCCAGACAGGCTCTCCTGGAAGAAATGGATCCATAGTTTCCTATCAGTGGTATACGGCTGAATCTTTCTCACATAAGCTCTCAAATGCATCTGAGGACAAGACGCCCCATCATACTTAGTGAAAGCGGGGACCTTGAATTTGCGGGGAATGACCACATCAGAGACCAGTCCCAAGCTTTCGAAATCCAGACCGGGCGCCTTCTGACCCTCCATAGCTAGCATGCGTTCTTCCAACAACTTATACTTATCCTCTTTTGGAGAGTACTGTTCATCTTCATAATCTTCATCGTCGTCCTCCTGGTTGAGGGGATCAGCATTCTCATCTTCCGAATCATTTCCTGTCTCCTCCTCTTGATCCTTCGGAAGTCTAATCTTGATTCCCGCAGCCTGTCCTTTACGCCTTCTTCCCGGGTTAATGTAACTCACAGGTTTCTGGTCTTTCTTCTTCTCGAGCAAGAGAGCCTTCAGTTCCTCCTGCCCCTTGGATAAGCTCAGCATCATCTCCTGGAATTGAGCATTCTGAGCCTGGAGATCTTTGACAGTTTGTTTGAGAGCCATTTTTCTGTTTGCAAGGAAGATCGTGAGAATATTGATCTTTTGGGATACCTGTTATGCAATGTTATGTCATGCTATGCAATGTATGAAATGTTTTCAAGGACTTTTGGAATTTAACTTTGCGTAAACCACCAAAAAGAGGGAAACTTTTATTAATAATTTTTTTAATCAATGTTCATTACAAAAGGAAATAATAAAAATACAATGAAAGCTCAAATCTCCCAGGGACGGCTTCTTTTCGGACGAAGATATGTATTGAGTCTTCGTTCCTCATTAAGCTGGCTGGTGAGCTCTAATACTTTCTTCCTTTCTGCAACGAACTGAGTCTCAAAAGTATCCCTTTCCTCTCTCAACTGGATCCAGGATCTTTTTAATTCTTCAACCTCGGTAGGCATATCTGGATAAGGAATGATCTGAGGAGTACCTCCGTCAACTTCTGGTTCAACAATCAGCGGTCCGACTGCAAGGTATGGCATGACAAGTTCACGAGCTCTGGCGCGTACCCATCTGAGATAAGGTTCCATGGGAATAGAGTTTTTTTGTCCTAAAGTACTTCTTTTTACCATGCCCCAGGCTCGTACAAATCTCTGACGGAGACCTTGGGAATCGGTGTCATAATTAAACACAGTGCCTTGAATAATTCTTTCATGTGGACCCTCTCTTCGAGCATACCCCAATTGGCGCAGGGCTAAAGCTGGGTTATAAGTAATACCTCCTCTTATCCCCAGGAGTGGTACGTTAGAGAATTCTCCACAACGGTCAATGATGATAACATTTTCTTTGAGATGAGGACACCAACGGATGTCTGAATGGGAAAGCGACATTATCCTTTGAGACCATTTCAGATTTTGCTCATTCTTCAAGACTGATTGAGGAAGGTGTGAAATAAACCACCTAGACAATAGAGGTATGCAGCACATGAGAGTCCCTTGCCTTTTCATAGTACGGGTGTGAAGGGAATGCAGAATGTCTCCAAGCAAGGTAGGCACAGGGTTATGAGTGAGAAATATCTTAATAGCATTCATATCTACGAATTGGTCTGGATTAGGAAATAACACCAACCCATAGATTAGTAATGCTATAACGTCTTCGAAAGCATGGACATTCATAATTTTTAGGAATTCTCGGGCCTTATTTATCAGAAATTTGGCAAGTAAACCCTTAATTCCACTTCTTGCTACCCAGTTGGTTTCAATGTCTGACTTTGTCATGTGTAAAGCTGCGGCAACTTCTTCAGACTTCGGAATCTTTTCTAAACCACTGAAAGGTGTTTGATCAAGAATAGGTATCCCAAGCAGCCTGGAGAATTCTTCTAATGTGGGTACCAACTGATAATCTGGGAATGTGAAGCAATGATGTTTAGGATCGAAGAACTGGAATAGAACCTTCATCATATCTTCTTTGAAACCAGTGGTAACCAAACTGAGGAGAGAACCATGTTTCTTGACGAACTGAGCCTGATCGGGAAGTTCTGACACTAAATCTTTGAGTTGAGGAGAGACGGCTACCAAATTGATCCGGATGGTCTTCCTGGGAGTCATAGCCTGTTTCAGAGCAAAGTTAAATCCCTAAGTCCTTGAAATGGTTAGTACAATGCCATGATGTTATGATGTTATGATGTCATGATGTTATGATGTTATGATGTTAAATAAGTAACAAGCACAAACAAGTCACACAACAATCATTCTTAGGTTTTAAGGCTTGCATGAGTTCCATAGGTAAATACCCTCCCCACTGAAGTTTGGTTGGTTCAACCTGTCCTAGAATAGTAACCGGGTTCTAGAAGGATCTCAAATCATTGACCTTCCTTTAAATCCACCTCAGTGCAACACCAAGTGGTTGACCGAAGCTTCCCTAAAGTCCAATCTCAAAGAGTGTAGTATCGAGTCTCAACCAACCCCAGTCGGAACCGAAGTCAGTTATCTCACTACTTTCTAATGGCTAGGATGAGTCAATTAGGGTTCTAAAGGTCTGGTTAATGCTTTGATGACACCACGCGGAAGCCAAATTTTTCCTCAAGTAAACATGAGGAACATCAGGACATCCAAAGTGTTACATTAACGTAGCCATCATTTTGACCATTCTAGTATACGCCAGATAGTCGCGATGATCTATTGCTACTTACCTAAGGTACACTAGATCCGGGTGTAGGATCTTTCACTCAAGCATAAAATACCCAAGCAATCCCTTAAAAGCAAATCAGATAATTTGAATAAGTGATCTTGTTTTTAAGGTAACCTCTCTTTTTAAGGGTCCCCAACAGAGTCGCCAGTTCTGTCATACGGTGAACTGACTTTGGTGTGTTTTTGCTTTGGAAAGCAAATGTCGCGGATAGCAAGAGTCGCCACCGACTTTTCTTTTATCCAATAAGGAAAGGTGGAAAAGAACAGGAAAGACCTTAATTAGATTTTGGGTTCGGGAGGTACATTATACAAAGGGAAGGTGTTAGCATCCTTTGGATCCATGGTTATCCATGGGCTCTTAATTGTTGGATCACTTATGTTTGTCTGAAAAAAATGTTTGTGAATTGCTTAAAAAATGTTTTGAAAAGAGAATTTAACTTTGTAATGATTCTTGTATGAATGTATACAAAGTGGTTATCTCGTTTAGTTTTGAAAGTTACTTAGAAAAATATAACTCGGTAATGATTCTAGTATGAATGTATACCAAGTGGTGATTTTCTCAAGATGTTTTGAAAGGTGTGGGGTGTGAAAAATATTTTAGGTGGTGAGCCAGCAATTAAGGGTTATACCTACCCAAGGCCTTTATGGGCATTTCCTATCCTTATGAGGGTAAAACTGTCCTTACTATTAAGAAGTAAGTAGTTTTATCCTTTGGATGTAAAAGGGTCATCGATTGGTCATTAAAGGCAACATTTGTAAGGATACCTTAGCATTCGAAGGGACGATCATCATTTAACCGTAGGCTACAACGAAGGGTCATCGAGGGGCAAAATCATATATTCGCAGGCAACATCCGAGGGACTATGATTTATTTTATAGGGACATGATGATTTAACCGAAGGGTCTTTGCTAAGTGTATCCCCACATTCGCGGGACATGACCATAATGCCATAATATCGTAAGGCAACAAGAGAGGTCCAAGATCACATATTCAACGGCAATATTTTACGATCGATTATGTAGTTGTAATCAATTAGGTAATTAGGTCCATATTAATCAAGTAATTAGGAGGAATCTCCACATTAAAATCAATTAAATAAATAGGATGAATCTCTACATTAAAATCAATTAAGTAAATAGGATGAATCTCCACAAGGGTATCCCACAAATAAAGTGGGATACCTAGCAAGCTACCCTCTTCGGGAGTATGTGAGTCCTTACAATATTCAGCAAACAGGTCAGAATACCAAATGGGGGTGCAATCGAGGATTACACCGCAAAAGAAACACAGCAGTAGGAATGTCAGGCAAAATAACGCATGATTAAAATAGAACAGATCAGATAAGCATAGAACAGAACAACCAAAATATTAGCGATTGTCACGTTCGCCTCTGCCTCGCCTAGCGAAGGCTTAGCGAATGCTCGCTTAGCGATGTGCTAGCGAGCGGCTGCGGGTTTTGAATTCCAGAACAGTACGATCTCAGCATGCTGCACGCCCTATGGCATTCAATTACAGAAATAACATGGTCAAACATTCAGGATATTCAGGCACATTTAAACTCACATGCAAACTCTAATTACATATCCAGAAATTCAATCATGATGCATTATGTATTCAGAGATTATAGATTGGAAGCATAAAACAGTAGTGATGCGCAAACCTGTTTGCAATCGAATTGCAACGTTGAATTGGCAGGTCACTTTTGGTATCAGATTGAGTTGGGCGGAGGTAACTTTTTGGGCAGATGAGTTGCCTTCAGGGTTTCCTTCAGGGTTGCTCTGAATCCTCTTGGTTAGCCTCCAAGGTTTGATTGCTAGGGTTCCGGTTCGTCTCCTTCTGTTTCCCCCTTTCTGACTGAAATGTTGGTATTTATAATGGTTTATTGTGACCTAATGGGCTCAGAATGAAGCCCAGAATTTTCTGGTATTCGCAAGCTTCGCTAGGCGAGTATTGTAGCGAAGGGTTCGCTAGGCGAAGGATTTGCTCGCCTAGCGAGCATGCCAGTTTGGGCCATTTTCTGGATTTGGCCATCTGCGAGCTGGGTTTTGGTTCCTTTAAGGTCAATGCCTTGGAAAATAAGTTGGGGTGCCTCAAAAAAGTCTTGCAAAATTAACGGGCGAATTTTGGGGTATGACACATATATAGTCATACCTGCAACTGTAATTGGCCCCACGTAGTTAGAGTTATCGATTAATGTACCTTACGTATACATTTGGCACCAGTCGTGGGGTCTGGTAAAACTAGCTTGGCCACACAACCAAATGCAAACATAAATCCCTTATTGTCCCACTATGGTAAGGGCGACCATCAGCAGCAACAAAAACTAATACCAACTCGACATATCTGAGATGTTTGTCACTATAAAGGAATTATGTCTCCAGAACGAGACCACACAAGACAATGTATATCATTTACAACAACATAACTAATAAGCAATAAGGAGGAACACTTCATGGATCATTAACCTTTAGCAACCGAGAAATGGGATGCCTAAGTCCCTGACACTTTCAAGTTTTCCTCATTGCTTATGTTTGATGTTAAGAGTGATCCTTAGGAGCACATCATCACCATCAACACACAAATGTCTATCATTAGGGTAACTAACTCCTTTAAATGCAAGTTAATGGCAAGAACAATGAAGGAAGCAACCCTCTGATGGTATATGAGCATCTTAAGTTTCTCAATAACGAGTTACCAGGACCTAAAAATATATTATTAAGCAGTTTTCAACCAACAAATTTTGGAAAGTCTCAACCACGAGCCTTTTTAATGTTTGTCAAGGTCATTCAGAGTCATTTTGAGAATACTTGATTGAGTTTGATGAAAGAAATCATCAAGGTCACCCATCCTAACCAAGAAATATTTGTAATGGCCTTATAGAATAACCTCTAAATGGGGAACTTTAACGAGTCCCTAGCGTAAAATTTAACATCCTCGATAAAGGAGATTGTGGCCAGAGTTAAGTGTTATATTAAGGGAGAGGAAAGTAATGCAAAGAAAAGAATTAGGGATGCGAAAAGATCGAGTTAGTGAAAATTCGAGACAATAGTACAATGGGAGAATTAGAGCATAATATTAGTTTGCGAGAAATTTGTCTTCAAACCCGCTCAAAAGCCATTGAAATGCTTCATCCCACTAAACACAATGAGGGAGTGAATCCTTCAGGATGTCTATCATACCAATATCATTCTTAAACCCCACTCCCCCATAAGAGATTCCATGGTAAGCAAACTATATAAATGGTGCAAGTATCACAAGATATGGGCCCATCATATCGATGACTACCAACATCTTGTTAGAACAATATTTGATTATGCATCTATATCTTGAGTTTTGATGATAAGAATGTTGTATTTGTGTGAGAACAATTTTGGTACCCTAATGGTTTTTTATTGTGTAGCTTTAACAGCCAATTCTGATTTTGAGTTTATGACATGCAACATCATCAGTTTCTGAACACTATGTTCCAAATTTCGCTTATGCGCTAATCATGAGATGTTCTGAAAGACGTCAAGTTACTGCTGCAATAATCTTTATGCTTTTTAGTTGATTCACTCCTGAGAAGTTTCTGAAGAGACACAATGTTGTTGTTGCAATGTTCTCCCCGCTTCTACTTCTGGATGTGACTTTGATCATCAAGCTTCTCAAGAATGGAAAGCTTCTGAAGTTTTATTACTTAGCTAAAGATTTTGAAGATCTCAAGTCATACATTGAGGTTATCAAGGTTCTGACTGAAGAGTCTGAAGATTCTGAAGATACTAAAGATCTCAAGCCAGACTACTGACGTTGTCAAGGTTCTGACTAAAGATTCTGAAGTTTTTGAACCCAGTTGTATGTTTCTTCGTTTCATGCTTCATCAACCATTCATCAAAAGCCAATGACTTTAAAGATAAAATCAAAATGGATATGTGATCAAATAGTACATGGTACAAATCAAATGTTCCTTCCACTACCTGATATCATGGGCAAAGGATAGAACTATACATCACACATGTCACTGATATTATGGGCGAAGGATTGTACTATGTATCACTCCTTTCACCAATCCAACAGTGGACAACCACTATATTGGTATCCTTATTTTTACCTCAAACGGTCTCTTTTTCATGTTATATAAAGAGGACTTGGAGACTTGAAGAAATATTATTGCAACAATTTTACAAGATTGTTTTCTATGTGAAAAAGATCTAGACTTTGTTCATACTTTTCTTTAAGTGTTTGTTTTTCATTTGTGTAAAATCTGCTTGTGTGGAAGCATCTTGTAAACACAAAACTTTGATTCAAACTTGTTGTTTGTGATTCCTTAAAGAGACTAGGGTATAGTCGGATCCTTGAGAAGACAAAGAAGGTTATTCTTTGTGATTATTGTAATCAGTTGATTATTATGGATTAAGTCCTTATGTATAAGGAAAAATCACCTTGACGGGTGGACTGAAGTAGTTTTGAGTTTCAAGCGAACCAGGATAAAAATATTTATGTTTTTATCTCTTTGTTCTTAGTATTTGTGTGGTGTTCTTGAGTTGTTAAAAAACTTTTGTTTTTAAAACCCAATTCAAACCCCCTATTTCTTTTGTTTTTCACACCTTCAATTGGCATCGAAGCTCTGGTTCTGATTGTGATAAAAAAATTATCCACATTTCACTGTGTTCAGTATCGATCCAGTTTGTGTGAGAAACAACGGTCCCTGCTAACAACAATGTTGTCGCTACTAACAACAATGAGAGAGATCACTACAGTGTTAAACCACCAATCTTTGATGGTGAGAAGTTTGATTACTGGAAAGATAGAATCAAAAGTTTCTTTCTTGGATATCATTTTGATCTCTAGGATCTTTTAGTCGATTGTTATGTTCACCAAGTTAATGTTGGAGGAAATAATATAGCAAGAAATGCTATGACAGATCAACAGAAGAAGGATTTCAAGAATCATCATAAGGCTAGAACTATATTGCTAAATGATATCTCTTATACTGAGTCTGAGAAGATAATTAACAGAGATTCCGCTAAGTCTATTTTTGATTCCTTGAGAATGACTCATGAAGGGAATGCTCAAGTAAATGAGACAAAGGCTTTGGCCTTAATCCAAAAGTATAAAGCATTCATAATGGAAGATGATGAAACCGCTAAGACTATGTTCTCAATATTTCATATGCTCGTTACAGGACTGAAAGTTCTGGATAAAGGATACTTTACGGCTGACCATGTTAAGAAGATAATCAAAAGTCTCCATAAATAATGGAGACCTATGGTACCTGCTTTAAAGTTGTCAAAGGATCTTAACAATATCAGTCTTAAAGAACTTGTTAGTTCTTCGATAAGCCATGAGATAGAACTCGAGGAAGATGAACCTCATAAGCAAGGTAAATTTTTTACTTTAAAGTCTAAGCCTGCAAAGACAAAAGCATATTAAGCTGAAGAAGAATCAGAAGTTTATGATGAAGACTTAGAAGATGATGATGATTTGTCTATGATCTCCAAGAGGGTCAACAAACTCTAGAGGCATAAGTAGAATGGTCAAAGAAAGTTCAAAGAAGCTATGAGGACTGCTGGTCATTCTGATTCTTCGTCTGAATAGAAGAATCAAGGTTCTGGTTAAGAGGTTATATGCTTTGAGTGCAAGGAGTCAGGCCACTACAAGAATGAGTGTCCTAAGCTGAAAAAGGATAGAAGGCTTGAGAAGAAGTTTTCTAAAGACGAGAATGGGTTGATGGCTACATGGGACGACTCAGAATTAGAAGAAAAAGATTCTAGCGGGGAACAAGTCAATGTTGCATTGATGGCAACTACAGCTGATCTAGAAGGTTCTTGAGAACCTGAAGACTAGATGTTGTCAGAATCAGAATCAGACTCTGATTCTGAAGAGGTATTTTCTAAACTATCTCATTCTGATTTAGAGTCATGTCTCTCTAAAATACTGGAAAAGTACCAGAGTCTTCAGAGTAGGTACAAAGACCTTAAACAAGTCCAAGTAGTTGCTTCTGAAACTCGTAGTGAGCTTGAGAAAGATATTTCCTCCCTAAATAAAAAAAAATCTTTAGAAAGTAACAACTCTGCTTTGAAAACTAAAATTTAAAACTAGAGGAATAAATAGTCTCAAGAGCTTCTAGTACTAATTGCGTCATTATATACGATAGAGCATTCCAGTACTTTCTGGCTAAAAGCATAGATAAAAGAAAAATGGCTTCTTTGATCTATGGAGTTATCAAAAATGGAAAGAAAGGTTTAGGTTGTACAGAAACTATAAAACCTGACGAAAGTAAGAAGGTAAACCTGAAACCTCCCTATAAGCATTTTGTGTCTGCTGGCACTGAGCTTGATTTTTAAGCACAGACACAGAAACTTATAGAGGATAAGAACTCAGTTCTCAAACCTAAATGTAATGCATAAATTTCACTTGATTATCCTGTTGCACAAATACCCAAGGGTGTGAGAAACTCTGGGGAAAATAATAAGAGATAACCCAGAAAGTGGGTACCTAAGGATAAGATCATATATGTTACAGACATCCTTAACAACTCAGTTGAAACATCAATCATGGTACCTAGACAATGGATGCTTGCGACATATGACAGGCAGAAGGTCTATGTTCCAAGATTTTGAAAACTTAAGCCTATAGGCTTCGTTGGTTTCGGAGGGAACCATAAAGGGAAGACCATTGGCTCCAGAACTGTTGGTAACGGTAAACTTCCTTCTATTACTAATGTTATTTTGGTCGATGGTTTGATACATAACTTATTGTCTATTAGCCAACTTAGTGACAATGACTATGATATCATTTTTAATCAAAAGTCTTATAAGACTATTAGTCATAAATATGGTACGGTCCTTTTTAATGGAAAGAGAAAGAACAACATTTATAAAACCATACTTTCTGATCTTGAGGATCAAAATGTTAAATGTTTTATGTCTGTTAATTAGGAGAAATGGGTATGACACATACTTTTGGGCCATGTTAGCAGGAGAAGGATTTCTCAGCTAAATAAGCTTGTATTAGTCAGAGGCTTACCCAACCTGAAGTTCGCTTCAGATGCTCTTTGTGAAGCATGTCATAAAGGTAAGTTTTCTAAAATATCTATCAAAGCGAAAACTGTTGTTTCTACCTCTAGGCCATGAGAACTTCTGCACATTGATTTGTTTGGGCCAGTGAAAATTGCCTCTATCAGTGGTAAGAAGTATGGATTGGTCATCATTGATAACTATAGTCATTGGACATCGGTAAAGTTCTTGAAACACAAGGATGAGTCACATTTTGTGTTCTCTACTTTTTGCTCACAAGTGCAAACAGAGATGAATTGCAAAATAGTCAGAAGTGATCATGATGGCGAATTTGAAAAATAAACATTTTGAAAATATTTTTGATGCAAATGCATTTCCCATGATTTCTCATGTCCGAGAACTCCACAACAAAATGGGATTGTAGAAAGGAAGAATAGGACTTTGCAAGAAATGGCTCACACCATGATCCAAGAAATTGATATGGTTAAGCATTTCTGGGTAGAAGCAGTTAACACAACTTGTTATATTCATAACAGGATTTCTATTAGACCTATTATGGGTAAGACTCCTTATGAATTGTGGAAGAACAAAAATCCTAGCATTTCTTACTTTCATCCTTTTGACTATGAGTGTTTTATATTAAACACTAAAGAGAATCTTGGCAAGTTTGACTCTAAGGCACATAAGTGCTCATTGTTAGGATATTCTGAATGCTCAAAAGGCTATAGAGTCTTTAACATTAAAACACGAATTGTTGAAGAATCAATTCATGTTAGATTAAATGACAAGCTTGAACCTGAAAAGTCAGTTAGTTGAGAAATTTGCAGATATGAAGATAAAGACTCAGAAGGTAAAGAAAAAGACTCAGAAGCAACTCAACCAGAAGCCATTATTGTCCCAACTCAGAAGAAGAGTAGATCAAGAACTTCTCGTTCTGAAGAATTGATTATGGGAGATAAAGACACGCCAATCAGAACTTGATCTTCATTCAAACCTTCTGAATAAACTCTTATGGGTTTGTATCTCTGATAGAGCCCACATCTACTGATGAATCTCTTCTGGATAATGAATGGATTTTGGTTATGAAAAAGGAAGTTAATCAATTCACCATAACCGAATTTTGGGGTCTTAATTTAGAAACCAAAGGGTTTCCATGTCATTGGAACCAGATGGGTTTTTAGAAACAAGCTCAATGAGAAGGGCGAAGTCGTCAGAAATAAGGCTCGACTGGTAGCACAAGGTTATAGTCAATAAAAAGGTATAGACTATACAGAAACCTTTGCTCCAATTTCTAGGTTAGTGTTTATTCATCTTTTAATTTCGTTTGTAGGCAATCATAACACCATTCTTTATCAGATGAATGTTAATAGTGCATTCTTAAATGGATACATATCTGAAGAAGTGTATGTGCATCAACCCCCTGGTTTTGAAAGTTCTCAAAACCCAAATTTTGTTTTTAAACTAAAAAAGTCATTATATGGCCTGAAACAAGCTCCCAGAGCTTGGTATGTGTCATACGGTGAACTGACTTGGGGTGTTTTGCTTTTTATCGCAATGTCGCGGATAGCAAGAGTCGCCACCGACTTTTCTTTTATCCAATAAGGAAAGGTGGAAAAGAACAGGAAAGACCTCAATAGATTTTGGGTTCGGGAGGTACATTATACAAAGGGAAGGTGTTAACACCCTTTGTATCCATGGTTATCCATGGGCTCTTAATTACTGGATCACTTATATTTTTGTCTGAAAAGTGTCGGTGAATTGCTTAAAAAAATTTTTGAAAGAGAGTTTAACTTTGTAATGATTCTCGTATGAATGTATACAAAGTATTTATCTCATTTGATTTTGAAAATGGTTTAGAAAAATATAACTCGGTAATGATTCTAGTATGAATGTATACCAAGTGGTGATTTTCTAGGATTTGTAAAGTGTAAAGTGTGAGGGGTGGAAAATGTTTTAGGTTATGATCCAGTAATTGAGAGTTATACCTTCCTGAGGTCGTTATGGGCATTTCCTATCCTTATGAGGGTAAAACTGTCCTTACTATTGAGAAGTAAGTAGTTTTATCCTTTGGATGTTTAAGGGTCATCGTAGGGTCATCGATAGGTCATTGAAGGCAACAGTTGTAAGGATATCTTAGCATTCGAAGGGACGATCATCATTTAACCGTAGGCTACACCGAAGGGTCATCGAGGGACAAAATCGTATTTTCGAAGGCAACATCCGAGGGACCATGATTTATTTTATGATGATTTAATCGAAGGGTCTTTGCTAAGTGTATCCCTACATTCGCGGGACATGACCGTAATACCGTAATATCGTAAGGCAAAAGAGAGGTCCAAGATCACATATTTAAAGGCCATATTGTAAAGTTAATTAGGTGATTATGATGAATCTCCACATTAAAATCAATACATTAAAATTAATACATTAAAATTAATACATTAAAATTAACACATTAAAATTAATTAAGTAATTTAGGGTGAGTCTCCACAAGGGTATCCCACAAATAAAGTGGAAGACCTAACAGCAATCTTTTCCTGGGACATGTGAACCTTGGCAAAATTCAGCAAACGGGTTAGAATACCAAATCGGGGTGTAATCGAAGATTACACCGTAAAAGAAAATACAGCAGCATGAATGTCAGGCAAAATAGTGCATAATTAACATAGAATAGATCAGATACGCATAGGACATAACAAACAAAATATTAGCGACTGTCCCGTTCGCCTCTGCCTCGCCTAGCGAGGGCCTAGCGAATACTCGCTACATGCTCGCTTAGCGATGTGCTAGCGAGCGGCTGTGGGTTTTGAATTTCAGAACAGTATGACTTCAACCTGCGGCATGGCTTATGGCATCCAACACATAATTATACGGTTCAGCATTCACAATATTCAGGCACACTTAAATTCACATGCAAAACCTCAAATATGTTTATGAATTCAATTATAACATCACATGCAAGTTAAGAACATAAAGCGGTATCACATGCAAATTAAGAAAATAAAGCGATAATAGTAATGCAAACCTGTTTGCAATCGAATTGCAACCTTGAATTGGCGAGCCGGATTGAGTTGGGCGGTGGTAGCTTCGGAGCGGAGGAGCGGCCTTCAGGGTTTCTAAAGTAGCCTCCAGGGTTTTTGGGCCAGGGTTTTCGTCTGTCTCCCTCTGTTTTTCGTCCTCTCTTTCATTACTAAAGTGCTGGTATTTATAATGCCCTTTTTCATGACCTAATGGGCTCAGAACGAAGCCCAAAATTTTTTGTTGTCTGTCAGCCTCGCTAGGCGAGCTGGTAGCGAACGTTTGCTTCGCTAGGCGAGCGTGTAGCGAACGTTCGCTAGGCGAGCGTGTAGCGAACGTAACGTTCGCTAGGCGAGCGTGTAGCGAACAGGCCAGTTTGGGCCATTTTCTGGATTGGGCCATTCGTGAGCTGGGCCTTTGTCCCTTTAAGATCAGTGCCATAAAATGAGTCGGAATGCCCCTGAAAAATGTCTTGAAATATTAATGGGCAAATTTTGGGGTATGACAGCTGCCCCTGTTCAATATTCTTGAACCGAGAGAGTAGAATGGTATGTGCCGTTCGTGGTCTGGAGGTGAAAGATTATTGAACACTAGAATGCCCCAACAATTTGCGCTTGTCCATCAGTCTTGACGGAGATGGGCTTAAAGATGCCATCCAGGAAGTTTGATGAGGAGATTTCCAGATTGTGTCGTACGTTAGACGATATCTGGAGACATGGGTGTCACACCGGGTCGTACATCAGACCGTATAGTGAGTCATCCATTATGCTGTCGACTTCGCCAGGGAGTCGGAGTATGCTATATACTGCTGGGGATAAGGGATCAGAATGGATCATACACTGGACCGTATCTGAATACCGGAGTGAGCTGTTCGTTAGGCAGATGACTTTGCCGAGGATGAAAAATCAGAATGGATCGTACGCTAGATCGTCTCTGAGTTGAAGATCCAAATGGGTCTTATGATAGACTGTATTGGAGTTGCAGTATGAGCCGTCCATTAGGCTGAATCTGATGATAAAAGGGGGTAGTCGTACACTAGACTACACTTCAGAAATGTACCGTACACTAGGTAGCATCTGAGAAGATGAAGGTTTAACTTGGTCGTACATTAAACCATATCTGAGCAGAATGTGCCGTCCATTAGGCTAAATCTGATGATAAAAGGGGGTAGTCGTACACTAGACTACACTTCAGAAATGTACCGTACACTAGGTAGCATCTGAGAAGATGAAGGTTTAACTTGGTCGTACATTAAACCATATCTGAGCAGAATGAGCCGTCCATTAGGCTAAATCTGATGATAAAAGGGGGTAGTCGTACACTAGACTACACTTCAGAAATGTACCGTACACTAGGTAGTATCTGAGAAGATGAAGGTTTAACTTGGTCGTACATTAAACCATATCTGAGCAGAATGAGCCGTCCATTAGGCTGAATCTGCTGAAAAGGGAGTAGTCGTACACTAGACTACCATTCAGAAATGTACCTGTCCGAAGGTAGCATCTGAGAAGATGAAGGTTTAACTTGGTCGTACATTAAACCATATCTGAGCAGAATGAGCCGTCCATTAGGCTGAATCTGCTGAAAAGGGAGTAGTCGTACACTAGACTACCATTCAGAAATGTACTTGTCCGAAGGTAGCATCTGAGAAGATGAAGGTTTAACTTGGTCGTACATTAAACCATATCTGAGCAGAATGAGCCGTCCATTAGGCTGAATCTGCTTAAAAGGGAGTAGTCGTACACTAGACTACCATTCAGAAATGTACCTGTCCGAAGGTAGCATCTGAGGAGGGAGTAGCCGTATACTAGACTACCATTCAAAAATGTACCTGTCCGAAGGTAGCATCTGAGGAAGGAAGTAGCCGTATACTAGACTACCATTCAGGAATGTACCTGTCCGAAGGTAGCACCTGAGCAAGGGAGTAGCCGTATACCAGACTACCATTCAGGAATGTACCTGTCCGAAGGTAGCACCTGAGCAAGGGAGTAGCCGTATACCAGACTACCATTCAGGAATGTACCTGTCCGAAGGTAGCACCTGAGCAAGGGAGTAGCCGTATACCAGACTACCATTCAGGAATGTACCTGTCCGAAGGTAGCACCTGAGTAAGGGAGTAGCCGTATACCAGACTACCATTCAGGAATGTACCTGTCCGAAGGTAGCACCTGAGCAAGGGGAGTAGCCATATACCAGACTACCATTCAGGAATGTACCTGTCCGAAGGTAGCACCTGAGCAAGGGGAGTAGCCGTATACCAGACTACCATTCAGGAATGTACCTGTCCGAAGGTAGCACCTGAGCAAGGGAGTAGCCGTATACCAGACTACCATTCAGGAATGTACCTGTCCGAAGGTAGCACCTGAGCAAGGGAGTAGCCGTATACCGGACTACCATTTAGGAATGTACCTGTCCGAAGGTAGCACCTGAGCAAGGGGAGTAGCCGTATACCAGACTACCATTCAGGAATGTACCTGTCCGAAGGTAGCACCTGAGCAAGGGGAGTAGCCGTATACCAGACTACCATTCAGGAATGTACCTGTCCGAAGGTAGCACCTGAGCAAGGGGAGTAGCCGTATACCAGACTACCATTCAGGAATGTACCTGTCCGAAGGTAGCACCTGAGCAAGGGGAGTAGCCGTATACCAGACTACCATTCAGGAATGTACCTGTCCGAAGGTAGCACCTGAGCAAGGGGAGTAGCCGTATACCAGACTACCATTCAGGAATGTACCTGTCCGAAGGTAGCACCTGAGCAAGGGGAGTAGCCGTATACCAGACTACCATTCAGGAATGTACCTGTCCGAAGGTAGCACCTGAGCAAGGGGAGTAGCCGTATACCAGACTACCATTCAGGAATGTACCTGTCCGAAGGTAGCACCTGAGCAAGGGGAGTAGCCGTATACCAGACTACCATTCAGGAATGTACCTGTCCGAAGGTAGCACCTGAGCAAGGGGAGTAGCCGTATACCAGACTACCATTCAGGAATGTACCTGTCCGAAGGTAGCACCTGAGCAAGGGGAGTAGCCGTATACCAGACTACCATTCAGGAATGTACCTGTCCGAAGGTAGCACCTGAGCAAGGGGAGTAGCCGTATACCAGACTACCATTCAGGAATGTACCTGTCCGAAGGTAGCACCTGAGCAAGGGAAGTAGCCGTATACCAGACTACCATTCAGAAATGTACCTGTCCGAAGGTAGCATCTGAGTAAGGGAGTAGCCGTATACTAGACTACCATTCAGAAATGTACCTGTCCGAAGGTAGCATCTGAGTAAGGGAGTAGCCGTATACTAGACTACCATTCAGAAATGTACCTATCCGAAGGTAGCATCTGAGGAGATAAAGGTCTAACTTGGTCGTACATTAAACCTTATCTGAGTTGTCCGAGGACTTGACGGTCTAACTTGGTCGTACATTAGACTGTATTTGCAGAATCTGACTTGAAGGTCTAACTTGGTCGTACATTAGACTGTATTTGAGTGGTATTTGAAGATTTGAAGGTCTAATTTGGTCGTACATTAGACTGTATCTGAGTTAATGAAGGTCAGAATGGATCGTACGCTAGATCGTATCTGAGTTGAAGGAGTCATATGTTGAGATGAATCAGGATGAACCGTACGCTAGGCTATATCTGAGAAGTGAAGGTCCAACTGGGTCGTACATTAAACCGTGTTGGGATAGTTGAAGATCAGAATGGATCGTCCGTTAGATCGTATCTGAGTGGAAGGAGTCATATGTTGGGCTGAATCAGAAAGAACCGTACGGTAGGCCATATCTGATAGTATTTGTGTATGCTGTATTTGCAATGAATATTTGGGATGGGCTTATAGATGCCATCGTTAGGAGGATGTCAGAATGGATGTTGACATGGAGCAGATCTGAAAGATGTATCTGAAGAAGAAAGTAGTCGTACGCTAGACTACACCTCAGAATATACCGTATGCTAGGCAGTGTCTGAGGGTTATAGTTGAATTCTGAATGTAATTGATGAGGATGTCCGTCTGAATGGACCTTTGTTTTGACTGTGTCAGGAGGATGATTAACCTGAAAAATAAAGTTAGCTTCATGCCATGTCATGATGCATGAGATGCAAATGTTGTATGCATGCGAAATGATGTAATGAGTGAATTATGCGTCTGAAATAAATGCGAACATTGTATGCATGTATATGTTATGAAATGATGTAATGTATATGATGCGGAATGAACATTGTATGTAGGTATGTGATGTGAAGTGATGTAATGAATGCACTATGTGTCTGAAACGTTCTTCCAGGGGACTCTACTGGGGAAATAAATCTCAGTCTTCTGGTCGGAGATATTTGTATTGATGATCCTTTCTTAGCTGAGGATACTTGATTTCTGTCTGATGGTGGAAACATTCGACAGAGCCTGGCTGAGGGTAGAAGAGATGACCAGTATGTCTGGTGATGCCGACCTCTGCTGGGCAATAGCTGGTTCTTGTTGGGGAATAGAATTAGCAACGGATTCATTGGGAAGCATGATTAGACCTTCTCCTTGATCCTGAAGTCGTGTAGTAATTGCTATTACTATTCTAGGCATGTATTTTTGGTAAACATTGATCATATTCAAATGCATATATCAATTCAAGTTACATCAATGGATGTTTACGCAAACAAAACAGAGAAAGTAAAATAACAACATTTTTTCCGAAATGAAATGGCATTGATTTTGAAAGAGGGCCTATACATAGGCAATTTGAGTACAAGGAGACAGAAATCCTAGTAAGAGGAAATTGTCAGGCAAACAAAGAGAAAGCTATGCAGAAAAAGTCCTATCGATTCTAATTCCACCACTGTCATTATGTCTTCAAGCATCTCATCTCCTGCTGTCGGATAGAAGCGATTGGCTTGTTCAGTCCCTTGAACTTGGTTGGAGCAGACAGAGAACGGGGCATAGTCATACGCTTTAATCCCTAATTTTTGCCTGGACCGCCTTTTCAGGTTTTCAGTCCACCGGGATACCCTTTTTTGCCCAAGCCGCCTTTTCAGGTTTTCGACTTGCCGGGCGTACGTATTTATATGTTTATCCCTAATTTTTGCCCGAACCCTTTTGGTTCGCCGGGATGCCCTTACTTTTGCCTAGGTACGTCGACCTAGCGGGTCTCTTTTATGCGTAGTATTTTTTAACTATGTCAGCGTTCACAGGATGCGGGAACTCTTCGCCATCCATTGTAGCAAGCATCATGGCTCCACCAGAGAATACCTTCTTAACTACAAATGGCCCTTCGTGTGTGGGAGTCCATTTGCCTCTGGGATCACCTTGTGGTAGAATGATACGCTTGACCCCCAAGTCGCCAAGTTGGTACACCTGTCTCTTAACTCTTTTGTTAAATGCCTGGGTCATGCATTTCTGATATATCTGCCCATGACAAACAGCCGCAAGTCTCTTCTCATCAATCAGATTTATCTGATCGAGTCGAGTCTGAATCCATTCATCTTCATCTAAGCCCGCCTCTTTCATGATTCTTAGAGAGGGAATCTGAACTTCCACTGGTAAAACGGCTTCCATTCCATAGACTAAAGAGAAGGGAGTTGCCCCTGTCAAAGTGCGTATTGAAGTGCGATAACCCTGGAGAGCAAAGGGTAACCTCTCATACCAGTCTTTGTATGTTACTGGCATTTTTTGGTATGATCTTCTTGATATTCTCATTAGCAGTCTCCACGGCGCCGTTCGTCTTTGGCCGGTACGGAGAAGAGTCATGGTGCTTTATTTTGAACTGCGTGTAGAGTTCAGTTTAGTACCATTATCAGTGATAACTCTCTCAGGAGACAGCAGGTTTCTCAGATGTATATTTGATAGAATCCATCTTAGAAATCAATAAAGTGATATGATTCAACATATACTGTCTTAGTCGGCGAGCAGCCCAGGCCAGAGCACAGCAAGCTTTCTCGAGCTGTGAGTATCTTGTTTCACAGCTGGTACCTTTTGCTAAGGCAGTGTATGACATGCTCTTTTCGACCAGACTCGTCATGTTGCCCCAGCACACCTTATTGAATTTTCTAACACGGCCAAATACATGATTAGAGGTCTTCCTTCAACTGGCAGCATCAGAATTGGAGGTTCTTGGAGATACTTCTTGATTTTGTCGTTCATCATTCCGTACCATCTCTTGATTTTTTCTCAGTAATTTGAAGATGGGTTTGCAAGTAGCAGTCAAGTGTGGGATGAATCGGGCAATGTAATTCGAGTGCCCCAAGAAACTTCTGACTTCTCTCTTGTTTATTTCAGTACCCAGATTTACAATTTCAATTGATTCCTCATGCGGCTGTATAGTCTTTTGTAGTACCAGTCTGACAAGTTCACCAGGGACTTCACAATCTTCCTCGCTTCCATCCTCGGCTTGGTAGATCGGATTTTTAAAGTCATAATGAACAGTAGCAGAACTATTATCAACAGGATCCAGAGTGGATATGGATCGGAAAACTGTTACGTGCGTGTGTGCAAGAAAACATAGCTTGTTTTGAAAAAAAATGACAGGAAAGATAAAGAGCGCAATATTTGAATGCAAAAAGTCCATTGATTTATTGAATATGAATATGCTTATGAAATGACAAAACCCTTGAAAAATTAGCTATTATGCCCCGGGTATAGACACAATGCTTTGAAACACAAAAATAGCAATAACAATTACTCCTGACTAAAGGAAATCGGGATAGTGTCTTCAGCCTTCCAATTATTGGGTCCGTCACCAATTGTTGGGAAAATCCAGCTATCCAAGTCATAATCGTTATCAGTATCTTCCACAACATTGACAGTCTCGTCATGATTAGGCAGAGGAGCAGTGATGACATTAGGAGTCTCAGGCGGATCAAACTCAAATTCTCCGACGTCGATCATATCCTGAATTTTGTTCTTCAACGACCAACAATCGTTTGTATCATGCCCGGGGCTATCGGAGTGATAGGCACACCTGGCATTGGGATTATAACGAGGAGAAGTAGTGTTGGGTTTTGCAGGAGGATCTCTGAGGGTAATTAAATTTGCTCTTAGCATACCCTGCAGTGCTTGTGCTAAAGTCATATTGATCTTCGTTAACTGCCTCCTTCCCGGGTTAATGTGCCTCACAGGTTTCTGGTCTTTCTTTTTCTCGAGCAAGAGAGCCTTCAGTTCCTTCTGCCCCCTGGATAAGTTCAAGATCATCTTCTGGAGTTGAGCATTCTGAGTCTGGAGATCTTTGACAGTTTGTTCGAGGTCCATTTTTCTGTTTGGAGGAAAACCGTGAGAATACTGATCCCTTTAGAGTACCTGTTATGCTATGTTATGCTATGCAATGCATGAAATGTTTTCAAGGCCTTTTGGAATTTAACTTTGCATAAACTACCGAAAAGGGAAACTTTTTTTTGTTTTTTTTTTTTGTTTTTTTTTTTCATACAAAACAGAGCAAAGTTAAATCCCTAAGTCCTTGAAATGGTTAGTTCAATGTTATGATGTCATGATGTTATGATGTTATGATGTTATGAGGTTAAATAAATAACAAGCACAAGCAAGTCACACAACCATCATTCCTAGGTTTTAAGGCTTACATGAGTTCCATAGGTAAGTACCCTCCCCACTGAAGTTTGGTTGGTTCAACCTGTCCTAGAATAGTAACCGGGTTCTAGAAGGATCTCAAATCATCGACCTTTCTTTAAGTCCACTTCAGTGCAACACCAAGTGGTTGACCGAAGCTTCCCTAAAGTCCAATCTCAAAGAGTGTAGTATCGAGTCTCAACCAACCCCAGTCGGAACCGAAGTCAGTTATCTCACTACTTTCTAATGGCCAGGATAAGTCAATTAGGGTTCTAAAGGTCTAGTTAATGCTTTGATGACACCACGCGGAAGCCAAATTTTTCCTCAAGTAAACATGAGGAACATCAGGACATCCAAAGTGTCACATTAACCGTAGCTATCATTTTGACCATTCCAGTATACGCCGGATAGTCGCGATGATCTATTGCTACTTACCTAGGGTACACTAGATCCGGGTGTAGGATCTTTCACTCAAGAATACCCAAGCAATCCCTTAAAAGTAAATCAGACAATTTTAAATAAGTGATCTTGTTTTTAAGGTAACCTCTCTTTTTAAAGATTCCCCAGCAGAGTCGCCAGTTCTGTCATACGGTGAACTGACTTGGGGTGTTTTGCTTTTTATCGCAATGTCGCGGATAGCAAGAGTCGCCACCGACTTTTCTTTTATCCAATAAGGAAAGGTGGAAAAGAACAGGAAAGACCTCAATAGATTTTGGGTTCGGGAGGTACATTATACAAAGGGAAGGTGTTAGCACCCTTTGTATCCATGGTTATCCATGGGCTCTTAATTACTGGATCACTTATATTTTTGTCTGAAAAGTGTCGGTGAATTGCTTAAAAAAATGTTTGAAAGAGAGTTTAACTTTGTAATGATTCTCATATGAATGTATACAAAGTATTTATCTCATTTGATTTTGAAAATGGTTTAGAAAAATATAACTCGGTAATGATTCTAGTATGAATGTATACCAAGTGGTGATTTTCTAGGATTTGTAAAGTGTAAAGTGTGAGGGGTGGAAAATGTTTTAGGTTATGATCCAGTAATTGAGAGTTATACCTTCCTGAGGTCGTTATGGGCATTTCCTATCCTTATGAGGGTAAAACTGTCCTTACTATTGAGAAGTAAGTAGTTTTATCCTTTGGATGTTTAAGGGTCATCGTAGGGTCATCGATAGGTCATTGAAGGCAACAGTTGTAAGGATACCTTAGCATTCGAAGGGACGATCATCATTTAACCGTAGGCTACACCGAAGGGTCATCGAGGGACAAAATTGTATTTTCGAAGGCAACATCCGAGGGACCATGATTTATTTTATGATGATTTAATCGAAGGGTCTTTGCTAAGTGTATCCCTACATTCGCGGGACATGACCGTAATACCGTAATATCGTAAGGCAAAAGAGAGGTCCAAGATCACATATTTAAAGGCCATATTGTAAAGTTAATTAGGTGATTATGATGAATCTCCACATTAAAATCAATACATTAAAATTAATACATTAAAATTAACACATTAAAATTAATTAAGTAATTTAGGGTGAGTCTCCACAAGGGTATCCCACAAATAAAGTGGAAGACCTAACGGCAATCTTTTCCTGGGACATGTGAACCTTGGCAAAATTCAGCAAACGGGTTAGAATACCAAATCGGGGTGTAATCGAAGATTACACCGTAAAAGAAAATACAGCAGCATGAATGTCAAGCAAAATAGTGCATAATTAACATAGAATAGATCAGATACGCATAGGACATAACAAACAAAATATTAGCGACTGTCCCGTTCGCCTCTGCCTCGCCTAGCGAGGGCCTAGCGAATACTCACTACATGCTCGCTTAGCGATGTGCTAGCGAGCGGCTGCGGGTTTTGAATTTCAGAACAGTATGACTTCAACCTGCGGCATGGCTTATGGCATCCAACACATAATTATACGGTTCAGCATTCACAATATTCAGGCACACTTAAATTCACATGTAAAACCTCAAATATGTTTATGAATTCAATTATAATATCACATGCAAGTTAAGAACATAAAGCGGTATCACATGCAAATTAAGAAAATAAAGCGATAATAGTAATGCAAACCTGTTTGCAATCGAATTGCAACCTTGAATTGGCGAGCCGGATTGAGTTGGGCGGTGGTAGCTTCGGAGCGGAGGAGCGGCCTTCAGGGTTTCTAAAGTAGCCTCCAGGGTTTTTGGGCCAGGGTTTTCGTCTGTCTCCCTCTGTTTTCCGTCCTCTCTTTCATTACTGAAGTGCTGGTATTTATAATGCCCTTTTTCATGACCTAATGGGCTCAGAACGAAGCCCGAAATTTTTTGTTGTCTGTCAGCCTCGCTAGGCGAGCTGGTAGCGAACGTTTGCTTCGCTAGGCGAGCGTGTAGCGAACGTTCGCTAGGCGAGCGTGTAGCGAACGTAACGTTCGCTAGGCGAGCGTGTAGCGAACAGGCCAGTTTGGGCCATTTTCTGGATTGGGCCATTCGTGAGCTGGGCCTTTGTCCCTTTAAGATCAGTGCCATAAAATGAGTCGGAATGCCCCTGAAAAATGTCTTGAAATATTAATGGGCAAATTTTGGGGTATGACAGTATGATAAACTAAGTAACTTCCTTTTGGAAAATAATTTTACCAGAGGGAAAATGGACACAACTCTCTTTTGCAAAATCTTTAAGAATGATATTTTGTTTGGGTAAATTTATATTGATGATACTATTTTTGGTTCTGTTAATGCTTTGTTGTGAAAGGATTTTGCTAAGTCAATGCAGCCAGAATTTGAAATGAGTTTAATGGGAGAACTCAAGTTCTTTCTAGGAATTCAGATTGACCAATGTTCAGAAGGAACGTACATTCATCAGAGTAAGTATACAAGGAAACTTCTGAAGAAGTTTAACTTGTCAAAATGCAAGCCAACAAAGATTGTAATGCATCGTACATGCATTATGGAGAAAGAAGAGGTAAGCAGTAAGGTAAGTCAGAAGATATTCAGAGGTATGATATGATATATCCTTTATCTAACCACTTCTAGACCTGATATTTTATTCAGTGTCTGCTTATATGCTCGCTTCCAATCAGATTCTAGGGAAACTCACTTAACTGTTATTAAGAGAATCTTTAGGTATATGAAAGGTACTATTAACCTTAGTTTGTTTTATAGAAAATCAAGTGAATATAAATTAGTAGGTTATTGTGATGCTAACTGTGCTAAAAACATAATAGAAAGGAAAAGTACTTCTAGAAGTTGTCAATTTCTGGGAGACAATTTAATCTCGTGGTCCATCAAGAGACAGTCAACAATTGCGCTTTCAACAACCGAATATGAGTATATTATAGCTCCTGGATGCAACACTCAGATACTCAAGATGAAGAGTCATTTGGAAGATTATCAGATATTTGAGAGTAACATTCATATTCACCGTGATAATACTTCTGCTATTTGTTTGTTCAAGAATCCTATCTTGCCTTTTAAGGCTAAACATATTAAAATTAAACATCACTTTTTACGTGACTATGTTTATAAGGGTATTTTTCACTTAAAATTTGTTGGTACAGACTATAAGACCCCAAATTTGACCCTAAGATCCCTCATGCAATCTCATCATATGCATTAGCATTGGGATCATACCTTGGCATTCTCCTTACCCCTCTTTTATTGGGTTTGTTTTGGGAGAGATCACCAAGCACCATGTGATTGTATCATACTCTTATATTATCATTTTACTAACCGAAATACCAAAAATATGTCTTTGTATTTGCCTAACTCTTTTGTAGGTAGGACATGATCACCATTGATCTATCAAGTCCACGTATAGGGTTTGAGACCTTCATGGCTAAGAGCACAACCAAGGAATGATCCAAAAGATCTTTAAGCATCATATATGAGTCCCAATGATCTTTTCATGTTATTTTAATCAAGATTTCTTCAAGAGTTTGGAGTTGGTTTGCCTTGGAAACCCTAGTTTATCTGGGTATCTTGATTAATTTCTTCAACAAGCTTCCTCATCAATTGATCAAATTTCTAATAAGTCACTTCAATATTCATCATATTATGCATATATGATATACCATGAGCCTAAAAAGTCAATAGAATTGCAAGTTAGCAAGTTGGTTGATGGTGGTTGGCCATATGAATTCATCTAACCAAAACTGGGTCCCCCTAGACCCTATCTCCTATAATTTTCATCATATGAAAATAATACCAAGAGAAACGTTACTCTAAATGACATTCCAAACAACTTTCATGTTGAAGTCTAGAGCTAATTTTTCTTGGAAAATCATTTTCCATGTTGAAACATTATAGGTCATTTTGTCTAAACCCTAATTTGAAAGTCAACTTCCCAAGGCCATAACTTGCTCAATTTTTATGACATTAAATATTTAAAAGTTTCACAATCAAATTCAATATGTATACTTAAACTTTGATGTTTGGAGTGAGATCTAAATCAACTTTTATGAGCATGTGATATGAGGATACATTATAGGTCATTTTGGACCAATAACATTGAACACGTGGTTTTCCTCAACTTCAAAAATGCATAACTCTATCATTATAAATCCAAATGACATTAAATTAGTTATCATTTTTAAGGTTTTTGAAAGGCATACAAATTTGATGAAGACACATTTCTCATTTGGAGCTCACATAAAATATTTAGTAAGGTGGAACATTGAGGTATATGGCTTGACACTTAGAAAAAATTTTAACATGTTGAAATTTCCAAACTTCCACCTCAAAATTCACCTTTATCCAAGTTCCAAATGGAAAAGTCTTCAACATAAGAGTTGTTCCTATTGATCTAAGATTTCCAAAGAGTCCTATTTTATTCATTTTGGACAAGGTTTGTTAGGGTTGCGCATGGTCTTAACAGGTTTGCATCAAGTGGAAAGATCAAATGTTCAAAACATCACATATCATTACCTTGCCATTCAAGCTTCATTTCAACTTTATTTCAGATGCATTTGGACCAAAATGGATTGCTTCATGGGCCTGTACATGCCCATGTAAGCATGTGCACGGCCTTGCCAAATTTGGAAGTAAATTCAAGTGTGTAAATAACATTCTCAATTGCTATAAATACAAGCCCTCTGAGCTCATTTGAAGGATCCCTTGCACGCCAGTTTTGCTCCCTCTATTCAAACCCTCACAATTCAAAGGAAAACCTGAGAATTTTCAATCTGAAAATTGAGTTTGAATCTCACTGTTTGGAGATTCAAAAACTCCAGGATCCAAAGCTTTGTTCGATTTTCAAACCACTTCGGCAAGCTCCCTAAGTGTGATCAAGCAAGGATTGAAGCAAGCAAGATCAAGTTCTGCACAACATTGAAGGTATTTTCCAGAAATTTTCTTCTCTTCGATTCTCACTCAATTATCATCAATTCTCTTAGATCTTTGGTTGTCTGAAGTCCTACCAATGTAGGCAAGAAGATTGAGTTGCTTTAAGGTCAAATCGAAGCAACTCAGTTGACACACCTCAAAATTCAACTCCTCATATCTTTCTATATATGTGGAGTTAGTTAAAATTGAGGTCAGATTCCTGCTCTACGCCATTTTTTCTTTCAGATCATGTCCTCTTTTTTCATTTATGTGATGGTGATGACTGAACCAGTCTGGCGAGGTTCGCATGAGAAGGTGACCGAAGGTTTAGCGCCGGTGATGTGTTTGACAGGTTCTGAGCCACATGATCAATTCAAAATGTTTTAATCTCATGCGTTTGTTTTGATTATCATCCCTGTGGCGCATTGACTTAAGTCTATGATGTAAAACGCACTGATGACCACTTGATCTGCCACCTCAATTAATGAGGGAGATCAAGTGGTCCACGCTTTTTTGTATTTTCTAATTTTTATTTTATTTCTTTGATTTTCATTAATTTATATTAATTTTAATATTGATCCAAAAAATATGAGAGTTTCACCAAAAAATTTTAAATAAAATCCTTTTTCATATTTTGAATTAAAATTATTTTTTGGATCACTATTAATATTTTTCATGATTTAATTGATTTTGTGAATATTTTTAATTGTTAAAAAATACTTTTAAGTCTCTAAAAATTATGATTTTTTTTCTCCAAGGTCCTTTGACCTTGTTTGACCTATGATAAATCTCATGGCCATTTCTTTGGTGTTTTGATGAGGTTTTAGGAATTTGACAAACCATATTTAATTTAATGCATTATTTTTAGTATTTTTTAATTGAATGAATGATCTTAATTTGGTAAAAATTCTCCTTTGTCCAATTTGAGTTTTATCCACCCCCCCCCCCCCCCCCCCCCCCCTCTTCATCTTATTCCCCTTCTTTATGCATTCATGTAATGGTCCTATGATATCTCAATGTCCTAAGGCTAGTTGATTGAAAATCAACATAAGTATGAATGAGATTAGGTCCCCCATTTTATATATTCTTTTTGTGTGTGGTATGTTTCATGAGCATAGTCCATTATACTATGTCTCTAACATGCATTAACACCAAAATTCTATTGCCCGACCTCAAATAGTTGTGACTTCTACATAAGTCCAATTACGATTGCTTAACATACCGCTAAGTTTTTGACACAAAAGGCATAACATTCTAGTTAGTGAGATTGTAAGTCTCCCCTCTTTCATGGTATTATGTGGAAACTTGGCCTTTTTTCCTTCCTTTGGAAGATGTCTTGGTTCAAGGATCTATGCTTGTGATAAGTGGGTTGAGTTTTCTCCAAAGAATGACTTAAAACAAAAAGCAAAAGCAATACTAACTTCTAACTTATTAACAACTAACATTTACTTTCAAGTTATTTACTTTAATGCACTTTATTTTTAATCCTTATTCATTTGCCATTATTCATACTATCTAATTGTTTATGTTAATGTCTTTTTCACTTTGTCCACTTGGACCATATTTTGTGATATATTTTGTTTGTGTATATTGTGTTTGTTTGTGTGGTCTTTGACCATTAATGTACATAATAAGAACAAAAACCCTAAAAAACATCTTGTGTGGACTGTTGGTTTGATCTGAGACAATTGGACTTAGAATTTAGGCAACACTCCCTATGCAAAGGACTTGGCCAATGCCAACTTTCATGTAACCAAGTGCTTGTAATCTGAAACTTCATCTAATACATCATTGAAGATCCATTTGAGTTCATCTGCAACATGATCATTGTGAAGCTGTTATTTTGAACCAGTGACTTATGGCATTATGGAATTCATCTGCTACATGGGCAAGTTTGAAAAAAATCATGGAATGGCTAAGCTTGGATGTGGCTATCTTTATTTGATGTCTTGCTCTTCAAGTTAATATTGTGCATTGTTTGTTGCTTGATTCTAATGTCCAAGGAAATTTGGGTTTCTATATGACATTCTTGTCTATTGGATTGCAGCCCATTGGTCATATCTTTTCGTCTCTTAACTTTTAAATTTATGCTTAGGATTAGTCTCTTCATCTCCTCCCAATCTCTTTAATTTCAAAATCTCTCCTTCCTTTTAAAAACTTCTTTGTTTGTACTTGTATTTTTTCTAAACTTATACCATTTTGCAAACTAGAAACTTTGGCCTTATGCCATTGCATTTTAAAACTTCTTTTTTTAAATCAAACTTGTAAATAAAATTAACTATACTTGACTTGAAATTTTCAAAAGTCAAAAAGAACTAACTCATTCAAAACATTTTTAGGCCTTTGTGCCCTTCAAACTTAATTTTTGTTAAAAGCAATGCATCCACTTTGAAATTTGTATCACAAATTACGAGGTTTTGATCCCTCATTTTTATGTTGGTGCGTAGGCACAAGTCCGAAGGTCTTATCAAACATAAAAATATAATTAATGAATTCTTTTCCCATCCCCCATTCTATTTGCTTGCAAACATCATTTGTACAAAAATACATATGCACACAAAAAAGGGCTCCCTAGGAGTACCTAAGACACTTTGGGTGCTAACACATTCCCTCTGTGTAACCAACCCCCTTACCTGTAATCTCTGGCATTTTATTAGTTTTGATTTGAAAACTTCTTATTTTTGGGTTTTGTTCGTACTTTTCCCTTTTCCCTTGAAAACAATAAAAGCGCGGTGACGACTCTTGTTATTTGATATCTAGCTTATCCATAGCTTGATGATCATGAATCTACCGCTACACAGACCATCAATGGGATGATATCTTTACAAAACCCCTTGCTGAAGATAAATTCGTTTTCATTCTAAAAAACTTATTTATGGACTTTTGTCCAGAATGAAAAGATGAATTTCATATTGTAAAGCTTCTAGAACTCTTGATTAGGTTCTGAAATTTTTTTATTCTAAGGCATGAGCTTTTTGAAGTGAGGAAGTTTCATGAATCATAAAGGTTCTGATCATAAGAAATCTTATCGAATTACCTTTTTGATTTTGAACAATTGTTGCATTAAATGATTGTCATTTCGTTTGATATCATGTGGTTCTTAGTGGTGACAATTGTCCTACTTTATGAGCATGTATGATGTTTGCGTGACACACTGGGGTTCACATTTCTTTGAATTAGGTTAAAATCTCTTATGCCTCCCCATAGAACGGTGTATTCCTTTTGTTGTCATCATTGCAATTTTTTTAATATAAACTCACTTCACTCACATTTTCACACTACACACACTTTACTCCCACACTTTCATTGTTTCAAACTTTCAAACACCCTCTCTGCAATTGTTCATCTTCATCTTCAACATTCTTCAGTGGTTGTTCTTCAACAACAACAACAATCTCCTATTCACTCCATTCCTGATGAAAATCATCATGTTATTGAAGGGATTCATGAGTTAACCCTAAATACTCATGTTGATGAGTTAATGGTTCTCTGTGAAACGATCATGGATTTCAAAAATCTTAAGGAAAATGGGTTTGATTTCTTCGAGACTTTGGATTTTCAAGGATGGAACTCTTTCTTCAAAAGATTAAAGGGTCTAGTTTACCCAGTGCCTGTAAAGCAATTTTTGGTGCATGTTACTGTTGAAAAGGAAACGATAACTTCCTATGTTTTGAACAGGAAGATCGTAATCACTGAAAAATCCATTGTTGATTTAATATCTCACAATGGTAAGGGAAAAAGGGTTCACAATGTAAACACTAATGCTAAAAGAGAAGCAAAAATAGCATTTGTCATCTTGAAGGCTGGAACTAATCGTGATGATGATAAATGTCGTAGCGCCAATGATTTGACAAACAACCCAAGAGTTTGGTTCAAGATCATTTTGGGTTGTATCTATCATAGACCAAGTACAAATAGTTCTGACTATGTCAACACTCATCAGAAGTATATGTTATTCTTTCTGGAGAAGGGTCTCAAGCTGGAACTCCCTTCTATAATGTTCAAATTTCTGAGGGATTCTATCAGAGAATTCAGAACTGGAAGTTCGTCAAAGAAAGGCAAAGGAAAGTTGATTCCTAATGGATGCTTGATTTTAGACATTCTGGTCGAGAATGATTTAGTAGATGACCTTCTTGTGAGTGGACTTACTGATGAACTAGTCAAATACTATGGTAAAGTCTTCTAGGGAAAGAATTTGAAGAGTATGGGTTTGATCTCTAACATTTCTAATCCAAAACATTTCCCTCCAAGGAAGAAATCTGTTGCATTAGAATCTCATTGGAAAACTATCATATCTTCACCAGGACTGATCATCTGGAAGTCTTGGCGTACTACATGGAAAGTTGCCTCAAGGATAATGTTGATCCTTTGATAGACCCTTTCAATCTACCTGAAGACTATCTAGATGTTCATGGCCAACTCTCTAAGAGAAGCAGAAAAAGAAAAGATGTTAAGGAAGGCACTTCTACACCAAAGAAGAAGAATAAGGTTGCATAGTTTCTGGACAAAGACAAAATTCCTATAAGTGAGCTCCAAAGGTAGATGCTTCTAAGGGACACTTCTGGTGTTGCTCAGCAATGAACCAAAGCTCTTAGTGAAACTACTTATGGTAAGTCTCCCATAGCTAAATGTCTTTCCATTTCCATCTCATCCCCCTCCATTTTTGGTTTTTGATTCTGCAATTTCTGATTCTGCAATTTCTGATTCTTCTGGTTTCTGATTCTGTAATTTATGAACGTGTCTTACCAACACACCACTCTCCATCTCCATATCAAAACATTCCCATCTCACAACCACCATCCACAAATATCATCATTCTACAAACTAGGACATACTACTATTTTAGAAAGCCATCCATCAACTCTACCTTCATCCATTTCTAATCCACCTATTTTTTCTCCCCGCACCTAAGAAAGATGAGGGAGTGAAAGAGAAAGTTCGTGAAAAACCGAACCAAAAGTACGAGCCTCCGCATCGGAGGAAGAAAATGGAAGATGATTGCATGACATGGGTCCCAACAATGGCTAAGGGGCATGCTAAAGATTCCAATTTGAAGGAAACACCATCTTAAGTTGAAGGGGTAAGTGGTCGAGCTAAACAAAGTTGAACAAAGTGCTTAGTGGGAGGCAACTCACGCTTTTTCCCACTAATTTGTTTCTTTTTATTTTGTTTCTTTTTCAGTTAATAAAAAACTCACAAGAACAAATCCATACAAGTAATAAATTGTTGGAAAAGTTGAGAAAAATCACTAGTGGAATCGTGCGCGAAAGAAAACCCCAAAATCCAAGAACCCCCCCCCCCCCCCCCATAGAAAAAATATAGGCCTACTACGGGAAACTGTAGCACCTATTGCGGATTGTAGCAAGCACAACCCACAAAACCCTAAAAACACTACACCATCACATGGAAGACAATGCCCTGCTACGAGCGACTGTAGCAGGTCCTACGGGGCATAGTAGGGCATGCAGCGGGAGATCTTAAATTTTGATTTTTTTTTCAAATTAAAATCTTTCCTGGGACCTCAAACACCTCAAATTAAACCAATCATCACTCATTAACTTTCTTTAAATACACCAAATATGATTTTCTAACCATCATTACAATTATTCATTCTCTTTCCAAATCTCTCATCTTCTCTAAATTCTCCAAACCTTTTTCCAGACCTTCACAAAAACTCCACTATTTCCAAACACAAATCCTCCACCTTTAACCTCATATTACCCAAAATCTTATTCTCAAGTAAAAATTCTCCGAAATCTTCACTTCAAAATTTTCTCAAAGCTTCATCCATCAATGGGACCTAAAAGGACCGACAAGGGAAAACAAGTGGCAGAGTCATCATGGCCTCGCAAGAGAGGAAACACCCATTCATCCACCCCTCACAACCTCATCTTTGAAGGCAATTCAAAAGCCAAGCGGTACTTCACACTCGTCAACCGGAGGATCACTCTGTCAAGGTATACATGCAAGAGCACTCTTACTAGTCTTGACCTTAAAGACGAAATAGATAGGATGTTCCATTCAATTGGTTTATTTGATTTCATGAAAAAGGAAACACCTATCTTTGAGCGTATCACGCTTGAGTTTCTTATAACCTTAGACTTTAAGTTTCAAAATAAATATAACGACGAAACGATATACTACTATGACACTATCAAATTTCGTCTATTTAACCAAAACTAACAATTGAGTGTAAAAGAGTTTGGGCATATCATTAAATTTCCCATTTATGGGCCGAGATATGTCACAAAGGAGTTTGAAGCTAAAAGCTTTTGGTGTTATATTTTCGACGATCTCTTTGACACCAAAGGGGGCTCTTTTTATTGCATTACATGATCATTAATAGAATACTTAATGTCACTGCCTTTGCGCTAACTATTTTGGCAGGGTTGCTCAAGCAGCCACCAGAGACATTTCAGTGGGGGGGGGGGGTATGATTACCCAAATAGTCGAGTTCCTTGGTTTTAAGTTCAATTTGGCTGAAGACCATGTTGTTTAGGGGAATAGTAAGATTTATATAGAAGCCCTTGTTTATCAAGGTTTGATTTATATGGACGAAAACACCTATACGGTGATGATCCAAAACAAGTTCATTCTTGACTTGACTAATCCAAGAAAGGTTAGAATTGATGGTCAGAATAATTGGCTTTATCAAGAGGGTGCCCCACTTCGGATAGCTCATCTGAGGATGAGGGCAAACCCGATAATTCTAACCATCCAGCAAGTACCACCATGGATGAGGACATTGTTCCTCCATCCACAGTTCCCATCCAATATGAAGTGGGCGCTTCTAATGCAAAACATGATAAATGGGAGTGGGTCCAATCGGAAATCCATGGGATGAAGGAAGAATAAAATAGGTAAGAAATGGTTTTGGATGACGTCCAAGTAATGATGCAACAACTCATATTGCAGTTCCCACCTCCCGAGTGAGGTTCTTGCAAGTTCCACTCCTCTTTCTTGTGCTAAAATATTGAGGACAATGTTTGATTCATGTTTTTTTTGGGGGGGGGGGGGGGGGGGGGGTACTTCTATATTTTCTTGCATTTTTATGTTCATGTTTCTTACTTGTTTTTAGCTATTTTCAATTTGTATGTTTCAATAAGACCACTTTTTTGCAGCTTTTCCCAAACTAGGGTTGTATAATTTTTTTTCATGATAAGCTTCGATTGTGGGGAAAGAGTGAAATCATATAGAGTTTGAGGGAAGAAAGGCTAGGACTAAGTACATTGAGAAAGTGTGAAAAATTAGGTATTACCCTACACCCTAGGTCCTCAGGAGTAGGACGCGAGTCCAACGTGTACATTTGTGGCATAATACCTAGCTTCTAACAAGTTCCCCCTGATTAATTCTAAGTAATAGTCCAACATAATTTAGATTCACGTACATGTATGATTGGTTGGGAAACCATAATCTTGGGCACCAAAATGTTGAAAAGACAATAAAAAGGCAACTACCTTCTAAGTTGGATAACTCTCACCCGATTATTTAGCCTAACGGTGGTTGAATCCTCAAGTGGACCAATAAACTCCAAAGTGCATAAATTCATCGGAAAAAAAATAAAAAGGTGCCTAAAGCAAAAATTCTCGATAAGTCTTGTGTATGCGGCGACAAAAATAATTAAAGTGCCTTAATATTGATTATCTGAATGAAAGGGGAAGGGAAAAATTGGAAAAAGAGACTTAAGCTCAAAGCATAGTTAGAGAGGTGTTTGAAAGGGAAACTTAGGTTTGTGGTTCTACCACGGTTAGTGTTCCAGCGAATACCTTTGTTGAGAAGTGATTATCAAGAGAACTAGGCCTAGACGATTGGATCAAAGACCCGCGTATGAGTACCGTTGACTTTAATTTTGTATGCTTTATCATGATATTAACCGCTTGATCTGAAAGCTCATAAATGTAAGCTTTGTTGCTTAAGGACAAGTAACGTCTAGGTTTGGGGGAGTTTGATAAGTGGTATCTGCATCTTTATTTCTAGTCATTTTGTATTAGTATTTTAGCATATTTTGTTCAATTTACTTTCAATTACCATGCTTTATGCATTGGTTTGTGTTTTCTTGCTAATTTCAGGGTCTAATGAGCATCCAAGACAAAGAGGGATCAAAAACAAGGAAACAAGGCAAAATGACAAAAAGACAAATTTTCCCATATAAAAACCAGGGGGTTGCTACAGCCTTCCGTAATAGTTGTTATGGGTTGTAACAGCCATAAACCCTAGGCACCCCTTGCTCATCTCTTGGTACAAAAGGCATAGACCTGCTACGACCACCCGTTAGTGAAGCTGCTACCCACCATAGCAACGAGGTGAGAAAGATTTGTTTTGTTTCCTTATTTCGATCGATTCTATTTTATTATGGCTTTTAGGCAATATTTGATCTGATACGAATCTGAATAATAGTCATTTAAGCCAAAGATTTTATGCAATTTTACTTTTTTCTATAAAACTCATAGCGTGTTATAAGTTTTAAGATTCAACCTTTTGATCAGATTTTATTCCAAGTTTCTATGTATTTGCGATTTGCTTTTTCTATGTAACTGGAGTCTCCAAGGGAGAAATTGTGGGTCAAGGTTTAATCATAATTCGGGTTTTATTATCTATTCTATTTTAATTATTCATTTGTTGTAATTGTTAGATATGAATTTGATAATGAAAACTGATTTGATTATGTTTGCCATCACCATGAATGAGTAGTTCATTAGAGACTAGGGGTTATGGAGATTATTTTATGACCTATTGTATGATCCGTTACTATCAATTGCGATAATTTTAATTAAATTTTTTATAATTTGAGTTCATGCATTCCAACTTCGTTACGAAAGTAAGTGATTCTCAGGTTTCAATCGTAGTATGAAAGGATATGTGTCGATACCAGAATGCTAATTTTTAAACAACCTAGTCCAAAATAAAGAAATCACTTGGACGAATTTGAGAAAATATATAGCTAAGAAAAAGTAATTACTCGTTGAAGAATAATTTGGCCGTGTGAAAGCAGACAAATTATTCGTCGTCGATAGGTGCAATGTGTTGGCGAAAGCAGGTATTTCCCATAATTATCTATTTTCTATAATTTATGTAGAATTCTCGTAATAGAACCGTAACCCTAGACCCTGTTTGCCCCAATTTAGATTTAAGTGGTTTTTTTTGTTAAGCTATTTTAATTTAAGTGATTCTCTTATAAGTTGTTTACCAAACTCCATATTCTCGATTTCTCTAGATATACACTGATAGGACAAGATTTTGACGCTTAAACCATTGGTCTATGTGGTTCCATATTTATTTTATTACTTCGTACAACCGTGCACTTGCGGTTGCATCAGAAAGAAATTATGTCACACCAACACTTATACTTGCTATTTTGTAAGGAGGTGCCTTTACTAACCACCATTTCTAATGAAATAAATTGCCAAGTTGTGTTGAGTTTCCTTTGCACGAATATAAATAATTGTTTCCAAATGAGGTGCTAAGTGGATTATCACCTATGAGAGGAATTGAACATCATATTGATCACAATCCATAAGCATATTTGCCTTATAGGTCAACATATATAAGTATTCCATAACAAAATTTGATTCTCTTTTATTGTGGCTCTTAGGCAATATTTGATCTGATACAAATCTGAATAATAGTCATTTAAGCCAATGATTTTATGCAATTTTACTTTTTTCTATAAAACTCATAGCCTGTTATGAGTTTTAAGATTCCAACTTTTGATCAGATTTCATTCCAAGTTTTTGTATTTGCGATTTGCTTTTTCTATGTAACTAGAGTCTCCAAGGGAGAAATTGTGGATCAAGGTTTAATCATAATTCAGGTTTTATTATCCATTCTATTTTAATTATTCATCTGTTGTAATTGTTAGATATGAATTTGATAATGAAAACTGATTTGGTTATGTTTTCCATCACCATGAATGAGTAGTTCATTAGAGACTAGGGGTTATGGAGATTATTTTATGACCTATTGTATGATCCGTTACTATCAACTGCGATAATTTTAATTAAATTTTTTATAATTTGAGTTCATGCATTCCAACTTCATTACGAAAGTAAGTGATTCTCAGGTTTCAATCGTAGTCTGAAAGGATATGTGTCGATACCAGAGCGCTGGTTTTTAAACAACTTAGTCCAAAATAGGGAAATCACTTGGACGAATTTGAGAAAACATATAGCTAAGAAAAAGTAATTACTCGTCGAAGCATAATCTGGCCGTGTGAAAGTAGACAAATTATTCGGCGTCGATAGGTGCAATGCGTTGGCGAAAGCATATATTTCCCATAATTATCTATTTTCTGTAATTTATGTAGAATTCTCGTAATATAACCGTAACCCTAGACCCTGTTTGCCCCAATTTAGATTTAAGCGTTTTTTTGTTAAGCTATTTTAATTTAAGTGATTCTCTTTTAAGTTGTTTACCAAACTCCATATTCTCGATTTCTCTAGATATACATTTATAGGAAAAGAATTCGGTGCTCAAACCATTGGTATATGTGGTTCGATATTTATTTTATTACTTCGTACAACCATGCACTACCACCATTTCTAATGAAACAAATTGCCAAGTTGTGTTGAGTTTCCTTTGCAGAAATATAAAAAATTGTTTCCATATGAGGTGCTAAGTGGATTATCACATATAAGAGAAATTAAACATCATATTGATCACAATCCATAAGCATATTTGCCTTATAGGTAAACAAATAGAAGCATTACATAACAAAATTTGATTCTCTTTTATTGTGGCTCTTAGGCAATATTTTATCTGATACAACCCTGAATAATAGTCATTTTAGCCAAGGATTTTATGCAATTTTACTTTTTCTTCTATATAAAAATCATAGCCTGTAATGACTTTTAGGATTTCAAATTTTGATTAGATTCTCTTTTAGTGTGGATCGATTCTCTTTTATTATGGCTCTTAGGCAATATTTGAACTGATACAAATCTAAATAATACTCATTTAAGCCAAGGATTTTGTGCAATTTTACTTTTTTCTGTAAAACTCATAGCTTGTTAATAGTTTTAGGATTCCAACTTTTGATCAGATTTTATTCCAAGTTTCTATGTATTTGCAATTTGCTTTTTCTATGTAAATGAAGTCTCTAGGGGAGAAATTGTGGGTCAAGGTTTAATCATAATTAAGGTTTTATTATCCATTCTATTTTAATTATTCATATGTTATAATTGTTAGATATGAATTTGATGATGAAAACTGATTTGATTATGTTTGCACTTACCATAAGTGAGTAGTTCATTAGAGACTAGGGGTTATCGAGATTATTTTATGACCTATTGTATGATCGCTACTATCAATTGTGAGAATTTTAATTAAATTTTTTATAATCTGAGTTCATGCATTCCAACTTCGTTACGAAAGTAAGTGATTCTCAGGTTTCAATCGTAGTCTGAAAGGATATGTGTCGATACCTGAGTGCTGATTTTTAAACAACCTAGTCCAAATTAAGGAAATCACTTGGACGAATTTGAGAAAGCATATAGCTAAGAAAAAGTAATGACTCGTCGAAGAATAATCTGGCCGTGTGAAAGCAGACAAATTATTCACCGTCGATAGGGGCAATGCGTTGGCGAAAGCATGTATTTCCCATAATTATCTATTTTCTATAATTTATGTAGAACTCTTGTAATATAACCGTAACCTTAGACCCTATTTGCCCCAATTTAAATTTAAGTGATTTATCTGTTAAGCTATTTTCATTTAAGTGATTCTCTTTTAAGTTGTTTACCAAACTCCATATTCTCGATTTCTCTGGATATACACTGATATGACAAGATTGTGGCGCTTAAACCATTGGTCTATGTGGTTCGATATTTATTTTATTACTTCGTACAACCGTGCACTTGCGGTTGCATCAGAAAGAAATTGTGTCACACCAGCACTTATACTTATACTTGCTATTTTGCAAGGAGGTGCCTTTACTAACCACCATTTCTAATGAAACAAATTGCCAAGTTGTGTTAAGTTTCCTTTGCAAAAATATAAAAAATTGTTTCCAAATGAGGTACTAAGTGGATTATCACCTATAAGAGGTATTGAACATCATATTGATCACAATCCATAAGCATATTTGCCTTATAGGTCAACATATAAAAGCATTCCATAACAAAATTAAGATATACAAAGACAAATGGCTAAATTGATAAGTAAAAAGATGATAGTGGTAGGATGTGCACATATTGTATGTCCATTATTAATATTACCATTAAATATAGGTATCTCATTCTTAGACTAGATAATTTTCTTGATGAATTTTTTGGTGCATGCTTATATTTTAAAATTGATTTGAATAGTGGATATCACCAAATTAGAATAAGGGAATAAGATGACTGGAAAATTTCTTTTAAAACAAAATATGGTTTGAATGATTGGATGGTTATGCCTTTTGGGTTAACTAACGCACCTAGCACTTTCATGAGACTAATGAAACACGTGTTAAGGGAATTTTTTTGGTTAGTTTTTTTGTTCTATATATTGATGATATTTTGATATATAGAAAGAACTTATATGATCATTGCATTCATTTAAGGATTGTTTTGCAAGTGCTAAAACAAGAAGGTTTGCATGCCAAACTAGAAAAGTGTGCATTTTGCATCGATTATGTAATTTTCTCAGGTTTCATAATGAGCTCTAAAGGAGTGCTTATAGACGAGTGAAAGGTGAAAGCCATAAGAGAGTGACCACCTCACAAAAATGTAAGTGAAGTAAGAAGCTTTCATTGTATGGATGGTTTTTATATGAGGATTTTAGTACCTTGGCAACACCCCTTAATGAAATTGTTAAAAAAGATATTGGTTTTAAATGGGGTGAGAAAAAAGAGCAGACCTTTGTTGCACTAAAGGAAAATCTCACTCAAGCACTCATTCTTGCCTTGCCTAATTTTTCTACATCTTTTGAAATTGAATGTGATGCGTCTAATATGGGAATTGGAGTTATTTTATTGTAGGAAGGTTGTTCGTTTTCTTATTTTAGTGAAAAGTTAAAAGGAGTTGCACTTAATTATTATACATATGATAAGGAGTTGTATGCCTTGGTGGGGGCTCTACAAATTTGGCAACATTACTTGCCGCCCAAAGAGTTTGTCTTTCATGGTGATCATGAGTCCTTGAAATAGTTGAAGAGACAATGTGATTTGAATAAGAGACATGCCAAGTGGGATGAGTTTCTTAAGACATTTGACTATGTGATCAAGCATAAGAAAGGTAAAATAAATGTTGTGGCAGATGAAATCTCAAAAAGGTATGTCTTGTTTTCTACTCTTGAAACTAAAGTTTTCGGTCTTGAGCATACTAAGGATTTGTATGCGAATGGATATGAGTTTTCTTCTAATTTTTTCTCTTGTGAGCATGTTGCTCAAAATGGATACTTTAGGCACAATTTGGGCTCTATAAATTGGTAACATTACTTGTTGGCCAAAAAGTTTGTCATTTATAGTGATCACGAGTCCTTAAAACATTTGAAGGGACAATGTAAGTTGAATAAGAGACATGGAAATTGAGTTGAGCTTCTTGAACAATTTCCCTATATGATCAAGCATGAGAAAGTTAAACTAAATGTTGTGGCAGATGCACTCTCAAGAAGGCATGTCTTATTTTATACTCTTGAAACTAAAGTTTTCGGTCTTGAGCATATTAAGGATTTATATGGGAATGACTCTGAGTTTTCTTATAATTTTTTCCCTTATGATGCCACCCAAAATGGATAATTTAGGCACAATGACTATTTGTTTAATGAAAAAATACTATGTGTGCCCAAAGGATCCATTAGAGAATTACTTGTGTGGGAAGCACATGAGGAAGGATTAATGAGGGCACTTTGGAGGTTTTAAAACTAAATTTGTTACAGGAACATTTTTATTAGCCTCACATGAAAATTGATGTGCAAATTTTTTGTGAAAAATGTATTGCTTGTAAAAAGCCAAATCTAAGGTGATGCCTCATGTACTTTATATTCCCTCGCCTATGCCTGAATTTCCTTGGACTGAAATCTCTATGGAAGTTTTTTTAGGGCTACCTAGAATAGAGAATAGAAAATATTCTATTTTTGTGGTCATTAATAGATTTTCAAAGATGACACATTTTATACCTTGAAAGAAAGTAGATGATGCTTGTCACATTGTTGATCTCTTCTTTAAAGAAGTGTTACACCTTCATGGGATTCTAAGAAGCACTATTTCAGATAGGGACACTAAGTTTCTTAGTCATTTTTGGAGAACTTTGTTGGATAAAGTTGGTTCTAAATTACTTTTTCCCACCACTTGTCATCCTCAAATGGATGGAGAAATATAGGTAGTTAATATAACTCTTTCTACTCTTCTTAGAGACATCCTTAAAAGGAATTTAAAAATATGGGAAAAATGGATTCCTCATGTAGAGTTTGCTTATAATAGGGATGTTGATAGTACTACACAATATTCACATTTTGAAATTGTGTATAGTTTTAATCCCCCAATACCTCTTGATTTGTTTCCATTGTCTAACACTTCTCTTTTCAAGCATAAGGATGGGAAAGCTAAGGTTGGATTTGTAAATAAATTACACGTGCAAGTTAAATTACAAATTGAGAAGAACAATTAAAGTTACGCCGAGTATGCCAACAAGGGCATAAAGAAAGTGATTTTTGAACCTAGAGACTGGGTTTGGGTTCATATGAGGAATGAAAGGTTTTCCTTACAAATAAAGTCTTAATTAAAACCAAGGGGATATGGTTGATTTCAATTGCTTTCTAAGATAAATGAGAATGCCTGCATGATTGAACTTCCTGGTGGGTATGGTGTAAGTGCCATTTTAATGTTTCTGATTTATCTCTTTTTGATGTAGGTAATGATGAGCTCAATTTGAGGTCAAATTCTCTTCAAGAGGGAGGGTATGATAAGGACATAGAACACCAAGACTTAAATGAAGTAATCCAAAGCTTATGAGGTCATATGACAAGGGAACGTGCTAGGAGATTCAATGGTGCCCTAATACAATTTAGGATCGAAACAATGGGAGCAATAAATAAATTGAGAGGAAACTGGGCAAGACTTGTCAATTTGATTAAAACTCACAAAGATGATGTGACTTGTGGGCTTGAGGTCCCATTGTAATATTTTAATTTATCATGTTATAATAAAATGTGTAAGGGCCAACTTGTCCAATTTTAGCCCAAAACACTTTATTTTTTTTTTGTGTTTTTTAAAACAATTTTAAAGACTCCTAGGCTTTAAAACTCATGCATTTCCCTTTCCATTCAAATAATGGGAAGAAGAAAAGAAAAACAAAGCTTTGAAGGAGGGAGATGGAGAAATGTAAGGTTGCATTGATCAAAATGGCTATAAATTGCTATTCATCAAGGCAATCAATATCCACTTTCTCCACTACCTTTTAGTGTGATACCTTTCTTCCCCAAACCAATATTGATAGAATAACGGGCTAAAATTGATAGCATTTCATGAGTTACTATTATGAATTCATGAGTTACTATTGTGAATCCAACAAGCTATAATTTACCTATAAATAAGGAACTTATCATGAATAAAAAATCAAGTTGAATTTTGTTAAACAAATACATTGTGTGATTTTGATAGCTTTGCTCCGTTGGTTATGGATTGGACCATGTTTTGACCTTATAAAGAAACAAAGTTTCTTGTGGTGATCTTCACTTAAGGCTTATCATACTTTCTAAGTCATATAAAGAGTATCCCCCCCCCATCCCCCCCCCCCAATTTCTATTCTTTTCATTAATTTACTTTTTCATTTCATTGTGTTTCAATTTTATCCCAACTAAAATAATATTTAAAATTCACGACCGTTCTCCATCTTATCACATTAAAATCACAAGTTTCATAAATTTATCAAAGTATGAGAAAATGGTTAAATTCAAATTGGTTAGCCATCAAGATTCTTGCTTTTTATTTATGCAATTGCATGAACACATGGCAAGGTCGTGAGCTTCCATTTTTTACATGAGCATACATATTCCTTCATGTTGACTGAAAACTTGTCTCCTTGATTTTCAATGTGCCTGACATCAAATATGTCTCAGTTGGCATCCTACAACAATTTATATTGAATCAAATTACATGATTAAATGTGTCAAAAGTAACACATGAGGAACAAATAATGAAGAATTACCCTACAACTCACATGTTGGTATATGTGCTAGTTCTCTCAATATTCCTTTTATTGTTGGATAAAACATCCCCATAACCTGAGTTTGAAAGTATCATCCTATTACTTGCCCACCTTTTCCATTATGGAGGTTCTAATTTCTTTAACATTGTCACTAATGACTTAGCCATTTCTTTAAGAATTACACTATTAAATGGTTATGACGCTCTTGTTATGTCGATAGTCACATTTTGTCTCTATCTTAAACTATGATTTACTCCAGGCCATGGGTGGAGTCTTCATCATATGTTTATAAGCTTCTTCATTAATAGTAAAACCTAAAACAAATGTACACAAAAACCTTAAAACCTAAAACATATGTACGTGAAAACCCTAAAATCTAAATTAGAAAGGGGATAGAAATTACTAACCTTCATGAAAGTTGTAGCTTCAAATGGGCATACGTCGTCGTATTCTCCACAAATCACTTTTCTCACCTTCAACTTCGCATAGGCATTTGTGTTCTCTAGCGTCTTCATCTCTTCTTCATGAGTGCTCGTGTCTTCAGATTTTTTGAATAGAAATTTGCAAATGGTATAAAACATATATTCCTACCTAATCCTTTATTTAGATGTGTTTTTTAATTTAATTTCCACATCAGCTCCATGTGGATAATGCGTAACCATTAGATTTGAATTTGACTAACAAAGCAAACAAAAATGACAAACATGACACTGTTTGAAGAGATAAGCGACAAAAATTGATTTTTTAAGAGTTAAGGGACCGGGATGGACCCCGATAACAATGTTGTTCACAATTTTTTCAAAATCAACAACAAGGTTGTTCCCAATTTCTATGTTTATGTTCCAAAATTTCTTCCTCACAATTGTTTTCGGTCACTTTACAAAAAATCGTTCCTAATTTTTGGGTATGCGTTCCAAAGTTTCTATATAATGTTCTTCAAGAAACATGTTTATTCAAGTTGTGTCTCTTCGTTCCCCAATGCAAATTTTTTTAGGGTTTATTTGTTCGATTATTTTTTTAATAAAATGACCATATTATTTATTTATTTTAAATGAATTACATATTTATTATTTGAAAGCAAGTGTTGACTCATCACTCCCATCTGTAAAATACAATCATAAAAAAGATAAAGTTGTTTTGGACTGGTTTGGACTAGTCAAATGACCCAATCAAACCGACCAAACTAGAAGGCCATATCCACCAACCATACTCATTCAAGTTATCAAACAGGTGGGCTCGCGTTGGAGAGTCATGCAGAAAAGCGAGACACCTGTTCATCTCAACTATGGGTTATCCAATGGTCCCTCGTACAAGACACCACATTCATCAGGGATAGTTCTAACCGATGTTCCTTTGTAAGTGAGATTCTTCGTCGCACCAAGATTCAATTCACTACATACTTGTAAGTTTCACCTATAAGTTTGTTGGTTTGAGTGTTTGAGTGTTAGTTTTGCAGATACACCCCCTATATGATCACCGAAGAAGCCTATTATTGTGTCGATAACTTTCACGGTGGTCATCACCAAATTACTACTTATTTTCTGTTTCACACTGTAATATAATTCATGTCATTAAATCAGTATAATTTCCACTCTACTAGTGTTTAAGGAACCATAGTAAAAAAACGAGGAGATCAAATATTTAAGAAATCAAAAATTGTCTAATTTATAGCACCAAAAACATATTTAACCCAAATAATATATTATTTTAATTGATATTTTAAATTTAAATATTAAATATGTTTTAAATTTAATTCATACATAAATTTTATTCAATTTTACACTTTTATAAAAAAAGGAGTGCCTTTAGTCATTATATTTGTTGTGAAAATTGAAATAATGATTCACATAAAATCATTGATGTGTGGGACAAAAACAAATGACAATCAAAATAAATAACCTTAAATAAAATTAATAGGCTAAATAGTGAAAACAAACTAGAAGAAGATAAAAGACGAGAACACATCATATATATATATATATATATATATATATATATATATATATATATATATATATATATATAGAGAGAGAGAGAGAGAGAGAGAGAGAGAGAGAGAGAGAGAGAGAGAGAGAGAGAGAGAGAGAGAGAGAGAGAGAGAGAGAGAGAGAGAGAGAGAGAGAGAGAGAGAGAGAGAGAGAGAGAGAGAGAGAGAGAGAGAGAGAGAGAGAGAGAGAGAGAGAGAGAGAGAGAGAGAGAGAGAGAGAGGAGAGAGAGAGAGAGAGAGAGAGGAGAGAGAGAGAGAGAGAGAGAGAGAGAGAGACTACTTTAGGAGTTGTTATAAGAGATTTCAATAAGAATAACAAAGAATTAATCTTCCAAAATCATAAAAATATCTCTTATTTTCTACCCAAATATAAAATGCTTATCAATCCCTTTAGATATCCTAATTTATATTTTAAATTTTTAGAATAAAGAATCATAATCTCTCCATCATCTCTCTAAATTTATATCAATTGGATTTCACCACTCACATAAAAATATAAAAAAACCATATTTATAAATATTCGGAAGCTGAGAAACTTAATTTTTTTTATTCAAATTTAAAAATATTAAAATATTTATTTTACTTGTTATTGTTGTTCTTAGACATGAACATTCTTCATTATATTAATTTTTATAATAATATTTAATCCTTGTATAAAAAATATGGCCGACTGATTTATTTTTATAGGACTAAACTTAAAATTCATGAATTTGGTAGGCACAAAAAGTATATTTGACCATCAACTTAATCAATAAAGAATATAATAAACTTCTTATTTAAATTAAAGCAACAAAGAAAATAAAATTTCAAACCACTACTAAATAAGCACAATTGTTGGAAGAGGGAGTGTGATGACAAGAATTCAAGTTGAATCAAATCACTAAACTATAACATTAAAGTCATCCATTAGTTTCGTATCAAGTGTTTTTTTTTTTCACTTTTTAAAATAGTGATTAACTATGTTAATTTTAGATAAAACTAATATGATCATATTAATAACAGTGGAGTAGTTATTAATAAATTAAAATACAAGAGTAAATTAGTGAAAAATATAATAAATCATAAATTAATATTTATAAAATATTTTTTTTGATCTCTTAATTATACTATTGAATTTAGATTCACTCCTTAATTATTTATATTGATATCTTAATTCTTAAAATGCCTCATATTGATTCTTTTTGTCTAATTAACGATTTTTTTTTAAAAATCAATCATTAAATTTTTCGTTAATAAGACAAAAATAATTTATCCTAATCTAACACAAAAAATAATTAAGAAAACAAATCTAAATCAAATGATATAGTTAAAGATAAAAACATATTTTGTCATTAATATTTTAAAAGAATAAATAATTTAAGACAAATAAAAAAAAATGACATCTATTATAAGACGGGAAGAAATAAATGTAATATTTTTGCTAAACTTTTTCTTTCTATAATTATAATAGAGACTAAAAGTGTCAAAATAAAATATAAATAAATTCAACAATCAAGTAGTATTATTGCGATCAAGTAGTGCTTGCTTATTCAATTTTTTTTGGGATATAGCCAAGCTACCCCATTCTTCTAAATGTGTTTGACCCTATAGAGGTCAATGTATTATTGACAAAATAATACTTAATGTTGTATTAATGTACAACATGCAAATAAAAACATTTTTTTCTTTCTAAAAAACAACAACTAAAAGAGATCAAAGGGAGTAACAAAATGTTACAAACTTAAATGTTACTTACATTACAAACTCACAATGGTACCACAATATTGCCATTAATTCATTAGGGAGTTCTCCATTGAAGCTCAATTTGAATCCTTCCATTTTTAGAGTCAATAAGATTATACTTCCCATTGATTCTATTGTTGCTAACAACATCAGATAAATTTATATCCACGTATCCTAGTGTTTCCTGGTTAGAACAAGGTATTAACAATAATGTTAAAAACCATAAGAAAAACATATATAGTGAAATAGAGCCCTAATCTATTATGCATGAATTGATCTTTAGTGTTACCTTAGGATGGAGTAGACCTAGCTTTGAGGAGGCACTTATCACTTCAACATAAATCCTCTCGTTTGTGGGGGGTTCATCTAGCGTAAATTCAAATGTTTCACCCCATCTTGGATCTCTATTTTTCCTTACATGCTGTTCAATTTCCATAAACAATTGTCAAACTAAATTCAAATAAAGTCTAAAACAACTCAGTCAACAATGAATCTAACAATGAATTTGAGTACTAGTCTAAACTAAGTAGAGACTAAAATGAAGAAATCAATAAAATATACTCGTATTTTTTATATAAGTGAACAAATATAAGTCGTTTTCAATGATTGAATCACTCTCTCAAACGTGATGCATATTTTCTAGAAATCAAGTTGTTCATACTAAGAAATTTTAATAACTTTGATAACAATAAATCAGAAATCAACAAACTATAAATCAATATAATACCTTAGTTTTTCTTTCCTCTCCTTTAAATAAAAGTCGCGCAAACGGATTTGTATGGTGTTTTCCTTCAAGATCTTCAGCTTCATGAATGATAATCACAAGCAAACCACCACTAGCAGGTGTTCCTTCAGGAGCTTTTTCTATTGCATTTGTGTCTTCTGCATTCTTAGATAACTCATCTTCCTTAAAAGGTTTGTAAGTAACCTCCACGACGAGCTCTCCACGCGACTTCTCATTTTCAGGATCATTAGGTTCAATTGTCTTGAGTAATTTTAAAGTAAGTTCATTTGGTTCATTTGGTGTAAGATCTTTCAAGGGAATTCTATTCATACCCATCTTCTCATGCTTCCCAACCTAATTGACCATAAGAAATTAAAATAACATGCTCAAAAATATGTTACAAGAAATTATTATGCAATGAAATATTAGTTGCTTGATTAGCATTTTGAGCATATATTTATGAGAGAATTTCACAAGGTAGTGTAATTTCGGGCTAATTCAAAATTTTCAATATAAATTAGTACATTGTTTGGATGGACTTTTTAAAATAAAATACAGACTGGTCTCTAAAATTTTAATTTTGCAAATTAGTCCCTCAACTTTTGTAGAATTTTGAATTTGACCCAAAACTTTAACAATTTCAATTTAAATCACTTTTACCTGAAAACTTGTATAAAAATAACCCAACATAGTTAAAGAACGAAGAATTTAATTACACTAACCAGAAATATTAATAAATAAAGAGAATTAAATTAAAATATTTGAGTTCCCAAAAATTTTAAATCACTCCATCAACACACCCTCTAAGTTTTTCTTAAATGTAGTCTCACATCCAATTATAGTCTAGATTTGCATCTTCATATACTACATACCTTTTCCCAGTCAAAAACAGTAAGCATTAAGGCTTGAGATTCTGGATCTTTAATCACCACTTTAAATTCTTCATTCCATTCTGGATTCAAGTTCTTGTATTTTACAGTTGTTTTCTTTGAACCAAGTTTATCATCTTCAAGTTTAAGTTTCACATAAGGGTCTGATGCTCCCATTATATCTTTCTTTCTAAGTTTCAATGCTCTCACAACCTTCACATGAAGGATTCCAACTGGCTTTTTCATTGCCCTGACAAATTATATAAATAAGTTAAATTAAGCAATCAAATTAACACCTAATAATAATGTATAATAAATAGATTACAGGAAGAAAAAATGATACATACTTCGTTGGATCCATTATTTGCACCTCTAATGCTTTAGGCCACAAATACATTTTTGCAACTTGATCTTTTATAATTTCCTGAAATGAAGAGGCAAGAGAAGATATCAATGCTAAAATTGTACGCTACTAAAAAAAATTCTATTTAACAAACAAAATCACGACCGAAATATTTCAGTGTCTTTAGCGACTGATTTTCCAAACCGGTCTTTAAATCAATTGTTAAATGATTTTGCTAAATAAATCGACCACTAACTGCTGATGTTAGAGACTGATTTGACTATTTCGATCTTTAAATCAGCTGTTAAGTCGATCACTATATCACAGTTTTTTTTGTAGAGTTACAGGCATGGTATTAATGGAAGTGCTATTGTATATACTACCTGAACAATCCTGTAAAGACCCGGAATAGACATTGCATCAGCTCCAAGCAGTTTTAGTCCAAAATCAACATGTGGCTGCAACGATGAATCAACATGTAATGCTCAATTAACCTGTTTATCCAAACAAGACCTAAGAAATAAACATCATATATACCTTCTCCATGAGAGACACGTAAATATTGGCGAAACAAGGAAAACTAGGAACCAAAGGCCTCAGTGTTATGCGCGGAGAAGCAAATACTTGAAGATCAACAACCTGCAATCGTTTAATTTAAAGCATATAAAGATCCTTCAAAATGTTTGCATTTTTTGCTGTTAAAAAGGTGCACGGGTGAAGGTATTAATGAAATACCTGAACTGTGGCTCGCAATCCAAATGCTTTAACTGCAACTATAATGTTAGGATTCCCAGCCCATTTCATTGATAATTCCATAATCAATTCCTTTTCATCAGTACTATAAACTTTCATTCCTGCCATAGTATATATTTAGGTGAACATAAGCATTATAAGTCTAAACTTATTACACTAGTTCATCGCTGAAAGGGTCATATTCATGGATCAGATAGGAAAAAAATTGGATCGTGAAAGTTAATTTTTGAAAAAGATTCATGCACAAAATGCTTAAAAAAGCTGTTTTCAGAGAGCTCTAAAAAAAAGTTGTTTGTAAACAAACTTCATCATAAACAAGGTCAATACATCACAAGCTTGAAGCAAATTGTGTTGAGACACTCTCCATTCACATTTTAAATATAGCACAAATAACTAAGCCACCAAATACGCAGCAATCTTGCACACAAACGAAATAGATGCCAAAAGGGCATTACAATACCAAAATCTGAATACTAACAACCAAAGCAGTTTGGACGGAATGAGAAACTTGCTCTGCCCCGTCATTAAATATCCAAACAATGAAACATATGAAACATTAAATATCCATTCCATTCCACCCAGCTCTATTCTATTCCGCTCTGTTCACATCAAAATATTCAACATGGTCTAAAATCTATCCAATTACGAATCATTTTTTTAACTTGTGCATCTCATTTCGACTAAAAGTGATCTCAAATATGACCATTCTAACCACATGGTACACAGTATCCAAAAAAGCCAAACACTTTTGGGGCTTTTTAACAAACACATTAGATGCAAAATTAAAACTGACTAAAACTAACAAAACAAACGGAAAGCAAAACAAAGTAAACACAAAATCACCAACAAATAGAAAAATTTAAAGTGAAAATAGAACCTTGAAAAGTTGGTGGTAAAGAACCCAAGTTAAGTTCCTCAAATTCAACAGAATCAATTTTATACTTTGGAATTTGTTCAGCAATAATTGGCTTTGCTATAGTTCTTGCAGTCTTACAAATTGCCTACAACATTCAACTACTGCTAATTAATACTAATTCTTCAAAATTCCAAATTCAAAATAATTGCATCAATAACAAATTAACAATACAAAATCTTAATACCTTATTCAAATAAGGCCACATATACTCAACAAATTTATTAAGCCAATCAAGCTGCAACAAAAAAACAAAAATATTAATCAATAATCACATAATACTTTTCCAAAAAACTTAAAAAATTTCAAAAAAATGAATACATACACGATCATAATCTGGATTTTTAATCCAAAGAGGTATCTCTGGAAGCAATTGTTGCACAGTTTTCAAATCTTGTTCAACCAAAGGACTAAATGTAGGTTCCTGAAAAAAATCATATAAAAAAATAAAGTCATATTAATTTCAATCCAGTCCTTTATGTTATCCAAATTTCAATTTGGTCCATCTGAAAACTAAATTCATAGATCTCATACAAAAAGAAGTCAACAGCAATAAAAATTTAAATTGAAAAAAGTAACTAACCTTAACATGTATTGATTGAAAGTATATAAAAATATAATAACCAATGAATAATCCAATTGAAGTTCCAATTCCAAATCCCAAGAAACCAGTTATGGTACTTAAAATTCCCATTCCAATTTCACTTTCAATTTCTAGTTAGCTACAAAAATTGGTTTCATAGCAAAAGTGGAAAGTTTGAAGTGAACATGTAATTGCTGTGTGAATGAGTGATTTGAATTAAGTTTCTGAAATTGGAAAAAGAAAAATCAAGGAAGATATATAATAATAATAATAATAATAATAATGTTGAAAGTGAAACAAAATGGTATATAATTAATTGGGCATTGTTTCTTTACCTTATATCATAGGCCACTTCATATCCACATATACAGTTGACAACGAATTTGTTATCACTGTCGGCAACATTATTCTTTCAAGATATTTTAGATATCAGCATTAATTTAAATTTGTGATTCATCTCATAAAATATATATATTTTTTTAAATTTTGTTTTGGTATTTGTAAATATTTTTTATAGTATTTTTATCTTTGATTTATTTATTTATTTTAATCATTGTAAAATTAGTTTATATTAAAATAAATTATTTCAATTTTTAAATATTTTATTTTTATTCACTAATACGTCTGATATAAAAACTAAAATCAACTATTTTATAAATTACCGATAAATATTAGTTATAATCAATTAATTCTACAAAAAAGTAAAATAAAAGATAAAAGAAAAAATAAAATAAAAATTATTTTTAAGGTACAAAGTTAAACAAATTATTTTATGAATTAGAAAAAAAATAGAAATGGATAGAGTAGCTCAACTGATATATAATAATTGAGTTAAATTAATATAGTTTGATGGTTTATGATATTTAGTATTTATAATGTAAATAAGTTATTAATATTTATAAATTAATAATTTTAAAAAAATATTTTTTAATTGTATATTTAAATTTAATTTTCTTAAATTTAATTATAATTTGATATTTCTATTTTTGTTTAAACTCTAAAATAATATGACATATATTTAAAATTACACTGTATATTAAATGATAAAATTTTAATATTAATTTTTTTAACTAATTTCTATGGGTTATTCCACATCATTAGCTGATATGCTATTTTATTTAAAATATATGAAATTAGTATTTGTGAGTACAAAAAATGTTGAGGTTTAAATTCGAGAAGTATTAAATGCATGATTTCCTGAGATAATGATCCATAAAGATAGGTACAGTGTGCTTTTTTTATTGCCTTTTTGGGTTTTGGCATTTTATTATTCATGTCTTGACTTTGGCCCCTTATGTGTCCTAAGCAACAGACAAATTTTATGGTTTATGCCAAAAATAAATAATTGCTTCATATGTAAAAGCTAAAAACACTTTGGGGTCAAGAGGCTAAAGCATTAGGATTGCATGAAGTTTTATTGTATCAGGGCAAGCGAGTGTTGTTGTTTACTATGTGAACTAATTTTTGGATTTTCCTAGAAGGAATTCAAATAGTACCCTAGAAAAATGACTAAGGATAAAATGTATTGTTTCATTTTACCCTAAATGTATATAATCTTCTCAAATGATGTTTAATGCATGTATTTGAATGTATTGTTTTATTTTCCCCTAAATGTATATAATCTCAAATGATGTTTAATGCATGTATTTGTTGATTTCTCCATGTTTTTGAATTGTTTACTGCATTCTTTTATGGCGATGTGTCCTTGATAGGTCTATCATGGAGAGACCAAGTTTTTCCTTTTCTTTTTATTTAGCTATTTAGTGTAAATTTTAAACTCTGTGCAAAATAATCTCAAAAAAAAAAAAAGTTAAAAACTCCAGCAAAATAATCTCGCTTGATGTCTTATATATCAACCTCGCACACATGAGACATCACCATTCTTTCATTTCTTATTTTCACATGTATTGTTTTCTTTATGTTTTTGTTGATTTTTTTTTCCAAAAATGGATATATCTGATCATGCTAGAGGAAAAAGTCTCATACATTATTTGTGGATATAAAATATTTGTTGTAGTAGTTGTGCCAACAAAAATTACAATGTGGCAAGTAAAATTATCATCACACAAGAATCACATTAATCTCATATAACTACCAATGTGATTGCACTTGTGAATTCGGGGTGGTGAGTGTGTGACGATTATGAAATGTGCGCAGAGTGCGATTGATTGATTTTAAGTTGCTAACTAACACTTCCTATAACAACGAATTGTATACCCTTAAATGTGATAATTCCCATGACGGATCCTACAACAATTCTATTAAATTATGATCTCTTACAAAACACGAAATTACAACCTTTGCAACCCCCTAGATACTAAGAGTTTCCAATTGCAAGACGACTTGTTTCGTCGAATAAAACTCCTAGATATAGAGTCTGCAATCGCAATAATGGATATTTTATGACATGTAAAATAAGAAGACAATTTTACAAAATACGAAATTACGACTTTGCAATCCTCTAGATATTGCGAGTCTCCAATCGCAATGTCTGAGAATATTTGCCTTATATATAGAAGAGTATCTTAACTATCAATACATTACTAAATCCCATTGGTAATCGCTCGATTAATAAGATTGATTTTCTAAATAAATACAAATGAATATATAATAAATATAGAAAATATTTGCTAAATATAAAAGATATTTACATATTCTAATACACTCTCGTAGTCAAAAGTGGAGGTTGTCGGTTGTTCAGACTAAGTCGAGAATCATCAAAGAGTTGTTGTGAAAGGATTTTGGTGAAGATGTCGACTATATGGTATCGTCAAGCGACATGTAACACACAAACTTGGCCACGGGAAACTTTCTCACGCAAAAAGAAATTACCTATCTCAATGTGCTTAGTGGTTGATGTTTAACGAGATTACCAGAGAGTTAGATGACACTTAAGTTATCGCAATAGATTAATGTAACATTCGACATAGAGCAATGTAGTTCCAAAATAAAATTCTTAAGCCGACATGAATAAGATACTATATTAGCAACTCCACGATGTTATGCTTCAATAGTGAAATGAGACAATGTAAGTTGTTGTTTGACAAATCAAGAGATGAGGGTGTTCCCAAGATATACACCATACCCATATGTGGACCTTCTAGTTTTTGTACATCAACCCCAATATGCATCACTATATGTGACGAACTTATAAATTAATGAAATATATAGATGTAATGAGAAATCAAGAGTGACATGAATATATTGAATGACACACTAAAGAAACATATGTTGTGTTTCAGATCCTGCACAAACAAACATCCTTGTTCCACGACATGAGCGACATCAGGTCTTGTAAAAGTAAAGTATTTAAGTGTTCTAGAAAAACTACGATACTCAATGGGATCATGATATGAATTTCTATCTTGAATGAAGCTTGAGCCTCCATGTGTGAGGATACAAGTAATGTTTAATTGCTATAGTATGATCCAAGCGCATTCATTCTATCGCAAAAAAACAAACGCATAAGTCTCCCATGCTCGAGCATTCAAGCAAGTTGATTGTAGAACACGGACTACGGAGCTACGACTTCCTTATTGCACGATGAGGATAAATAGGCACGAGGGTTTGAATTCTCCGCCAGCATATTTATATATTATTCTTTTTTTTCTTTATCCCTTTAATGGGTAATCTTTAGATACTAACACCCGTTCTTACAAAGAACAATCAAAACGGTTCTTAATAAAGTTAGATGGCGACTCTATTGTATCTTATATCTTAGAGCGTACGATGCGCTCAGATATATTTCACGTAACTTCACCTCCTTCACTTTCTCAAAGCCGAATCTACAAAGTATAAAACTAACACATGCTATTTCGACACACACAAAAACACCTAAATATCAAATTACAATCACTTCGCCGTCTGTGGGAATCGAACCCACGACCACGTGGTTAAAAGCCACGCGCTCTACCAGCTGAGCTAAGACGGCTTGCTATTTAATTTTACTAAAATCTATTTTAGTCATACAAATGATACAATTGAAAAACATAATTATTATTATATGGAAGCATACAACTCAACCCCATGCTAACTCCGTGAAGCGTGTTCTTACACAGAAATAAAAATTATTGATAAAAAAAAAGATGTGTTACTATCATTGTTTTGTATGAAGAATGATTATGGTATTACTCTTTTCATTTCAATTTTGTTATATCAATTATTAAAGTAATGCATGTGTGTTATATATTTATCTCACTATTATGTTTGTACATTCTTTTCTCATCTTACATCCTCATATATAAAACGAGTATTCTCATTAATGTAATATAATGGAGAAGACAAGTAGGAAAATCATAAGAGAACAACCACGAAGATCAAAGTTTTGAAAAACAAGAACGTTTGTGGGTTTAACTAAGGTTTTTTATTGGCTTGAGAGAACAATTGTAGTCCATAACCATATCATTTTCATTGTCTATATATATGTGTGTATTATGCATAATATATAGTTATTGTGAGAGAGGTTTTGTATGAGATACATAAACATGTGAGATAGCTTATACAAAAAACCAGTGAGATTGATATATAGTTATAGGGGATCAATAACAACAACAATTGATCTTTGTCCCACAAAATTAGGATCGGCTACATGGATCAAATTCTACTGTAATATTTCATCCAAGACCATACTTCTATCCAATTCATTAATCCCGAGATCTTTCTTTACTATTTCTCTTATAATTTACACTTATCAAGATTAACATCTTTCGGTATGGGATGAATGACGCAGTTGCTCATAGTATTCACCTCTACTCATAGACTTTAGTGTAATTTAAATTGAATAATTGACAAGTCCTTTTATACAGATGTGGCATGCAGACCGGAGATCAATCTCTCAACCTTCTTGGCTTTTCCCCTTTCTTTTCTTTGTTCAGTTTAAGACTAAAACCATTTTGTATATAAACTCAAAAAAACTTAAAAATACGATTAGAATTGTACGCCACGAGCCTTAAGCAATGAAGAAGTGGTGAGAGGGAGCATTTCTATCCTCATTACGAATATCTTTGGGTAAATGACGAATGACCCAGTCGCTCAAAGTATTCATTTCTATTTATAGATTTTAATGCAATTCAAATCAAGACATTCTCTTCAAAATAAAAACAAACTCAACTCATCAAACTCATTTTTTGCCTTTGGGAATCATCTTGTTTTCAAACCTTTTTAGAAATGATATGTTACTTCCATTCTACCGTGAACGAATTTGAAGTCTCCATGCGCGAGCATACAAGTAATGTTTAACTACTAGAGTCTGATCCAAGCGCATCAATTCTATTGTAAATAAACAAACTCTTAAGTCTCTCATGCTCGAGCATACAAGCAAGTTGACTGTAGGACGTAAACGTTAACATTGTTCATTAAAAACAATTAACGCATTCGTATTTCCTACCATAACTATGGAGCTCTGACTTCTTTATTGCATGAGGAGGATACGTAGGCACGAGGATTTGAATCCTCTGCCAACATATTTATTTATTATTCTTTTTTCACTTTATCCTTTTCGCAAGTAATCTTTAGATAGTAACACTCGTTCTTCCAAAGAAAAATCAAAACGGTTCTCGTTGAGTACAATAGATGTGATTGATGTTAATACCTTCCCCTTATATATCTAACTTCTTTACCCGTTTCTTTTCCCCTGAGTTTTATCGATGTTTTTCCTTTCCTTCGAGAATAAATAAAGTTTTATGGCGACTTTATTGTAGCTTTGAGCATGCGATGGGCTCAGATATATTTTGTGTAGCTTTACCTCCTTCACTTTCTAAACGCCTCAAAATTATTTTTCCAAATTTCCCATGCTTTCTTTGTTGAATCCACATTACCAATATTCCTAAAGTTTTTCGGATCAACGCATTGATGGATTAAAAAAGGGCCTTATAATCCTTATTCTTTAAATCTTTATGTGCAACCTTTTGTTCATCCTTAGCGTTCTCTCTAATTGGTGTTACTCCATTCTTAACGAGATTCCAAATATCTTGATAATAGAAAACAACATTCATCTGCTTGCACCAATTTTCATAATTCTTACCATTCAAGATTGTAAGATTTGTTGGAAAATATTCGTTCGAATTATTCATCTTGATTCAATGCATCCGAAAGATTACACATTCAGTGCTCTAGATAACATATGTTGTGAAAACTCCAATCTTGAAGTTAACCGAATAAATATTGATGAACAAGAATAAATCTTTTTGATTGATCACGCCTCTTGTTCTTCACCCTTTATCCATGTGAAACAACCATTCCTTGGCTACATGATGATTCTACAATACACAGAAAATTGAAAGAAGAAAATAATACAATTGAAAGTAAGATAAAAGATAAATTCTAGAGAAAGAAGAAAAATATATTGTTGTGCAAACTGCACTCGAAGTGTTTGCTACAATGTGTATTAATCACAACTTTGATTTGTGAAACTACGTAAAGTTATTATAAATTTTATTATTCTCGCTTAATACAAATAAAATAAAGTTTATCTCTATTTATAGATGAGATTATTTGCACTCTAAGTAATCACAAAATAAATAACTCAACTAAAACTAAGCTAAGTCAATCTTCTTCGACTCTGTCGACTCCTTCGACAGCTACATGCTTCGATTGCATGCTTCGATAGGTTGTACTTAACTTTCTGTCAAATACAATTAATACATACTCTGTTCGACGCATGTTATTTCAACACACACTAAAATACCTTTCGACATCCGTCGAATACAAATACACTATTTTCGACTTCAACACAAATAATTACATATTTAACAGTGTCATGTTGTAGCTATTGCAACAATATTTTTGAAGAGACTCGTCATCTTTTTTTGAATGCTCTTTTGCTTTGCACATTTGGAATGGGTTCTTTGTAGTTCTTGAGAATTCCTTCGAACTCACTTTGATGCATAATATTATTTCCATAATGAATGGCACAAAACCAAAATAAAAAACCTAAACATCAAATTACATTCATCTCACCATTTGTAGGAATCAAACCCACAACCACATGGTTAAAAGCCACGTGCTCTACCAGCTGAAATAAGACGGCTTGTTATTTAGTTTTACTAAAAATTGTTTTAGTCATAGAAATGATACAATTGAAAAAAATTATTATTATATGGAAGCATACAAAGTAACCCCTGCTAACTCCGTGAAGTGTGTTCTTTGATCTTTCACAACAATAAAAATTATTGATAAAAAAATATGTGTTACTATCATTTTTTGTATGAAGAATGACTATGGTCTTAGTATTTTAATTTTAATTTTGTTTTATCAATTATTAAAATAATGCATGTGTGTTATATCTTTATCTCATTATTATGTTTGCACATTCTTTTCTCATCTTACATCCTCCTACATAAAACAAGTATTCTCATTAATGTAATATAATGGAGAAGACAAGTAGGAAAATCTGAAGAGAACAACCATGAAGGTCAAAGTTTTGAGAAGCAAGAACGTTCGGAGATTTAATTAAGATATTTCATTAGCTTGAGAGAACAATTGTAGTCCATAACCATATTGTTTTTATTTTCTATATATGTGTATGTATGATTCATGATATATAGTTATTGTGAGAGAGGTTTTGTATAAGATACATAAACATGTGAGGTAGCTTATATAAAAGCCAGTGAAATTGATATATAGTTACAGGGAGATCAACAACAACAATAATTGATCTTTGTCCCACAAAATTAGGGTCGACTACATGGATCAAATCTTATCGTAATATTTCATTCAAGATCATGCTTCTATTCAATTCGTTAATCTCGAGATCTTTCTCAACTATTTCTCTTATAATTAGCACTCATCAAGACTAATATCATAAAAGTGAGTTCGACCAATGCAAAGTAAATTTTATGAAATAGTAAGATGTGGTGGAATAAAGTTAATACTAATATTGTTTGGATCTAACTTAATAAAAGTAATATTGAAAGGTTTAGAAGCAATAGTTGGGAACAATTCATATGATAAATTAGAATAAAGAGTTGTCTCGAGAAAAAGTTAAGGATTGTCCTCAAGCATGAGAAAAAGTTATATGTTCTCGAGGGGCCCTTTCTGAAGAGGAACTATCCAATAATTCTACCCTGGCTTAAATGGATGCTTATAAAAAAAATGTTAATGAAGTTGTGAAAGTTTCTTACCTCATGTTGGCTATCATGAACTACGAGCTTCATAAGTAATATGAGAATATAAAGGCATACAATATGATCGAACACCTAAAGACACTAAGATCCTTACATAATTAAAATATTTGGGTATGTTGAGAATCTTGAATGATTGGAATTTTAACTTATAACACATCTTGTAATTGATTTGATTCTGCAATCGTTGTATGACAACTTCAATCAATTTTTTCTAAACTTCAGCATGAATGACATGAGAAAATATTTGTCAAAATTGTTAGGCATGTCAAGAGCAGCTGAGCAGAACATTGACAAAGGAAAGGAAAAAGCCACATTGATGGTCGACAATAGAAAATCCAATAATAATAACAAGAAGCCCAACATATATATGGTTAACGGAAATGACAAGGAAGTCTCCAAGCTTAAGCATGTTAGTCGTGCTTTGAACCCTCGTAGTGGTGTGGCTAAGGAGAGCAATTTCCTCCATTGTGGTAAGACTAAAGATTGGAAGAAGATATTCTCTAAGTACATCATGGGTATTAGATACTGAATATGGTTTTCATATTTTTCTTAATATGTCGGAACTCAAAAGGAGTACAACATTTTCAAAAGGTGAAGTTGATCTCAGAGTCGGCAATGGAGTCAAAATTATTGTTTTAGCCATAGAAATTTCTGAATTGACTTTACCTAGTTGTTTCATTATTCGGTTGGAGAACTGCTACTATGTACATGCAGTTAACATGAAACTTATTTTTAGTTTGAAAAAGTTTGATTTTTCATTTATAATAAAAAATAAATATTGATATTTTATTTGAATGATATTTCCAATACTAGTGTACAAGTGAGTAATGAATTTTATATCCTTGATCTCAAAACGCCAATCTATAATACTAATTCTAAAAGGATTAAATCATACCAGTTGAATCACATTAGCATTGTACTTTAGGAAATATAGATGAGAAACATATTTTCAAACTCCATATCTATAGATTCTTATACTTTTTTGATTGGAAATTATTTTAGTCATGTGAATCTTGTTTATTAAAAAAAGAATCAAAGACTCAATTAAAAAAAAATGTAAACGAGATAATAATATTTTGCCCCTTATTCATATTGATGTATGTGGATCAGTGAAAACATTTGACATAGGATATTTTCAATACTTCATCATATTAACTAGTGATTATAATAAATATGGATATGAATATGAGTATCTAATGAACATATGATGTTCAAATCATATTAACTAGTGATTATAATAAATATGGATATGAATATGAGTATCTAATGAACATATGATGTTCAAATAATTCAAGAATGAAGTATAAAATCAACTCTGTGAGAATATTAAAATACTTTGATTAGATCAATGTGTTAAATATTAATGTATAGAATTTGATGACTATCTAAAAAATGTGGGGTCATATCCTAACTCATTCATCCTAAAACGCCGCAGTAGAATGGTGATTTTAAAAGGAAAACAAATCCTTGTTAGACATAATCTAATCGATAACGAGTCATATAGATATTCCACTTGATTGTATTTTGCTCTACTCAAACTTCCAAGATCAAGCAAGAAGTTGATATTGTAGCTCTTATTTTTGTCTGAGTGGTTGTGGCTATGATATAACCATATTTCCAGTGAGACTTGATATAACCATATTTCACAACTTGAACCTCAAAGTCACAGCAGGAAAGGTTCTTGCAGTACTGTGCCAAAATGTCTCGGGGAAGAGCATTGTGATTGCTCTTGTAATGATATCTTATGACCATACTTCTGAGTCAATTTTAATTAGGTGCGTTCATGGTTCATGAACTGCACTGAACCAAACCATATTTATAATTCAGTTCAGTTTATAATAACCATTTCAATAAAAATGCAGTTAACTGCTAAAATGCTTTCAATTAAGTTTAAAACTAATTTATAACTGGTTTGTGTTTATAAATCATATTTCACAACTTGAACCTCAAAGTCACAGCAGGAAAGGTTTTTGCAATACTGTGCCAAAATGTCTCGGGGAAGAGCACTGTGATTGCTCTTGTAATGATATCTTATGACCATACTTCTAAGTCAGTTTTAATTAGGTGTGTTCATGGTTCATGAACTGCACTGAACCAAACCATATTTATAATTTAATTCAGTTTATAATAACCATTTCAATAAAAATGCAGTTAACTGCTAAAATGGTTTCAATTAAGTTTAAAATTAATTTATAACAGGTTTGTGTTTATAAACTAGTTTATAATAAAATTACAATTATAAACCAAATTTATAACTTGCTTTCTTTTAAAATCATTTTTTTAAATTTATAAAAAATAATTAATTTAAAATTAATTTTTTATTATATTTGAAAATATTTATTTAAAAAAATCTTTTTTATAAAAAATAAATAAATTTTTTATTTTCTGAAAAAAAAATTATTTATTTAAAAAAATTTATTTCTTAAATTTTTTTATATTTTTTTAATGAATAAAAAAAATTATTTCCAATTTTACTTTTATAGAATAAAAACTATTTTATTTTCAGATTTTTTTTTCTAAAAAAACTATATTTTTTTTCTAATTTTATTTTTATTTTTCATAATTACAAATATTTTTTAATTTTCATTATTTTTTCACACTCAATAATTATTATTATTATTTTAATAAAAAAATTATTTATATAATTAAAGCAATTTATAAAAAAAAATGGTTATGAATCGGTTTTAAATTGAATTTAAATTGTTTGATTTAAATGGTTCAATTCATTAACCATTCAAGTGGTTCAGTAGTTGTTTTATGGTGCAATGCAATTCAATTTAGTAATATAGTTTGATTAATCATATTTTTACACAACCCTAACTTTAATGGATGAATGCGATAGAAACATTAAATTTAAGGAGGATCATTAAGGCAAAGAATAAGATTGGTTCAACAAGAACCTGTTTTGTTCACAGGAACAAATTATAAAAATATACAACAACAATACAGTTTTATCCTACTTAATAGGATTAGTTACATAAATCAATTTTCACTATAATATTTCATCTAAGATCATGTTTCTATTCAAACAGGCATAACAAATTATGAGAACCTAAAGTATGAAAAGAGGATGAATTGGAAATTAGAGATAATAAAATAGGTCTCAATTTTAACTGAGTTGGACCGAAGTTAGGCAAATTAAATCAACTCGTTCAACTCGCTCAAAAAACGGGTCAGGACGAAGACAATGCAGGCTGGCCCGCGAATCAAATAAAATAATAATATTGAAAATTTCTTATCCCACCTTATGGGTAGAAAAATATCCTATGGAAAATCAATAAATATCCCTCAGATTTTAGAGAAATATCGTCGAACGCACTTTATACACATAACTCATTCGTTTTTTACTCACATCCATAATTTTATGACTAAATTTAATTCGAAAATGCATTTTAAAAATGTTTCTGAAACCTGTGCATGTTAAATTTGAGTTGAACTGAAGTTTTCAACTTAATTAAACAAATTGACTCAGCTCGTTCAACTCGCTGAAAAAACGGGTCAGGACGAAGACAAGGCGGGCTGGCCCGCGAATCAAATAAAATAATAATATTAGGAATTTCTCATTCTATTTTATGGGTGAAAAAATATCCTATAAAAAATAGAAAAACGCTTCTCAGATTTTGAAGATATATCTCTGAACGTAGCTCATGCACACACAACTCGTTCTTTTTATGGATGGAAAAATATCCTATAAAAAATAGAAAAACGCTCCTCAGATTTCGAAGATATATCTCTAGACGTAGCTCATGCACACACACAACTCGTTCTTTTTTAGTTACACCTTCAATTTATAATTAAATTTAAGTTGAAAATACATTTCTGAAGTGTTTCCAAAACCTGTATATGTTAAATTTGTATAAAAACAAATCACATTCTTAAAAATAAATGAGTTGTTTAGTAAATAAACCCATATACATTCTTAAGTTTTAAAATAAGTTATAATCAGATATTACAATTAGCAATGACTTTCAATTTTTAATGCAAATAAAACAAATTAAATCAAAGAAAAATAACAATGAAAAAATGATTAATTAACATTTAAATTCTTCATCAATTTAGATAATTGTTCTTCGCTTTAATAACTCTTCTACATCAATCTGAAAAATGAAACCATGTAATTATGTCAATAGGCAAACATTCAATTTCAATTGTCCAAAAATTAGTTTAATGTGATAATGCTTAAAATCTCATAATTATTTATTGTGAATATTCTACATCATATTAAATTATATATCGATTAATTGGGAATAAAAGTTGTTATTCATATTAAATTATATAACGATCAATTGAAAATAAAAGTTGTTATAGTAAAACATATACTATTTTTTTAGACATTCCGAAAGAAAATACATTTCTGAACTAAATTTAATTATAAAATTAAGACCTGACTCAAAAACAAATCTATAAAGAAAATGTACATGGAGTGTTTTTGAAGATAATCTCAGATAATCTCTAAATTTTAGAGGTATTTTTGACTTTTCACAAGATGCCTTGCTAAATTATAGAGTGCATTAAAAAAATCTCATAATATTTATTTTATTTAATTTATTTATTTGTCTAATAATGAACCATACAATAAAATAATATGATGTTGAATTTGTTAATTATGTAGTTTGTCTTGGATTAGTTTCATACATATTTTGTTGTACTCGACTGTTATTTCCAATCTTGAAAAATTATCTCTACACTCTCCTCATCACTACCAATATAGAAAAGAATCTGAACATATCACTTATCTTTGTATTTCTGCTAATACAGGTTCAATTATATCAAAATTCTAAATGTTAAATTTGATTTCTAATTTTTTTTACCAAACATTTGATTTCTAATTGAAAAACGTGTTACAATATATTTTGCTCGACGGTCAACTCGTCAACTCGCTAGCCAGCCAATAAATAGGACGGAGTGAGATTTTGAAATCAACTTCCTAAGTTGACTCGGCTCCGACCCATTTTTAAGCATGCTTAAGCGGAACGTGCGAGTGAGCATAGACGGGACATGTCTCTTTGTTTAAATGAAGGCAGCCAAAGCAGCAAATGCTCATGAATTCATTAGTAGAATGCCTGAAGGGTACAGAACCGAGGTAGGTGAGAGAAGAGTCCAGTTATCAAGAGGACAAAAACAAAGGGTAACAATTGCTAGAGCTATTCTGAAAGACCCATCCATTCTTCTGTTAGATTAAGCAACAAATGCCATGGACACAATATCAGAAAGAGTTGTCCAAGAAGCTCTTGATAAGCTTATGGAAGGTCGGATGACAAATTTTGGTAGCTCACAAGCTCTCGACTGTTCGAGACGCAGACAGCATTGCAGTGCTGCAACACAGAAAGGTTGCAGAAATGGGAAGTCATGAGAGGCTGATGGCTAACCCCGGAAGCATCTAAAAGCAATTGGTTTGTCTACAGCAAGAAATGCATCAAGAAGAAGACAGTTAGTGAATTCATTCGGAGTTCTCCAAGTAAATATTGAATTTTAGATTCAAACACATGTTATGCATACCCATCATCCACAAAACAACCCGTTTGAATTAACAAAACGCCATTAAGAAAATAATCAAAGCACTGTTTCACAATGTTCCCAATCAGAAGGGAATCTGCATGAGATCCACCACCTGATTGTTCTACCAAGTCATGTAAAAGATTGCAGCATGGTTTGCAATTCATGCTTATGCACTTACTTCAAAATTCGAAAAACCAACCCACTAAAGACTTGTGTTCATGCTTTATCATGCAACTAGTGTAAAACGACAACTAAGCACATAATATTATACTCAACATACAAGAATTATTTTGCTGAGGCTTCTTTGAACATTGGGGCTCGCCCAGTAGATATGAAACCGCAAGGGGCTCAACCGCTCAAAGATATGTTGTAGCAATTACAACGTTCGTTATTTCCTTCTCTAGTTCGGCTTCATCAACCCACAATGAACTTCGCTTATGCAATAATTCTTTCTTCTCGGCCTTCTTCTCATCATGCTTTTTGGCTTTCATTCTCCAATTTTCAAGTTTCTCTGCTCTCTCTTTTAACTGATTCACGAACATATGAAATATATCAATAGCAATAAGCAAAATCTATACCAACAATGACTAGGTTATTGAAAAATATGAAACAAACACTGTGTAGAGGAACTAGATCAAAGTTTCTCTCAAACATAAAATTAAAGGAAACAAGAAATAAGTTCAACTTACATAACTTATCTGAATATAGATTTTCAGTATGGACGACAAATGCATCAATTAAGAGATAGTTGTAGTACAAAGACAAAAAAATGTGGTTGGTTTGTCTTGGAAATTTTATACCAATAATGTTGGTTAGAATATGAAGACTGGTAAACTGTGAGGTATGCATATAACACAACATGGACGCTTAATTTATGATTGTAAAACTAGTCATTAAAGTTCATTGACTCTCCAACCTGCATATTATCAATGTGAAATCCACCTTAACTATAGCAAAAATAGGTCTATGTAAGTATTAAACCAAAGAGACATATTGTAGATATAGAATGTTTTCACTTTTCAGAGAGTAAGGCATGATAAATGTATTTAGGGGTTAGTTAGAGGACAAGAATATTAACAGAACATTATCTTGCATCAAGAGTAGACTTCAAGGTTTAAAATTTTAAGTTTAGACCAAGTTAAAAAAGAACAAGTTGAATTTAAAAATCTCAAATATGAACATAAAAAAGGAGACACAAGTTAATTCAGGTTCATTTTACTCTTGTCCAGCTTATGACCATTTGCACTCGCTTACATGTTGCTAGGAAGTTAACTATAGAGTTAGACAACCCCAACATCCATTTGGTTTTATATATTTAACAGCTACCTTCTCAATTAAATTAAACAGTAATGAAATGAGACATATACTCTCATCGAAGTCATTAGGCAGGTGATTTTGAGTTGTGATACATATACCCAGCCCATAAACAACAGTGACCAGCCTATTGTAAACTAGCAACAACAAGACTACAAGAGTCTAATATCATGTCAAATTAAAACAGGGACAGTATAAAAGACATGCTTAGGATTTGGACAGCACTAATGAAACACTAATACAAAGCTTATCATAGCCGTCAGAAGGAGGAGACTACCTATCATACAAAAAGTTTACCCTAATGACACGTGCTCAAATTTCAGACAGATGTTTTCCACTATTTTTCTTAGATCCGTGCTCTTGTACGAGATCTTTACTAGTTAATGAGAATGCTACGTTTCCTAAATAGCTGGTCAACATCAGCAGACATCATAGTGATAAACCTCATGAAAACCAAGAACAACTAAACTAACTAATAACAAGTAATGAAAACAAACAAGTGCAAATAAATAAAAAATCAAACATAAACAACGAATTTTCAAACAATATATCCAAACTTCAAACCAAGGAAAAGCAAATCTAAATAGATGTCTCCCTATTTGACCATTACATTACAAGCAAAATTTGTAATGATAGATTAATTTATATAAATAGTTGTATATTTGAAGCAAAATTGTAATGAGATTAATTTATATACGCAGACAATGTAATATATTTATACACAAATTACACCATAGTATCACTTTGTCAGATCATTCCTAAAATATCTTCATAAATATGTCTACAGGAATATGTAATTGAATATAAGTTACACTCACAATGCATACAAATGAAAAGGATTTGGATTGTTTTATTTGAGCTAATCTCCTGGCATAAACACTTGGGAAATTGTTTGGGATAGCTTATGAAAAAAGCTTATGATTTGTCCATAAGTTGTTTTCAGCTTACTTCTATCCGTTTCAATTGGCTTATTTGAGTTTATCTACCAACATAAACACTCGTGAAACTATTTAGGAGAGCGTATGCAGACAACTTATGATTTGTCCATAAGCTTGTTGTAGCTTAGTTCCACAGTTTTTTTTGTATAGCAGATGAGAAAAGCTTATTGCAAATATAAAAATAGTTTGCCTTTATTTTATATTTTGCTATATAAATAGCATACATTAGATATGTAATACTAATAAGCATTATGCTATAAGTGCTTAATTAAGTTGTTTATCCAAACAATACCTAATCCAAACCATAATAAACTCTTCATCATCTTCAATTCATCTAAAAAAAATCCTCACATTCATTAATAAATTGAAAAGATGACTTACAAGGGTTTCTCGAAACTGTTGTTGAGCAATGTTACGTTCTTGAGCTCTAAGTTCTGCAGCCTGAGCCTTAAGTTTCTTACGCTCTTCATTAGCAACTCTAAGCGATTCCCGCCGAGCCTCGTCCTTCCGTTGCTTCTCCAACGCCATAGCCTCCATTTCTCTTATGTATTCCTTCCGAACCTCTTTCACTTGCTTTGCGTAGTCTCTCCGAAGCTGAGCAAGCATTGCTTCGGCTTCCTTAGGATCCTTCGGAGCTTGCCAGCTTCCAACAAAGGAGCTCGGCGATAGGAACTTGTGATTTTCGCGGTGGTTGTTATGGTGGGACTGTGACGCGCGTGTGGCAAATGAACGCGCGTGTGAACGCAACAAAGTCCTCCACACCATTGAATTGAAATCGTACTGCAAAATATAATAACAAATTTCTCTTGAGAAATCATAGAAAAATATATTGCAGCGATTGCCTCTAGCTCTGGAAGGAGAGGAATTTACTTACCTTGGAAGAAGAAAAATTCGAAACCCTAGTTCTGAGCGCTACGGGTTTGGGTTGTTTGGGTTTTCGTGAGCAATGAAACCTCTACAACAATTCTCTCAATTCACGAACTTTAAAGATTTTCTAAGAAAAGAATATTATCATATTCAGTTTCATTTCAACATTTTTATTAAATAAATAAGTTTGTTGATATTTAATTTGGAGGATTTTTTTTTACATGTTTTGATGACAATGGTGATGATATTGACTAATTTTAGTGAGATGATCATTCTTGTATGCCTTTGATACTAGGGGTGAATATGCAAATACTATGATGATCAAATTAGTGAAATTTTAGTTTAGAATAGTGTGTAATTGTATTCATGAGTTTAGAGATTTTAAAATCTTTTTTTATATAAAGTTGTCTTAAAGAATAAATATCATAACATCTATTTTAGAATTTTGGACCATAAAATTGGTGAATAATGGTGGAGAAATTTAAAATTAGAGAAGTGAATAAGGAAAATTAAGAGAGAGAGTTGAGGATGAGAATGATAATTGCATTACTCTTGGATGCGAATGCATCCAACACATTTATAAGAGTATTACAAATTGATTGGAATCCAAAACAAACAATTGCAAAACAGAAAAATAGCAAACTCAGACTTGTAACCGGTTACACCATTTGGTTAACCGGTTACGGCTAACAAGTGAATTAAACTACATTCATTGGTAACAGATTAACGTCGGAGGTTAACCAGATACAACTTCAAAAATTTGTCTTTCTTTGCAACTCAGGAGTGAAATTGACTTTGCTGTAACAGGCTACACCCTCGTGTTAACTGATTACAACACTTGAATTACCAATATAAATTTTAATGCGCCACCTTAATTCAAGTGATCTAAGTCTACCATGCTCATGTTCATCTTCAACCTCTTGAATACATAATTTATGACTTCCTTAGTCAATAAATCAGCCACTTGGTCTTCACTTCTACAATGTCCCAACCGTAACCTTCTTTCACTAACAAGCTCCCTCAAGTAATGAAACTTCATCTCAATATGCTTGCCCATCCCATGTACAATTGGGTTCTTAGCAAGATTAGTCGCGGAAACGTTATCAACTAGGAGTGTGATAACCCCACCCTCATTGTTGCCCACCTCCCCCAATAGATTCATAAGCCACACAACTGGACACACACATAACGAAGCGACAATGTACTTGGTCTCATAAGATGAGAGTGCAACTACCGATTCCTTCGTTGAACACTATGAGACTGGTGTTCCACCGAACATAAAGATGTATCCAAATGTAGAATTTCAATCATCTTTATCTGCGCACCAATTGGAATCGATAAAACCAAGAAAATTACATTTTCTTCCCGTATTTGTTGCGGGAAAGAGAATTCCGCAGCCAACAGAACCTTTGACAAATCTTGGATCCTCTTGACTACTGCCAAGTGAGACACCTTCGATCTCCCCATGAATTTACTCACAATACTGACACTAAAAGCCAAGTCCTATCGCGTATTGCACAAATAACGCAAGGATCCAATCAACCTCCTATATTGAGTTGGATCAACATCTTGCTCATCCTCATTCTTATACAAATGCAACCTTAGTTCAACTGGAGTAATGACAATATTACAATGTTCCATTTCAAACTTCTTCAATATCTCAATAGCATACCTTCTTTGGTGCATTAACAACACTCTTTTAGACTTGTGGAACTCAATGTCAAGGAAGCATGTCATGAGACCAAGGTCGACCATCTCAAATTTTGTCATAAGTTCACCTTTGAACTTAGAAATACAATTTGTGTTGTTTCCCGTTATCAACAAGTCATCTACATATAGACAAGGGATAATCACTTTTTCACTCGTATCCGTCTTCACATACACTCCATGCTCGAATACACATTTCTTAAAGCCAACCTCCTTTAAGAAACCATATATTATTTTATTCCAAGCTCTTGGAGCTTGCTTCAAACCATATAACATTTTCTTCAACTTGTAGAACTTCATCTCTTAGTTTCTCATAACAAAACCAGGGGGTTGTCCTACATATACATCCTCTTCAAGCAGTTCGTTCCAAAATGCAGATTTGACATGGTAGATGGACCAAATGTGGTTATTTTCAATACCAACAACAAGCCTAATGGTTCCAATCCTAGCAACCAGTACAAATACCTCTTCAAAGGCTATGACTTCTCTTTGCAAAAATCCCTTAGCAACCAATCGAGCATTATGCTTGATTATTTCACCCTTGGGATTTTCCTTTGCTTTGAACACCATTTCACATCAATTGGCTACTTTCCATCCGGTAAATCAACCTCCCAAGTATTGTTTTTCTCAATGGATTCCATCTCCTCCTTCATAGCACAAATCCATTTTGGATCACTTAAAGCCTCTTCTGTTTTAACGAGTTCGGATTCAGCCATAAGTGAAAAATGGACGAAATCACCATCACTATTGATCCCATTGTCTCAGAACAACTCACAATCTTGGAGTCTTTGAGGCAAACATCTTTGTCTTGTTGATCTTCTAACATTCTCTTCAATTCGGGCTACGACAACGAGAGTTTTTTCTCTTTTTGTTTCTGTAGAATCTAAATTTTCAAAGTTGTAACCAGTTACAGCTTTTGCGTAATTAGTTACAGGCTTATACAACTCCTTGATTTCGTTGACAATGACGTCTCGGCTAATAATAACCCTCCTTTTAGCTTCAGCAAACAACTTGTAACCACCAGTAGAGTGATACCCTACAAGTATCATCACTTCTCCTTTATCATCTAGCTTCTTTCTATGTTGTCCCAGAACATGTCGATACGCTACAGAGCCAAAAACTCTCAAATGGTTCAGATTCGGTTTGAATCCCGACCATGCTTCCTCCGGTGTTACCTTCTTAAGCTTCTATGTAGAACACCTATTCAAAAAATAGGCAGATGTGGATATTGCTTCTCCCCATAACTCTTTCAACAAGTTCTTCCCCTATAACATGCTTTTCACCATGTTCATGATCGATCGATTCTTCCTTTCAACAACATTGTTTCACTGTGGTGTATAGGGTGGTACTACCTCATGTACAATCCCTTCTTGATCACAAAACATCTCAAAGTCATTTAAGATATATTCACTTCGACTATCTGTTTTAAACACTTTGAGTTTGTGAACACATTGCCTCTCAACCATGGACTTGTACTTATTAAACACTTCAAATACCCCATCCTTTCTCTTGATTAGGTATGACAATAGTTTTCTACTATGATCGTCGATAAATGTGACAAAGTATTTATCGCCACCAATTCAATCTACTTGCATCACTTCACACACATTCGAATACACCACCTTAAGGTTATTCTTGGTTCTACAACTTGTATCCTTGTTGAATTTACCCTTATAATGCTTCGCTTGCACATATTTTTCACAAATTTCAGCCGATATATTTATCAATGGAAATCCTATTACCATTATGTTCTTTTGCAAGTCTGTGAGATCTCTAAAATTGAGATGCCCAAGACGATAGTACCATATCCACTTTTCTCTACATGTTCTTGTAGCAAGACATATCTATGCTCCAAAACCTTCAACTCAACCTTAAAGGTTATATTTGCATCCATAGGCACTTTAAGTACCAAAGCTCATTTTGCATCCATAATGCTCATCCCCTTGTTTTCCATGTGAATCTTGTACCCTTCTTAGGCAATTGACCAATACTTAGAAGGTTATATTTGATTTATGGAATGTACAATACATCTTTAATCAAGGAATGTCCAACATTCCTTCTCATGATCTAAACATCATTGATCTCATCGGTCGCTAAAGTGGTCTCATTTATAAACTTTACTTTGTTCTTCATGGAATGATTGATTTTAAAAAACCAAACACTTCTCCTCGTCATATGAGTAGAGCAACCCAGACCTAGTATCATTCCTCTCTACACTAAACTCCTTTCGTACTCATCATGGTGTTTTCCTCTGCATGTAACTGGTTAACCGTATCATATAACTGATTACAACTCAATTTTGCAGCATTCCCAAAATTGTTGATGTTGTTGTCCCGCAACTTGCTGCTGTTGCATTCTCATTCTATGATCATGACCAAGAGTGTATTATCTTCATCAAACTCTTACCTTGTAACCTTAGCTTTATCCTCTTGAGGTTCCTTCTTGTTTGTATTGCACTCTCTTGCAAAATGACCGAACCTTTGACACTTAAAGCATTGCTCTTTACTTTTGTCAAACCTCTTCTTTTCACCTCTAAAGTTGCATTGACCACCATTTTTGTTCCATTCATTTCTTGAGGAAGTTATTTGTGACTATTCTTCAATCAAGTACCATCAATATACCACGTCAAGTATGGGAGTGAATTTGGTTTTGGCTAGGTGAAAGTATTCTCTACAAACAAAGAAACAAGTCAAGTAACAGGGATACATTATTATTATATTTTTGATAGTATACTATTTTATATGATGCTTATAGTTTATTGGCATTGTGAAGTGTTTGATTAATGTTTGATGTATTGTTTTAGTTTTATTTATAATTTGTTGTTTTTATGAAAGATTATAATAGTAATCACTATATTGAATCTTTATGTAGGCTCTAAGAGATTTTGCATAACACATTTATTAATATTTTTGATTGTTTTAAAGTAGACTTCAAACCAAAATATGTATAACACTTCTCTGAACCAAATATAATTATAAAATTCATAGTTATTTTACTAATTATCTATCCTTATTATTTCTGATTTAAATGAAGTTATGTTTTTTTTTTATATTCATAGAGTTGGAATTGATAGAGGAAGAGTTAAGAACTCTTACACTTATTGAAATTGAAAATCTATTGCAAGCAAATCGAAGAAGTTTGAAGGATTTTAACGGTATGCCTTACCCAAATTCATATGTCACAAGGCACATAGGCAATAGACTAATTTATGAAGAACATGATTATAATGTCGATGTTGTTTGCAAGCAGTGAATAACATAAGAGGTCGGGGGTATTTTTATATGGTTACGGAGGCACTGAAAAAACTTTCATGTAAAAAACTCTATCAAGTGCATTGCGTTTGTTGAATGTATATTTCGTGTCGGGTTTTTGTTATCGTATCCACAGGGATTGTAAGATATCACCGCCGTTCGATGGTTGTATTAATCTTAGCTCAATGTAACAATAGGGTTTTGGTTTTAATCAAGTTATCTTGCATAAAAAGTAATAAATTGCGGTAAAAGTTTTGGTTTGAATAAATGAGAAATATTGCCAAAGTTAGGTTTCAATGATCACTTTGCATGTATTTGCTCGGTCAACAATCTTATAAACTCCTTTAGATGATAAATCATTTCACAAAGTCCTCTCAATATGTTTCTCTCGAACACACATTGTGAGTTTTGCCATTTTGATCCATTGTTTCTCTCGAACACAATCTATCAAAATGACAACTTTTTGGTTCAACCTTATGGTGAACAAAATCATTCATTACTATCTCTAGCTAACAAACAAGTTTGGATGAAAACCTAGGTCAAGAGTCGGTAAACATCTCTCGATCATAAACCAACACAAAGAGTTTTAAATAGAAACAAAGTTTTCATCATATATTTACCATTAAAGAGTTTACATATGAGGATCCTTACATTTACACACAAAGCTAGTAATCACCTACATCTAACCTTGACAAATGGATGACTTAGCTACTCATTTTCATGGTAGCTTGGTCGGCAAGTAAGGAAAGAAGGTTGATCAACATCCAAGTCGGATAATCGAAGTTGGATGGGAATCCACCTTCTTTTTGTAGAAGATGGTTCTAAGATGAAGAGAAATGAAAATTAGGGCATAAAAGCTCCCAAGAACAATGCTGTAAAAATATCTAACAAAAGTACAAAAGTGGAAAAATGAGGTAAAAACTAGGTATGGTGCTCAAAAGTGGCACCTGCTACTTATAGACCTCTGCTGGGCTGTTATGCTCGCTAGGCGAGCAGAATGGCTCGCCTAGCGAGGGTCTAATATGGGCACATAAGGCACCTGCGCCCAGAGAAACAGGGTCTGCTGAACTGTCATGTTCGCCTAGCGAACATACCTTCGCCTAGCGAAGGACACGCTTCAACCTTCGCCCCAGCGAGGTTGAGAGGTTTTGCTACTGGAATGCTCGCTGGGGACTCGCTAGAGCTTCGCCTAGCGAGTGAGTGCTGGCTGCGCTTTTCACTAAAACAGAACGAACTCGCTACCACCTTCGCTGTCAGCTCGCCTGGCGAATTTATTGACAATTTACTGGAGCTTTTCGCTTGGCGCTCGCCTAGCGAACCAGTGCTTCGCCACAGCCCTCGCCTAGCGAGCAGGCTGATGAATGCTTGTTTGCTTTGGTTCCTTTGCCAACTTTCTTGTGTCTTCAATTTCAATTATTTCATGCCTTCTTTCTGCACAATAACACACAAATCAAAGGCACCAAGCTTGTTTATCAATGTAATGCATTTCATCAAAAACCAAGGTGATTTTGACAATTTTAGCAGGGAAATAGAGTGAAAGATGCCCACATATGATAGCTCAAATAAGCACTTTTGGGCATCTAACAACTCTCCCCAACTAGATTCTTGCTTGTCCTCAAGCAAAGTATGCCTCTTGAAGGACAAGAGGATTTGCAATAAGAAAATGGTTTCTCCGAAGTTGGATAAACGGCTCAAACACAAGTGAAATCAGCAAATACAAGTTTCCAACGGTTTGAATAAAATAATACACAAGAACTAAAACTTAAATAGCAATGCAAAATATTTATCTATCTACAACAGTACTATTCTGAATGAATCATCCTATCTCTCCTCTTCGAATAAGGAATGAAGATTTTACGCTTTGCAACCGCGGGATTAATCTCACTCTCTAACAAACAATGAAGAAATCAAATAGATTCATACAATGTCTAACAATTATAAATGGTACTGTGGAAGCATAAAGATCACTAAGGGCTTTTCGGTTGAAGCTTGGTTAGGTTAACAAACAAGGGTCATTTCTAAGGCCATTGAAACAAAAGTGCCGATGCAAAAGAGACATTCACAGTATTATTCACACTACTCGACTTTGTTTCATTTGTTTCTTATTTGAAACCTTCACAACACATATTCCACAACTCAATTTTTATTTTTCACTATTTTTCTTCCAAGCAAGCATTCATTTTCATTCTTTCTATTTTTGTTCTTTTCTATCACATCAAATATACAAAACAGATGTTTTTTTTTCTATATTTTCTATACATATATTTTTCTATGCTTGCTCGGTTTTTCTTTTCTTTTTCAAGAGTTGTGGTACTTACCGATTCTTTTTCGTTCTCCCCAACTTATTTCTTACTCACCCTAAGTGAATGCTCTTAACTTTTTACGGCAAAAGAACAATAATCAAGATTTTCCGGGTTGTAAAAAAAAGATTTTTGAGATCTCGCTTTATTTCAAGCCGAGATTCAAGTGTTTAAGCTCAAAGGGGTTAACAAATACTCTCTCTGCTCACAGGTAAGTTGTTTTTGGATGTAGTTGTGCTCGAAAGAAAACAAGTGCCTTGATCATTTCTAATTGCTTCCACAATTTCACAATAATAAAAGACAAAGCATGAATCTCATGAATCAACAAAACTTATTAGAATCCAGCATTTAAGTGTACAATGGAGGTTTCCTCACAATTTGTGGTTTTAAGTTCTAGATGAAACATTCATTCAATTATGTTGCAAAAAGACAATATTCAATTTACCAAAAAGAGTAAAGTTCCTAATGCATTCTAAAATTCTAGCCGAAGGTAACCATGTACCTTAGCCTCATTCACTTGTTTATTCTTATCATTGCCATCCAAGCTCGGATGCACCTTCATTGGGTACTTCTTGAGGAGCAACCAATCTAGAAGGGTTTGCCACTCAATCAACCAAAAATTTATTAAACACACAAAATTAAAAACATAAATAAATAACATTAACTGAAAATATAAATTTGTTCATGGGGGACAAAACACCCCAATAGTACAACACCAAAATCAAGATACAAAATCCGAAAATACAAATAGAAATGACATAAAAACTGAAAAAATACAAAAACTTAACCCACTAAGGGCTCAGGACTCCTCCTCGCTACCGGCCTCAGAACCGGTAGCCTCATCATCAACATCCTCATCATCATCAGCATCATCAGCATCAGCGCCCACCCCCTCACTATACACTGGCGTGTCCACAGGCCAGTTGGCGTGAAGCAGAAACTGCTCACGCGTCATCAAAGCATGGGCACCACTTCCTTGCAGCTGCAACCGCTGCATAGAGTCGTGCATATCAATCATAGCTCTCTGGGATGCCGCCATCCATTCCAAACTGTAATTGCACACAGCTTGGACGTATGGATCTAGTCTAGGAGTAGAAGTACCAGGACCATCAGAAGCCCGGGTACTTCCTGAGGCTGCACTGCCACCGGTAGTCTTTGCTCTACAATATTTGGCCACATACCGTTGTTCCGCGAGTTGCTTAGCAAGTTGCCCAACTTGAGTCTCGAGATTTTTTATGGCCGCGTCATTGCTCTTTTGGTTAGCCATTGACATTTGCATGAATTGCGTCAATGTCTCTTCCAATTTAGAATTTACGACCGGCGGTTGTTGAGGTTGTGGTTGATAAGGATTTTGCGGAGGGTTTTGACGGCTAGAAGAACCACCTCCATAACCTTGGTTATGATAATAGTTGCTTCTAGGTTGGAACCCTTGGTTCCCTTGGTAATGTTGTTGTTGATTTTGAGGGTGCGGTTGATAAGGTTGTTGTTGTTGTTGTGGTCTCGGTTGATAGTCCCGTTGATTGGCCATGTAGTTTACTTCGTCAAAACCGGGAGGTGGACAAAATCCGGTGTCATGTTCACCTTTACAAAGTTCACAACAAGCTATTTGTTTAGCTTTTGACGGTTCTCTTAACTCTTTGATTTGTTGCGTTAAGAGTTCCACTTGTTGTGAGATGAGCTTGTTTTGGGCAAGGATGGCATCATTCGTCCCAAGCTCAAGCACTCCCGCCTTCTTCAAAGAATTTCCTCGACTTTGACTCTGAAGATCATTTAAAGCCATTCGATTTATGATGTTTGTGGCTTCTTCGGCACTTTTTGACAATAAAGAGCCACCCGAGGTAGCATCCAACAACGTTTTGCAGTTTGGTTGAAGTCCATTTCTGAAGATATGGATTTGAGTCATTTCATCAAATCCATGCCCTTTACATTTCCGAAGCATGGACTTGAATCTTTCCCACGCTTCATTCAAAGATTCACTGGTTCCTTGTGAAAACACCGAGATGGCCGTCTTTGATTCCATGAATCGGTTATGGGAGAAAAATCTTTCAATGAATTTCTCTTCTAACACGTTCCAGTCTGTCATTACGGCTGGTGTTTGATCTAGGTACCAATCCTTTGCTTTACCGAGCAAAGCGTGGGGAAATAATCGTCTGAACAACGGAAGCTCCTGAGCCTGATCCACTCCGGCAGCCAATGCTATCTCATAAAATTTTGTGAGAAAAGCAAATGGGTCTTCATGGTCCATTCCGGTGAATGGACTCCCATATAATAAATTCAGAGTTCCCGTTTTCATCTCAGCTTGCCTTCCTGTGTGGTTGGCAAACTGAGCGGTGTTCCTTGGACTATTGATGCATGGAGTAGAAATAGGTGGTGGTGGTTGTGGCTCCATGTTTGGTATGAATGGTGGTGGATTTGTGGTTGAAGAACTTTCTCCTTGCTCTTGGCGTTGTCTAGCCTGTTGCCTCCTACGTCTCGTTTTGCTATTGAGCCTCCTTGCGGTTCTCTCGATCTCGGGATCAAAAAGAAGTTCATCCACAGGGATTTGCCCTCGCATAAAACGTAAGCTGCACACTAAACCAAACAAATTACAAGCACAAGTCAAAAATTCACAAGCTAAAACTTAAACAACCATTGCGATGCTCGCAATATCAATTTACAATCCCCGGCAACGGCGCCATTTTGTTGAATGTATATTTCGTGTCGGGTTTTTGTTATCGTATCCACAGGGATTGTAAGATATCACCGCCGTTCGATGGTTGTATTAATCTTAGCTCAATGTAACAATAGGGTTTTGGTTTTAATCAAGTTATCTTGCATAAAAAGTAATAAATTGCGGTAAAAGTTTTGGTTTGAATAAATGAGAAATATTGCCAAAGTTAGGTTTCAATGATCACTTTGCATGTATTTGCTCGGTCAACAATCTTATAAACTCCTTTAGATGATAAATCATTTCACAAAGTCCTCTCAATATGTTTCTCTCGAACACACATTGTGAGTTTTGCCATTTTGATCCATTGTTTCTCTCGAACACAATCTATCAAAATGACAACTTTTTGGTTCAACCTTATGGTGAACAAAATCATTCATTACTATCTCTAGCTAACAAACAAGTTTGGATGAAAACCTAGGTCAAGAGTCGGTAAACATCTCTCGATCATAAACCAACACAAAGAGTTTTAAATAGAAACAAAGTTTTCATCATATATTTACCATTAAAGAGTTTACATATGAGGATCCTTACATTTACACACAAAGCTAGTAATCACCTACATCTAACCTTGACAAATGGATGACTTAGCTACTCATTTTCATGGTAGCTTGGTCGGCAAGTAAGGAAAGAAGGTTGATCAACATCCAAGTCGGATAATCGAAGTTGGATGGGAATCCACCTTCTTTTTGTAGAAGATGGTTCTAAGATGAAGAGAAATGAAAATTAGGGCATAAAAGCTCCCAAGAATAATGCTGTAAAAATATCTAACAAAAGTACAAAAGTGGAAAAATGAGGTAAAAACTAGGTATGGTGCTCAAAAGTGGCACCTGCTACTTATAGACCTCTGCTGGGCTGTTATGCTCGCTAGGCGAGCAGAATGGCTCGCCTAGCGAGGGTCTAATATGGGCACATAAGGCACCTGCGCCCAGAGAAACAGGGTCTGCTGAACTGTCATGTTCGCCTAGCGAACATACCTTCGCCTAGCGAAGGACACGCTTCAACCTTCGCCCCAGCGAGGTTGAGAGGTTTTGCTACTGGAATGCTCGCTGGGGACTCGCTAGAGCTTCGCCTAGCGAGTGAGTGTTGGCTGCGCTTTTCACTAAAACAGAACAAACTCGCTACCACCTTCGCTGTCAGCTCGCCTGGCGAATTTATTGACAATTTACTGGAGCTTTTCGCTTGGCGCTCGCCTAGCGAACCAGTGCTTCGCCACAGCCCTCGCCTAGCGAGCAGGCTGATGAATGCTTGTTTGCTTTGGTTCCTTTGCCAACTTTCTTGTGTCTTCAATTTCAATTATTTCATGTCTTCTTTCTGCACAATAACACACAAATCAAAGGCACCAAGCTTGTTTATCAATGTAATGCATTTCATCAAAAACCAAGGTGATTTTGACAATTTTAGCAGGGAAATAGAGTGAAAGATGCCCACATATGATAGCTCAAATAAGCACTTTTGGGCATCTAACAGCGTTCGCATAAAAAAACTGTTCTTGTTGTTTCTTAAAGTGGGATGACATCGTTATTATTTCCAGGTGGAAGGACAACACATTCAAAGTTCAAAATTCTTGTGCCAACACTTAATAACTCTACTTGCAACATTGATAAAAATAGTGAGCATTCACAATTATTGGTAAGAGGATTATAATATGGGATGAAACTCATATGTCTCATAAAAATTGTTTTGAGGCTTTGGATAAAACCCTTAAAGATGTCATGAGCTTCAAGGTCTTGGAAATACCATATTTGATGGAAAAGTAGTAGTTTTTGGAGGAGATTTTAGACAAATTCTTCTTCTTGTTCTAAGAGGAGGTCGATCTAATAGTTCATGCTTTCATTTGCTCATCTTATGTATGGGATTATTGTCAAGTTCCTACTCTGACAAAAAATATGCGACTCTAACAAGGTTCGGAAACTCAAAATGAATTCTAAATATGGGTGATGGTAAGATTTGTGAACCAAATGATGGTTTGTCCGAGAAGTTTCTCAAGATCTCTCAATATTCATCTTTGAGGATCCTATAAGGTCAATTGTTGAGAGCATTTATCCTAATCTATTAGAAAATTACAAAAGTGAAGAGTTCCTACAATGCAGAGCTATACTTGCTTTAACCATTGAAGTAGTGAAAAAAATCAATCATTATGTATTAGGATTGACTCCAGGTACAAATTGTTTAGTTACATTAATTTTTGCATTTAACAATTTTGTTATCATATTATATTAGTAACGTTTTAATGTTTTCTTTTTATTCAATTTTGAAGGAGAAGAAAAAGAGTATCTAAGTTCTGATTGAATTGATATAACTGAAGTCAATTACAATCAAGCTTATGAGGTTCTAATACCAAAAAAAATTAGTTCTCTAAGAACATCAGGTTTATCAAATCACAAGATTAAACTGAAAGTTGAAACCCCATTATGCTAATGAAAAATTTGGATCAAGTCGAAGATTTATATAATGAAACAAGGTTGATCGTGACAAGGTTAGCAAATCACGTCATTGAGGCCCAAATTATGTCTGGAAAGGACATTGGTAACATAATTTATATCCCTCGAATGTTGTATTATATGTGCATACTCCTATTTTTAATCATGGTCAATTGTATGTGGCACTTCCAAGAGTGAAGAGTAAAAATGATCTAAAAATACTAATACACAACAAGGACAATGAATCATGTACGACTACTACCAATATAGTGTACAAAGAGGTCTTCCAAACACTAACTTAGTTGTTAAACAAGTTTTTCTTTTTGTTTGATGCTCCAATACTAATATAAATCTTGACTATGTTTCTTTTTGTTAGTGTTGTTTTTATGAATACTTAGTTAAGAAAAATAGTTATATATTTTATACGCATTAAGAAATTTTTAATTGATGAATAAATGTAAATGTTTTTCATTTCAAAATGTTTGATATTGTCATACTTACTCTTTAACAGATTTGTTGATTCTATATGAGACTGCATTGATTTTCACATATCATATTGATTCAAATGGAGACTTTTGATAATTGATATGTTTCATAATTGATAAGATTTTATATATATGTTTCATAATCTCAGATTATATATTTTGCATTTTGAAAATTGGATTAACTCTAGCATATTTCTTCATGTATTTTGCATTTTGAAAATTGGATTAACTCTAGCATATTTCTTCATGCAGTTAGTTGTAGGATGAAAAAAAAATTGCAATGACTAAGTACGGTGTTGAAGTTACAGATTAAATTAGTTGATATTCTTTATTATTTTAACATTTTGAATATAAGAAAACATAATTTTAGAAGATAACAAAAGGAACATCTTCGTTTTTCTTAAGTTGTTTAGCTATATTTTCATTTTGTTTGAAAGTAATATTTGGATCAATGGATAATGGTTTATGCGCACTGATTTATGTTTTAAATTCTATGAAATTCATAAACAATAAAACACTTTTCAAAACAGAATCCTTATACTCCCTCGGTCTCATAATAAATACCCTAACCATTTCAAACATATTAAAAAAAATTGAAAGAGAGAATAATATATTTACTAAAATACCCTTAATCTGATTTATAAGAAAAAAAAAAGACAATTTTCACATTTATTAAGAATGATAGTTAAATGCATTTAATTTTCTTGATTTTATGTAAAAAAAAATAACTCAATTACTAATATATCCTTAATTAATTTGCCATCTAAGTAATTAATCATAAATAATTTTAGAATGAAAACATTAAATGAGCATAAATTTATTGACAATTGTTTATATTTAAGACCAAAAAAATTTAGAAAATTTTATTTATATATAAGATTGGAGGGAGTATTGAGAATGATAAAAATAATATTAATTAGAGTAAAATTGAAAAATATACATTGAAAATTAAAATGAATCCTTCATTTTGAAACACTCTTTTATTTCAAATGAATCACTTATTCTTGTACTGGGACGGAGGGAATTGGACCGGGACGGAGGGAATATTAGACGGGACCCACGATAGCTCATAGGTATCTTAATAATATCCAATAAAAATTGTTTAAAAAATCCAAACCACGTGTGAAGGTCACGTCATCGATGGTGAATGACTCGAATGAAGGCCAAAAAGAAGAGAAAAAATATATATGACAGATGTAATTAACCGAGGACTTTTTTCGTATTCGCCCTAAATGGCATATGATAGTGGAAAGATAGGATATTAACCATATTTTTAATGATTATTTAACCCAATTTTTTTTTTAATTAAATGAACCTGGCATATTATTACTCGAACCAATCTTTGCCGAGAGAACTGCAAATATTCAATTAAACTGCAAATGTCAATTATGCTGTAAAATGACCCTGTTGCCACTGCAAACATTTTAAATGCACGGTCAAGAGACATCCCATTATGAACCATTCAAATGCATATACAAACTGTGTTGTAGAAATGTGTTGTAGAAATGACCTTGATGATAATGCAATTTTAAGGCATAAGTGATGAACATTGATAAACCTTTTTTTGTTGTTGGGATAAAGATGAACACTGATATACATGATGGGTATTCCGCATAATTATACATTTGAGCATCATCTAAAATAAGTTAGTTCAGCACAAAGTAGTGATTTAAACCTTGATAGAATCATACTTTTCACCCAGTATACCGCCCTTCTGTTTTTGAAATTGAATGTACCTCAGTGTGCTAGCAAAGAAAGCATCTGAAACTGGAAGAACCGATGCAGAGTCGCTCTGCATCTCAGTCTTGATTAATTCTATAAGCCCCTGAATAGTAGCACTAGTGATCTGTGGATTTCCTTTCTCAAAATAGTATATGTACCTGGAACATAACTATCCGTCAGTAAAAAAGCCATGAAAATAGTACACCAAACAGTTAATAGCTGAAGGTGACTGACTTGTTCAGTATTTCAACAAAAAGCGTAACTGGGCCGCTGCTACCCCTGGCTACACTGGCCATTTGCTGAGCAGCATTTGCAATCCTCAAAGCTCGCTTGAGGCAAAGCAGCACCCTGTAATCAGACTGTCAACAACCCATCTCCAAAACAAAAACCACAAGACAAGAAAAGTGGTAGCTCATAAGCCCATACATCAATGATGCAGTGACATTACATTTGATAAATAATGCAATAATATGATACGGATGCATTTGTGGGAAAGCAGTATCAAAAGAGGAAGACCTCTAATTCTGCTGCTGACTAGAATTAATTCTGCCGAGTAGGATTTAATTATTTATTTAATTTTAATAAGTTAGCATAACAGAATTTTTAAATTTGAATTTAAGTAATTTTAGGATAGGATTTAGGGGTCATAACAGAATCTACCTATTAAGTAATTTTAGAGAAAAGTAGTTATTGACCTAATTTAGTAGGGATTCTTATTCTACTGTAAGCCTATTTAAAGGCATTCAGATTATCAATAAATATCATCAATAATTATTATCAAAAAAGTATTTGTGAATTTAAGAGGCTCTGTCAAGGTCGAGCCCGCTTCTGCCTTCGCCATAGGTCGAAGCAAAGCTTCTACCGCGACTAGGACTGTATCAACACGATCCAAGACAAAGGGCCATAACATAATGCTTCATGAACCCCAATGCTATAGGGTATATAGGACATAATTACTTCAGAAAACACAATAGGCATCAATGAATGAAATCAATAAAATCATCCCAATTAAACCAACTTGAGTATTTAACATCATACCTTTCTCCATCCTTAATATCGTCTTGATCATCAACCCAAAAGAGATGTGAGCATGCATAGACAGCTCGACACTGATCAGGTTTCTTCAAAAGCTTTGCTGAATACTGCAAAAGGATAGAATGTCATATAAGGTTCACAGACCATTTGTCTAATGGACGTAATCTTGAGAAAATTCATCATACAACTTTAACTTATAATGAATTTTTATCCAAATGCATGACTGATTGGTGAAGGAAGGGAATGAGTTACTGGAGGTGTAACATTTCAATATAGTCATTTATTATTATTCTGACAAGCTCAGAGAAAGAGATAAAAACATTTATCTCTCTTCTATTCCTCTTATATTTATTTTATTTCAATCGATACATCAATAACCTACTCTATTTCTCACATTTATTTCTCTTCACACATTCTTTCTCTCTTCTCATTATCATCTCACAACAAAACACACCTTTAAAGAAAAAGAAAAAGAAAAAGAAAAGAGAGAAAGGAAAACAAGTAATCAGTAACATACCCCTGTGGCCTTGTGTGTTAATGTATCCCTGTTCTCAATGCCAAAGATGTTCATTCTCTGGAGAGTCCCAATAATTAAATGTATTGCAGTTACCTGGGCTTTAGAGTCCTGAATCATTATATACAGAGAGATTAGAGAAGGACATCTTGGTCACAAAGAAAATCATAAAAAAGATGGCCATATTAGCAAGTACCGCAATTTCTTCTTCATATAATACAAATGCCTGAGTGAAAAATTCATAAGCAACGGGCTCAAGGTCACAGTCATTAGCAGCCTGATAATCACAGAAAATAGGTATTAAGAAGTCACTAAAACAATGGTCCCAAATGACTGACTTTATCTTAATTGGGATAAAGAAACCATAATAATGTCAGGAAAACAATAAAGTTAATATTAATGTGATTACAAAGAGAGCATAAACATTGTGCCTTTTTGCAAATTGGCATCTTGAACTTTTCCCTCGCCCCAATTAATCCATAACCCCTACTACAGTTATCAGAAGAGTTTATTACAACAATATGGTAGGCTAGTGAATTGAGATGTTAGCTAAAAGACTTTGTTTGTTGGGCTTAGTTAGAAGGAATAAACTAGGCATGTGGACTATAAATAGAATATGGCTTGAGAAGGACATGAAGGAAATTATTGAGTTTACAATTGGGAGTCTGGATCTCTCAAAAATTCAGGAGTTTGTATGTTCTTATTATGCATTTCTTTTTAATATTCATTTATCCTCAGGTTTCTAGGAGAAAAGGGTTGTGGTAATTTGGAGTTCAGTTGAGGGATAAGTAAAACCTAGTTAATGATTGTTCCAGCCAGAGATCAAACAAACGCTTTCGATTTAATCTTAACTTCCACTCACTAACCACTTAAGGTCAACCACTTTGTTGCTACTCATTCAATAATAATACATTATTTCCATTCCCAATATGATCGGGTGCTATGATAGAGATTTGGGTATATTATGGGAATCCCGCCTCAAATAGAATGGGTGCTTGGTGAAGTGATTTAGAGACTTGGTTCTTCCCCCTTGTTTTAAGGGATGGGTTCTAGAGGTGCTTAGATACTTATCAGTTATCACAATACTAGAAGTTTAAATCTGGAGAGAAGTGAAAGTTCAAGTCGCAATTTAATATGTAGTCCCATTTCTTTGTATTGTGATGGCTGTTTGATAGTGAAGGGGGAAACAAAAGCAAAACAAATTTGACCATTTAAGTTTGTAAGTTCGAGCATACCTCAGCACAGTGCAGATACAGTCTCAGGGCCAGTTCAGGCGATGATACAGAAGATAAAACTTCGATGGTCTGTATCAAAATACTGTTATTATTCCATCACATGATGATGATACTATATGATGCAAAAAAAAAAAAACATCTACATCAGATATGACTTAGTGTACTACACAGAATGTGATAAATTTTATAAAAAAAAAAGTTTCAAGATAGTTCAATGAAGAATGTTTTAAAGTTGTAAGTATGGGCTTGTGATGCGAAACTAAATTACTCTTGAAGTGCAGAGTACATTTTTAATTCACCTCATTTAAAATCTGAAATATTTTTCTGGGTGTTGCAGGTTCTTCTTCTCCTGCTATGTCTCCATCTTGGCCTTGCAATTGTCTGATCAACTGCAGTAAAGCATGATTCAAAATTGAAAAACAAGACAGAAAGAGCTGAGCTCTTTACACATAATATGTAAATCTAATTAGAAAGGGAGGCGTACAATTTATGTAATAACTAATATGATGACATAATATTTGTCACGATAAAAGCCACACAACATTAAGAGAATTTGAGATTTGACCATTAAATCATAAATATAAAACTTTGACACTCTAAAGTTGAAGTCATTGCCATTGTACAACATTTTGCAAATGTGTACAAAATGCTTTCACAAGCTTAACTTAAGGGGTTGATTAAAGAAGCCATATATAATCGATTGATGTATTTATTATGGAACATGGACCCGACAATGCCTGGCAGCCCCATCCAAATAATTCACAATGTAGAGTTCTGCTTAAGAAGCATGCTAAGTAAATATAGTAGACAATGAAGACATCTAAAGTATTGTATGAAAAAGGAAGAAAGATACCTTAAGTGCAGAAAATATAAGAGAAGGAATAGTGAAAGGTAGGCGCCTCGGTCCTCCACTCATAATATGTTTCTTTACTGTACATATTATCTGAAGTAGAGTGGGTTACAAGTTAGGTGTAGGAGTTGATAGAGAAACACCTGAGAACTGAATAAGACTCTTAATACACTTGTATTTACCTTGAACATTTCCTCAGGGTCATTATTATGAAGCATGTTTATGAGGCGAGCAACAGAATTTTGTTCCTCACTGAAATCTTCCTCGTCGATCTATGGGTAAGATAAAAAAAAGTATCAAAATTGGGTCAAGGTTGAGCAAATAATATGCTTATTAGAGAAATACACAGATATATTTAACAAGTTTCAAGAAATACACAGATATATTTAACAAGTTTGGTTTGGTCAAATAAAGAATTTTCAAGATACATTTGAAAATGTACAGGTTGCACATATAGCAATTGTACCTTACAAGCAAAAGATAAAAAACAATGATAGTATCAGGCATATACCTCATCCTCAGATGTTCCATCCAAATCCATTATAAGCCCTTTTATTAATTCAAATAAAACTTCAACCTACAAAAGCAAATAGAATATTGTTACATAGAGATAAAATTGTTATGATTAACCAACAGCAAGGTAATGTAATGTACCTTATCAGCAGTGGATATGTAAGTGTTATTCTTCATAATGCTTTGGATTATAACCAGAGCCATGACTTTATTTGTCACATTATCAAGATGATCCATTACATGAGGATAATTAGAAAGTGTCAGTGCAGTCACAACATCATTGTATTTATCAAGTGGGGCGCTTAACAGTGCAACAACTTGCTTTGTTGCTCTACTGTCATCAAGCTTTGGTTTTCCAGACAGCTTCTTGACACATGATCCCTGCATTAATTTCAGAAAAGAGGCAGTTTAGCTACTAAATGAAAATGCTATCCACACAATATCATATGAAAATAGCAGATCAAGAAGATGTTGTCAGTGATGTTTGAAAAATAACATACCAGTACTAGATCCACATAATCAAGTCGGTCTGGATGAACACGGAGAGTAAATGTAAGAAGAGATACATGTAAAGCTATTGCACCCACAATAGGCATGTCAACCTGTGCTTCTATCACCTGCAGTCAAATGCAGGTTATGGTCTTGGACTACAAATCCACAGCCCACACAATAAAAAGCATAATTAGCAGGCACAAAGAAGAGACACTGTCCCTTTCTTTCTCTCCGACTTTTCTCTTTTATTTGGGAGGTTGGTCCAAATGGAACATGGTGTAATCCTATTAAAACCAAATGACTATAATGTGACACCAACTGAAAGCAGGATGACAACATTATATAGCTTTGGCTTACTCCATGAGTGCACTGCCAACCCATACAACTTCTAATACTCCCTCCATTCCTTTTAAGTGGTTGTTTAAAGATTATTTAGACATACTAGGACAATCAATAAATTTTGTTACTTTTAATGGAATTATTTGTTTTTCCTATGATACCCTTAACTATATTATCTCACTTCATTGATTTCTCTCTCAGTAATAAATAGTTAAGGGCATTATTGACAAACTAGTAATTAATGATGCAATGAATTTTGAACGACAACTAAACAGGAGCAACTTTTTCCCAACAAATGCAGCAGTTATTAAAGAACAGAGGAAGAACTTTGAAACAAGAAAAAGAAATATTAGTACAGAAACCATGCTTCATGAATTCTAGAGGTACAATTTTATGATTCAGTTTTGGTTCAAAGGAATTGCTGCAAAAAATTAATCACAAAGGGAAAAAAATACATTGGAGAAAATCATCACATTTGTTCCCTCATTCATAGTCTGTAGCTATATCGGGATATCTTTTTCTTAGTTCTCACAGAGCAGGTTTGTGTAAAAGTTTTGAACATGAGAAAATGCAGCTTACCCTGCTTATTGCAGTACTTAGTTTGGTAAATGCTTCCACTTGCAAAAATTCGGGTAATACCTGAGACAAACTATATCAATAAACAATTGGGAGCGTAACTTATGACAAAGTTGCACAATACTTACTTCAGAACTTGAGGCAGCATAATTTGACAACCTGTCCATTAACTGAGCTAACACTGTTTTGATGTCTACTGTGAGCTGCAAAGACAATCCAGTCAGTCAGAGCAGGGCAAATGTTTCAACATTAAGAAAGGAAGAAAAAAGAACATTGCACTGCCTTCACTTTTCACTTATCCCCACATATGAATGACCACTGCATTCAGTGAAATTCTTCATCATCCATGCAAGGAAACCCACCACTAGTGGAGCACATTAAAGAAATAAAAAATATACAAGGATTGTTTTGGATTGAGAAATTTAAATTTTCAGAAATTAATACAATAAAATGAATTTCATTAAAATGATTTTCTTCAAAAAGTGTTCGGATAATAGATGTGATCATTGAAATTTCTTCCGTGAAGAAGATTACACGCGGCAAAAAAGTTCACTCCTCACACGCAAGGTTGACCGGTCACCACTAGAATGTCTTTTCAAATCACAAACGCATAAAGGGTCATTTATTTCCAATATAAGCATGTTGCTCACCTGCAATTGAGGGCAAGCACCTAAGAGTGTCTCAAGTGTCTGCAAGTGGTATTCATCTGGAAAAACCTGGATTATGCACTCCATAAGATAAAATTGGGCAAGCTCATCTTTACAGTTGACAACCTGCTCAAGCCAATTTAGACCATTGAGAGCCATTGTAAAATCAAGGCTAATAAAAATAAGAGGGAAAATATACTTTTTGGGGAGAAAAAATACTTTAATAGACCTGCTCTAGAACACTCGGAAGGACAGTCTCTTTGTACATCTCAAGGTCCACACCATCTATCTGACTCAGAACGTGGAGATTTTTCCCTACCTAATAATTTGAAACAAGAAAAATGTGTAACTTATCTGTACAAAGGTCTAGCACACAGCTTCATAAGGAGATAGTGTCATATTTTTGTATTACAAGATCACGAAGTTCGTTCCTTTCTTTATCCTTCTTTTCTTTTACCCGACCAGGTCCCTGCAGACCAGAAAGCCCAATTGAAGTCCTGAGCTCAGGAGCACCAAAGATTAAGCATGATTCACAAGCACCATAACACCTGCATGGCCAGAAATCATGTTTTCATGATTTATTTTTACCTCCATGGCTATGGCATGCAAGTACTGTGGTGCTATGTATCTCGTAAGACAAGATAAGAGTGAAAGAAGCTCAAAGAACCTGATGTTGTAATCGAACCCAGAGCTTGTTCATTTCTGAAAAATTCTCTAGGACAAATTCAACTGCATCCTTCACACTGCCATAATCCCTGCAGGCAAAAGCATCCATACTCAATACTCTTTGATTAAATTCTTGCTTTGCCAAAATATAAAATTTTCCACATTCAAATTGAAACCAAAGACATAGTTACATGTATGATGTAGAAGGGGAAGTATTATGAATCAAATGTTATTATTTCAACAGCTATCTATAAGTAAATTAGGAATATAGAATAACACAACATATTCAAAAACTACTAATGCATTACTACAACCAAGTAAAAAGGGCCTCACCCTTCTTCGTATTCAGAACCAATATCAGGCAACTTGTCTCTGCTAACTTGAGAAAGGTAACTCCTCAAAAACAGACCACGGATCGGATGCTGAACACCGCGACACATTTCCACCAGGTCTTTAAGAACGTCCCTCACAGGAGTATCTTTACATCTAAGGTAAACGGATCCAACCGTGCAAAGAAGATATCTGATAGTACATTAAGAGCAATAGTGTCACATTCATTCAGAAACACAGTGATAGGGTGTTTGAAACCAAAAGAATAATGACTCGACAACTTTACTCTAGAAAGATCTTTTAGGCATATCATATTAGTTTTATTTGGTAGCACGATTATTGGGTGGTTGATGTAGCTATCTTACTCTGAGTGCGCATCAACTTATACATGCATTGTATGGTCTCATAATTATAAACAAATGAATAATATTATCATTTTCATTTCTCATAGTTCTAACTTCTCTCTCTAAATTCTGTAGTGTAACCCCACTCGGATCACACAATCAAGCATCCTTTTCATTCATCGAAGCCAATCAGAAATAACCGCAAGAATATAGTTGAAATATCAAAAATATTCAAGTTCAATTAAGAAGCACAGGCAATGTTTGAAAGTATCAAAAATCAAAGTTGATTGCAAAAACCACTTACAATCTAGGCAATATATTCCCAGCATGTTGAACAAGCTCATACAGATCAACTATTGAAACTCCGTGTCTACTTTCGTCTTTAAAGAAAATCTCCAACCTCCGTAACTCATCAAAGGCTCTCATATCTTAAGCAGAAGGATAAAAAAATAAAAATAAAAACACAAAATACATATGAACAACAGTTGAATCAAACCTAATCAAAAGATAGAGCAAAATGTAGTAAATGAATAAGCGAAGAATTTTACACAGTTCATAATATTTATGAGGTGAGAGCCTAGAAGTTCGAAGTTCAGAAAGCATCAGCGCCGAGTATTTGAGTGAATCTCTGAGATTGTTATCATCCTGAAAATGCGATTCAATTCATGAAAAAAGAATAGCAAATTGAGAATTAGTTTATTATGAACAATAGCTATAACTAGAACTACCAGAGCGCGATGCATGAAGTATGCGTTGTGTTGAATAGCGGCGATCCCTTCGGCGAGCCATTTCTCTTCGTCGTGGATGTCTTTTACAATCATTTCTGATGGAATTTGTGAGATCGCTCGGAGAAGACGACACCACGAGAAGAGGTTAGGGTTTCAAAACATGAACAGTTGAATTGAATCTATGGAGAAGATAGTTGACGTGACGCCGTTTGAATCACGGTGAATGGAGTGGTAAATACGAAGGCCACCCAACCCAACAGCGTGACACGCCAAGCTAACTGCTACTTGCGACAAAAGTGATTTATGTTTAACTGTTTTTGGTGAAAGTAAACCTCAAGTGCATTGAGCAATGAGACACTTTCCTCTACGATATTTTTAATTGATTGAATTTAATTGATATTTTACTCACTTCATCATAAGTGTTAATTTTTAGGTATACTTAATTAAGAAGCCTCATAGGTTAATTTAATATTTTACTTTAGTTTATTATTTAAAAAATATTATATGATAAATTAAGAATTTAATTCAACTTTGATTAATAAATTGTAGTGAGCTTATTTTGATAAAAGAAAATGTTTCAGGTTAATCTCTTAAGAATATTTATATTAGTCAAATTGATTATTTTCATTAAATTTTGTGAAAAATCGTTAACTTCGACTGACGTGGCATGACAAGAAGACAATTTGTACAAATCTGAAGCAGTATATGCATTAAAAAAATATATTTAAATTGCAGGAGTTTTGTTTTCGGAGGTTAAAAATCTTGCAAATCGTTAATAATAAGTAAAAAAAAAAAAATATATATATATATATATATATATATATATATATATATATATATATATATATATATATATATATATTCACATAGTTTCCTACACATAGATCTGAAATCAAATAGATATATCAAATTAGAACAAACAAAGTGAGAAGAAAACTTTTATTCTTAATGCTACCAAATAAAAGTCTACCATTACTTTCTCAAAAAGGCAAAAGTGTAAATAGAATAATTGAGCTCCAACCGCCTCATTGTTATAACTGTTCAAATCAAAAGTACAAATAATTTTATCAGCAATCCAAAACCAATACAGTAGCATTTCTTCAATAAAATCAATACATTGGAATCGTATATGCAGTTAGATAATACATCTATCCGAACCTAGAAGGAATTGGATGGGGCATTCCTCAAACACTATCAGTATAATACATATATGGTTCCGAATAGGAACCAAGCTCCAAAGCCTGACACATAAAACGGATGAGTCGTTTAAAGAGTACGCCCAAAAATGGAAAAAGCTGGCTGCAATAGTCCAACCTCTTCTTCTTGAGAAAGAACATGTAGACATGTTCATGGGCATTCTTCATGGGCCCTACTTGGAAATGTTGATAGGAAGTACTTCTGCTGGTTTTTCAGATCTGGTGGTTGTCGGTGAAAGGATCGAGAGTTGTCTAAAAAATGGTAAAGTTCATAGTGATGTTGGTCCGTCTAATGGGGCCAAGAAACTGTATTCTGGTTTTGCTAAGAAAAAGGAGGGAGAAACCAATAATGCATCAGTCTCTAAGGAAAAAGGTAAAGCATATCAGGCGCTTTATCAGTAAGTAGTTGTCGTGGCACCTAATCCATATCAACAATGAACCCATACCATCCTTGTAGAGCATAATGCCGATCAGCAGCCAGCTCCGCACCAGCAACCATACGCTCGTCAATAACAACAACAATATTATCATATAGGCTAACAAAGGCAGAGGAGGCATGAGAGGAAGTTTGATCTCATCCCTATAACCTAAGGTAGTTTACTTCCATATCTGCTTAAGGGGTCTTTGGTACAGTTGAGGGAGTTGAAGCCTCCAATTGTTATTCCTCTCGGATATCATGTCAATGCTCATTGTGAGTTCCACTCAAGGGTACCCGATCATAAGATTGAGAATTGCAAGGCCTTTAAACACAAGGTGCAGGATTTGTTTGACGCTAAGGCCATTACGTTCAGACCTAATGATCCCAACATAAACAACAATCATATGCCACCTCATGCTGACCCTTCTGTCAGTATGTTAGAAGAATATGGAGGTAAAAATATGATGTCCAGTGTAGACAATATAAAAACTCTGTTGGCTACTGTGAAGGAGCAATTATTGATGAATAAGGTATTCCCTGGTTGTGATATGGATTGTGAAGACTAGTTGATGAATCCTCAAGTCTATTTAAATATGAAGGTTGATGTTTAGAGATTGATGAACCATTGGGTTATGTTAGTAGAACAATTGTCTATTATGGAAGAAGTGGATACTATTGAGATCCCTTATGATTTGACTCATGTGCCTTTTGAGATTCCTTACGATCCGATTTCGATACCGGCAAAAGCATATTCAGGTACACCGCTTGTAATTATTGTACCAACTTCATTCCCCTTCGGGAGGATGAAGGCAGCTTCGTGGAATTATGACTCTACGGTTTATATTTATGGACAAAAAGTAGAGGATGAACCGGTGGAGTCCCGAGAAGCTAGTGTTAACATTGCTGGAGCAGTCGGTGTAACCCGAAGTGGTAGGGTATTTGCACCAGTGCCTCCCCGGACAATAACAACAATGGATCTTCGAACAAGGCCTAGGGTAAATAAGTGGTGAATGAGGACCAAGGGCAGAATGTAGCTCAGAAAGCAACTCCTAGTGACGAAGTTGAGGAATTCCTTCGCCTCATAAAAATGAGTGATTACAAGGTGGTGGATCAACTCAACCAAACACCTTCAAAGATTTCCATGTTAGCATTGCTAATGAGTTATGAGGCCCACAGGGAGGCACTTATGAAGTTCTTAAGGGAGTCATATGTCCCTTAAGAGATATCAATGAACCAATTTGATGCAGTGGTGGCCAATATTTCTTCAATTAGCTCTTTGGATTTTAACGATGACGAACTCCCACCTGAGGGTAGGAACCACAACAAGGCATTGTACAACTCAATTGAATGTGTAGATACAATTTTATCCAGAGTGTTGATGGATACTGACTCGTCGTTGAATGTTCCACCTAAGAACTCGCTATCCAAGCTGACTATTAAAGGATTGATGATGAAGTCGAGCTCACTGATAGTGAGATCCTTTGATGGCTCGAGACAATCAGTGGTGGGAGAGGTTGACATTCCTATGAAGATTGGGCCTCATATCTTCTTCATTACATTTTATTTAATGGACATATAGCATGCCTATAATTGTCTCCTAGGACGACCATGGATACACTCGGATGGTGTGGTAACCTCAACCCTCCACCAAAGACTAGAGGTTTCTTCATTTTGACCTTAATATCTTCAAGCACATATCTGATCCAAATTGCTTGATATGCAGCATATGATTATGCTATATATTCAGCCTCACACGATGACAATGCCACCACAGGTAGCTTTCTCGAGCACCATGAGATTGGGGCACCAAATACTTGAAAGAAATAACCAGTTCTACTTCTTCTATCTTCCTTATCTCCACACCAATCAACATATGAATAGCAAGTAACAATAGTTTCTTTGATTTCAGAGTCTCTTCAAAATAGAACTATGTAGTTTGTCGATCCTTTTAAGTATCTCAGGATTCTTCTTGCAACCTTCATGTGTAACACCCTTGGTTTACTCATGTATCTACTTACTAATATGATTGAGAAATCTATATTCGGTCGACTGTTGCACATATATCTCAGAGATCAAACAATTTGTTTGAACAAAGTAACATCGACTTTGTCTTCCTCTCCATGCTTCTCCAACATTAAATTTGGTTTAACATGCGAAGATGCAGTTGTCGAATCATCTATCCAGAATCTCTTAAGTATCTCTTTGGCATACTTTCTTTGATGTAGCACCATACCTTACTTCGACATTTGAAGTTCCACTCAGTGAATACAAATTTTGACAACTACAGTATTATATGTACAAAAATAATAATGCCACATAGGCAAAATACTAAAATATTGAATTACCCTTCAACATCAACCCATAATTAAGGAATTTTAACTAATCAAAATTAATAACACCAATTCCATACCTTAAGTGGAGAAATTGATTAGCCTTGATCGCTTTCGTCAGAACATCTATCAGCTGCTCTTGGGTGCTACAATGCATAACTTATAGCACTCCATTCTAAATCTAATTTCTCATAAAATGATACTTAGTCTCAATATGATTGCTTCTCCCATTCAACACTGGGTTTTTGGCAAGATTGATTGCAGACTTGTTATAAATCATCAACTCTAGAGTTTTGTTTACCTTGATCTCCAGATCCTGCAGTAAATTCAGAAGCCAAACAACTTGATATGCAACCACAATACCTGCAATATAATATGCTTCACAGGTTGACAAAGCAACAACTGGTTGCTTCTTGGAACACCAAGAAATAGAACCTCCAAGATATTTAAACAAATATCTATAAGCACTTTTTCTGTCAAACCTGTCTCCACACCAATCAGAGTCTGAGTAACACATCATATTTGGACTAGTCATTTCTCCATAAGGGAACAAAACTCCACACTTCAGAGTCCCCTTAATATACCTCAGAATCCTGACAATAGCTTGGTAATGAGATCACTTTGGCTTACTCATGAACCTACTTACCATTCTAACTGCATAACAAATGTCATGTCTAGTATTACACAGATACCTCAGAAAACCAACCAATTTCTTGAAAGTTGTGACATCTACAACATCACCTTCAGAATCAGAATCCAATTTGTGATTTGTTTTTAGTGGTGTGACAACAACCTTACAATTCAGCAGTTCAAATCTTTTCAGAAGCTCAAGTTCTTCTTTCATGGCCTTCAACCACACTCTCTTCTTGAGAGCTTTTTCAATTCTCAGTGTTTCATAGTCTACTAACATGAAACACTGAATGACTTCTCCCTCAGAGTCTACTTCAATATCTTGCACCATGTCAAACTCTGAAAATCTTATTAAAATTTATCTGATTCTTTGTGGCCTCTGAACTTGTTCAGAATCTCCTTCTGATTATGGAACAGTATCAGATGCTTTATCACCCTCAGAAGTTAGACCACCTTCAGAGGCTCCACCTTCATAAGCTCCATCTCCAGCTTCAGAGTCATCTTCTAACTTTAACTCATCTTCAGAACCCTCAGATTTTAACATTTCTTCAGAACCTTCAGATTCTAACTCATCTTCTGCTTCTGAATCATATTAAGAATCAAACTCGACTTCAGATTAAGAGTCATACTCATATTCAGAGTCTCCTTCAAAATTAGAAATCGTCAATCGTACAGGTTCATCATCATCATCAGATTCATAAGCCATCAATTACACATGTTCATCATCATAATCTCATCTGGTTATATTTGCTTCTTCTGACTTCTTATCCTTGTTTGATCAATAATCCTTAGCAAAGTGGTCAAACATATTACAACAGTAGCATTGAACCATTCTCTTGTAAAGTTTCTCCTTTCCCTTCTAATGTGGTTTCTGTAACACCCTTCTACCCCAAACGACATATTTAAATTGATTATCAGAGTACAACATGTAGAAGAGTTTACATTTCTTAAAACATAACACTTATCGCATCACAACATAAAACATATTATTTATTTGATTTAAAAATTCGCAGCGGACAACAACATAATTATTATAATAATGTGTCAACATGATCTCAACGAAACATCTCAACAATTATTCAACATAAACAACATAAATAAAGATAATTTGGCTATCGAATCCCATAATCCCCGGTGTCACATGACCAGAGCATTTGACTTGACTCTGTAGAATAACTCTACACTTATTCTTCGAACCTCAACAATAGCTACTCCACTTTATCTGCACATTGCTCATCATAGATGAACATAAACACATGCAGAAGGGGTGAGAACTACATTATTAAATAATAATATAACGACAGAAATATAAACATAAATATATTTCACATATGCCAACACAATTCATCATAATCATCATAATCCATAAACTCATGAACATCAACAACACAACACAGCAAATGCAATGCACACACCCATGCATGACTCAACACGACTCGGTATACCCATTTTGTGACCACTACAGGATCACCACTCCCAGATTCATCACCATAGAATCCGAGTTCCCCGCAAGGAACCAAGCCTCTCAACAAGCCCGGAGTCAACAACATCATTGGAACTCAGTCCGTTCATCACTAGGCATCGGCCTTTCATGAATGCATGCACACCAAGCATTCATCATAATCAACATAGCAACAACAGCATCATATAGTCATATTATCATCATCATTAACACATTCTATCATAAGAGCATATCACATCATGCCACATAATCAAACATAGTATTATCGCACTCTACTAATATCTATACCACTCAAGCAACGGGAATTGATCCCTCGTATACTATGCATCAGCTAAGTTACCTTGCTCAGCCTAAACAACCGAAACTGCACCACAACAGCTAGAAAAGACCACAAGTCTGCCCATACGCGTATTGCCCATGCTCATACGCGTATTGCCCACGCTTGGCCAAATCCATACGCGTATTGGCCATTCCCATACGCGTATGCTACGCGTATCACTTCCCCATACGCGTACCACCAGAGACCATTTCACGTTCAAAATTCCATCTCTTTCACTCATACGCGTATGACATACCCCATACGCGTACCACATCCAGGGATACGCGTATCACACGCGTATGGCGCGTACCAGCGCCAAAACTCCCTTTCCTAAGCCCTCCCATACGCGTATTGCCTAGTGCCATACGCGTATGACCAGAATCCAGTTTTCCAGATCTGCTATGGGTTTTCTCTGCTACGAACCTGTCCAATTCAACCGTTCACAGTCCCAATTTCACACAAAATCACTCATATCACCTAACACGAATCATACCCTATTTTATCTCACAATTTCTAACACTATTGCATCTAATTCTTACGAATTTCCTTCGGTTAAAATCCCAATTTCGTTCATACAATATTCCATCATTTTCAGCATATTATTGTTTAATAAGGTTCAGACCCCTTACCTCTTTGGATTGAAGGAAGCTCTGAGCAATCTTTGGCCTTTTCCTCTTCCTTCTCTCTCTCTTCAGCGCTTCTCCCTTTTCTGACTCTGAGGCAAAATACGTGAAAATGAAAACCTTCAGTTATCTCCTTTGGCCTCTTTTACCCAATTCCACTTTTACCCTTCCACTCTTCATATTCCAATTATATTATTTATTTAATTATTATTAAAATAAATAATATCTATAATAATAATAATAATAATAATAATCATCCAATAATTCAACTTTATTTAATTAAATTAATAAAATACTATTAACTCAATTAAATAATTCTCTTATTTTAATCGGGGTGTTACAACTCTCCCCCACTTTAGAAGTTTTCGTCCTCGAAAACATACCTCAAGCAAATAGAGCCGGATACGACTCCTTCATCTGATCTTCACGCTCCCAAGTCAAGCTCTCACCAGCTGGACCTCCCCAAACAACTCGCACTAGAGCAATCTTCTTACCTCTCAGGGTCTTCTCTTCTCGGTCATCTATCCGAATTGGCAACACCTCAACGGTCAAATTATCCCTCACCTGGATATCATCCAACTGAACAACATGCGAAGGATCCGCAATATACTTTCTTAACTGAGATACATGAAACACATCATGCAGATTAGAAAGCGACGGCGGTAAAGCTATCCGATACGCCACTTCCCCAACCCTCTTCAAAATCTGATACGGACCCACAAACCTCGGAGTAAGCTTTTTAGACTTTAAAGCTCTACCCACACCTGTCGTCGGAGTAACTCTCAAGAACACATGATCTCCCTCTTGGAACTCAAGTGCCTTTCTCCTCTTATCATGATAACTCTTCTGACGACTCTGAGAAATCTTCATTTTCTCCTGAATCATCTTAACCCTTTCAGTCGTCTGCTGTACAATCTCAGGTCCGAGTACAACCCTCTCACCTGATTCATACCAACACAATGGAGTTCTACACCTCCTACCATACAATGCTTCATATGGAGCCATACCGATACTAGCATGAAAACTATTATTATAAGTAAACTCCACCAACGGCAAATAACTATCCCAAGAGCCACTCTGCTCCAACACACAAGCTCTCAACAAATCCTCCAAGGATTGGATAGTTCTTTCAGTCTGACCATCAGTCTGAGGATGATAAGCTGAACTCAACCTCAACTTAGTCCCCAACGCTTTCTGCAAACTTTCCCAAAATCTAGAAGTAAATCTGGGATCTCTATCAGACACAATACTGGATGGAATACCATGCAGCCTCACTATCTCCTCAATATACAACTCTGCCAACTTCTCTAAAGAGTGATTAATCTTCATCGGCAAGAAATGCGCCGACTTAGTCAATCGATCCACAATCACCCAAATAGAATCATTACCTTTCACCGTCCTCGGCAATCCCGTCACAAAATCCATGGAAATGCTATCCCACTTCCATTCAGGAATCTTCAAAGGTTGCATCATACCTGCCGGTTTCTGATGTTCGATCTTTGACTTCTGACAGGTCAAACAGGCATACACAAACTTAGCAACATCTCTTTTCATACCAGCCCACCAAAACAACTTCTTCAAATCTTGATACATTTTAGTTGCACCTGGATGGATACTCAATCCACTCCTATGGCCCTCTTCAAGAATACTCTTTTTCAATTCAGACACCTCAGGAACACAAACTCTACCTTTAAATCGCAGGATGCCATTCTCATCAATCTCAAAATTACCACCATTACCCTGGTTAACCATAGTAATATGATCAACGAGAGCGACATCAACTTGCTGACCATTCCGAATATCTTCCAGAATTCCACTAGTCAACTTCAGCATACCCAACTTTACACTATCAGCGGAAACTTCACAACCCAAACTCATATCACGGAACTGTTCAATTAACTCGAGTTCCCGAACCATCATCATAGACATATGTAGAGACTTTCTACTCAGTGCATCTGCAACTACATTAGCCTTACCGGGATGATAACTCAATTCAAAGTCAAAATCCTTCAGTAATTCTAACCACCTTCTCTGCCTCATATTTAACTCTTTCTGATCAAACAGATACTTCAGACTCTTGTGATCACTGAACACTTCGAATCTGGAACCATACAGATAATGCCTCCACATTTTCAGCACAAATACAACAGCTGCAAGTTCTAGATCATGCGTAGGATAATTCCTCTCATGAACCCTCAACTGTCTAGAAGCATAAGCTACAACTTTACCATTCTGCATCAAAACACCACCAAGACCCATCAAAGAAGCATCACAATAAACAACGAAGGACTCACCAGGATTAGGCAAGATCAACACTGGAGCACTGGTCAACCGCTTCTTCAACTCAACAAAACTCGCTTCACAAGCTGCATCCCACACATACACTTGACCCTTCTTAGTCAACTGCGTCAACGGCAATGCCAACTTAGAGAAGCCCTCAATAAATCTGCGATAATAACCAGCCAACCCCAGAAAACTGCGTATCTCAGTAGCAGACTTCGGAGTCTCCCACTGTAATACGGCATCAACTTTAGCAGGATCAACGGAAATTCCACCACTCGAAATCACATGGCCAAGGAAACTCACTTCCTTCAACCAGAACTCACATTTAGATAACTTTGCATATAACTTCTTTTCTCTTAACACCTGCAAGACAAGTCTCAGATGTCCTGCATGCTCTTCTTCAGTCTTAGAATATATCAATATATCATCTATGAACACCACAACAAAAGTATCAAGGTACGGATGAAATATGCGATTCATATATTCCATAAACACACCTGGAGCATTAGATACACCGAACGGCATCACAGTGTATTCATAATGACCATACCTCGTACGGAAAGCAGTCTTCGCAATATCATCTGACTTCACTCTGATCTGATGATAACCCGACCGCAAATCAACCTTACTGAAAACATGAGCTCCAACCAACTGGTCCATCAAATCATCAATCCTCGGCAATGGATACCGATTCTTGATAGTCACCTTATTCAACTGCCGATAATCGACACACAACCTCATCGTACCTTCTTTCTTCTTCACTAACAATACTGGTGCACCCCAAGGAGACACACTTGGACGCACGAACTTCTTCTCAAGCAATTCCTCAAGTTGCTTCTTCAATTCAACTAATTCAGTTGCCGACATTCTATACGGAGACATCGACACCGGACTAGTACCTGGTACTAAGTCAATGGTAAATTCGACTTCACGTTCTGGAGGTAAATCACTTACATCCTCCGGAAACACATCCTGAAATTCACAGACAACAGGCAAATCTACACTCACCACTTTCTTATCCGCTTGCAGAGACGCAAATAAAGCGAATATCTGAGCTTCACCTTTCACCAAATCCCCTATCTGCCTAGCAGATAGAAATCTTGCCTCATCATTCTCACCAACTTCAGAAAACCGCACCGTCTTCCTATAGCAGTCGATGAACACGCCATAGAATCCTAGCCAATTCATTCCCAGGATAATATCAATTTGGTGCAAGGGTAAGCACACCAAATCCACCACGAACTCCTTCTCGAAGATCGTCAATTGACAACCTCGACAGACAACAGAAGTTTTCACAGAACCATTAGCAGGAGTATCTATCACCATACTTCCGCCTAGGGACGACATAATCATACCAATCCTGGCCGCACACTCATACGAAATAAACGAATGAGTAGCACCAGTGTCAACAATAGCAAGCAATTCAACATTATTAATCAAGCAAGTACCTTTAATCAGATTATCTTCCTTAGGAGCTTCAGTCCCACTCAGAGCAAACACCCTACCAGTAGTATGAGCTGCAGTAGCCGCCTTCTTCGGTTTCGAGCACTGCGAACTGATATGGCCCTTCTCGCCACAATTAAAACATGTCGGACCAGCATCCTTACATTCAGTAACTCTATGACCAGCCTGACCGCATCGGAAACACCTCAGCACTTTCTTGGTACAGCTATCAGCACGGTGGCCTGGCTCGCCACACTTGAAACATTTACCAGCTATGGAAGATCCTCCCCCACTTGGCTTCTTCTCATCTGCCACTTTCTGCTTACCTTTGCCATTTGGAGATGCATAAGGACTACCACGATCCTTATTCTTCTTCTCGCTAAGACTCTTGTAATGAGCAGTCCTAGCCTTGCTATCTTCATCAAATATCCTGCACTTATTAACCAGTGTAGGAAACCTACGAATCTCCTGGTAACCAATGCCTTGTTTGATCTCTGGACGCAACCCATTCTCAAACTTGACACACTTGGATTCCTCAGCATCAGCATTATTATAGTGAGGGCAATACTGCACCAGCTCTTCAAACTTCGAAGCGTAGTCAGCAACAGACATGTTACCCTGCTTCAGTTCTAGAAATTCCATCTCCTTCTTACATCGCACATCAGCAGGAAAATATTTCTCCAGAAAGGCCGTCTTGAACCTTTCCCAAGTCATCTCAGCACCTGGTACTGCAATTCTCTGACGAGTGTTATCCCACCAGTTTTCAGCCTCTTCAGATAACATATGCGTACCAAACTGCACCTTCTGTGCTTCAGTACACGTCATCACCCGGAAAATCTTCTCAATTTCCTTCAGCCAAATCTGAGCACCATCTGGATCATAGCGCCCTTTGAATGTAGGAGGGTTATTCTTCAGAAACCTTCCCAAATTCCTAAACTCGTCGACCGGCGGATTCTGCTGCGCCTGCATAGCCTGTGCCATAGCAGTCAAAGCCTCAGCAATCACACGGTCGCTTTCTCCAGCCATACTCTGCACAACACAACCACAACCGTTAAATATCGACAGTGTCATTTACACTAATCGACCAACAGGGAAAACCTCCCATTATGACTCGACTGGACTGACCATGCTCTGATACCACTAATGTAACACCCTTCTACCCCAAACGACATATTTAAATTGATTATCAGAGTACAACATGTAGAAGAGTTTACATTTCTTAAAACATAACACTTATCGCATCACAACATAAAACATATTATTTATTTGATTTAAAAATTCGCAGCGGACAACAACATAATTATTATAATAATGTGTCAACATGATCTCAACGAAACATCTCAACAATTATTCAACATAAACAACATAAATAAAGATAATTTGGCTATCGAATCCCATAATCCCCGGTGTCACATGACCAGAGCATTTGACTTGACTCTGTAGAATAACTCTACACTTATTCTTCGAACCTCAACAATAGCTACTCCACTTTATCTGCACATTGCTCATCATAGATGAACATAAACACATGCAGAAGGGGTGAGAACTACATTATTAAATAATAATATAACGACAGAAATATAAACATAAATATATTTCACATATGCCAACACAATTCATCATAATCATCATAATCCATAAACTCATGAACATCAACAACACAACACAGCAAATGCAATGCACACACCCATGCATGACTCAACACGACTCGGTATACCCATTTTGTGACCACTACAGGATCACCACTCCCAGATTCATCACCATAGAATCCGAGTTCCCCGCAAGGAACCAAGCCTCTCAACAAGCCCGGAGTCAACAACATCATTGGAACTCAGTCCGTTCATCACTAGGCATCGGCCTTTCATGAATGCATGCACACCAAGCATTCATCATAATCAACATAGCAACAACAGCATCATATAGTCATATTATCATCATCATTAACACATTCTATCATAAGAGCATATCACATCATGCCACATAATCAAACATAGTATTATCGCACTCTACTAATATCTATACCACTCAAGCAACGGGAATTGATCCCTCGTATACTATGCATCAGCTAAGTTACCTTGCTCAGCCTAAACAACCGAAACTGCACCACAACAGCTAGAAAAGACCACAAGTCTGCCCATACGCGTATTGCCCATGCTCATACGCGTATTGCCCACGCTTGGCCAAATCCATACGCGTATTGGCCATTCCCATACGCGTATGCTACGCGTATCACTTCCCCATACGCGTACCACCAGAGACCATTTCACGTTCAAAATTCCATCTCTTTCACTCATACGCGTATGACATACCCCATACGCGTACCACATCCAGGGATACGCGTATCACACGCGTATGGCGCGTACCAGCGCCAAAACTCCCTTTCCTAAGCCCTCCCATACGCGTATTGCCTAGTGCCATACGCGTATGACCAGAATCCAGTTTTCCAGATCTGCTATGGGTTTTCTCTGCTACGAACCTGTCCAATTCAACCGTTCACAGTCCCAATTTCACACAAAATCACTCATATCACCTAACACGAATCATACCCTATTTTATCTCACAATTTCTAACACTATTGCATCTAATTCTTACGAATTTCCTTCGGTTAAAATCCCAATTTCGTTCATACAATATTCCATCATTTTCAGCATATTATTGTTTAATAAGGTTCAGACCCCTTACCTCTTTGGATTGAAGGAAGCTCTGAGCAATCTTTGGCCTTTTCCTCTTCCTTCTCTCTCTCTTCAGCGCTTCTCCCTTTTCTGACTCTGAGGCAAAATACGTGAAAATGAAAACCTTCAGTTATCTCCTTTGGCCTCTTTTACCCAATTCCACTTTTACCCTTCCACTCTTCATATTCCAATTATATTATTTATTTAATTATTATTAAAATAAATAATATCTATAATAATAATAATAATAATAATAATAATCATCCAATAATTCAACTTTATTTAATTAAATTAATAAAATACTATTAACTCAATTAAATAATTCTCTTATTTTAATCGGGGTGTTACAGTTTCTCATCAAAATTAGAGGCTTTTGACTCCTGAGACCTACCATGTCTTTTCTTGGCCTCCAACCAAGACCGCTTCTGGTCCTTCTTGACAAAAAGAAGCTTTCTGAGCCTATTTTACCTCTCTCTCAAAGGTTCTTTCAATCATACGCAACTCTTGCACCTCTAGACTGCTTTGCAACTCTTCTATTCTCATGGTGCTCAGATCCTTAGAATGTTCAATTGCTATAATGATATAATCGAATTGAGGAGTAAGAGATCTAAGTACATTCTCAATGATACTTTATTCGGAGAGAGTTTCTCCACACGACTTCATCTCATTTGTGATCAGAATCACTCTAGAGATGTAGTCAGGTACCTTCTCATTGTTCTTCATGCTAAGATTCTCATACTATTTACGTAGAGACTGAAGTTTTACCTTCTTCACTGAACCAGTGCGTCCCACACAACCTTCGTCATTATCGAATCAACGATTTTTTCAAACACATTCACATCCACATACTGATGGATGTCGAACAATGCCTTATGATCCTTCTTTCTCAGATCTTGCTGAGCATTTCTCTGTGCATCCGTTGCATTTTCTGGAAGTGCAACCTAGACGTAATTGTCATTGACGAGATCAAGAATATCTTGAGCGTCAAACAATAAACGCATCTTAATCATCCAACGATTCTAGTTCTTGTCATCGAACACTGGAAGCTTAGTACTCAGATTATCATTCCCGTTCATGTTCAACCATATGCAAAAGCTCATATCTCACCAAACACTAGTGTTTCCCAATCCCACGGTGATTAAGAAATGTGATTCTGTTATGATTCCAAACATGTTCCTCTAAAAAAGGAAGTCACATCATGTTCAATACTCCATAGGGAAAAAATTCCCCCAACACACATGTCCAATTTTTTTACATAATGGTTTCATCTTCTCCATCTCTAATTTATGAGTAATACTTAGTGGAATTTTTTTTATATTGTTCAATTATAAGGAAGAAAATAATATATTTTTTTAATTTGAGTGATGAGAAGATGACCTATCGTTCAAAGAAATTGATTACATTATCAAACAATGTTAATGATTTGAAGAATGATGGTATAGTAATTAAGACTGGTGAAAACTAAAGAAGAAAATTATTTTTTTAGTTTGTTTTATAATTTTTTTTTGGATTTTGATCATTTTGTTGATCATAAAGACCTTGTTGAACTAATGTATTTTATTGTAATATTGATGATTATGTTGTTGTTATAATTTTATTGACATGTTGGAGTATGTTGTTAAGAATTAATGAAATAAGTTCATGAGTATTGTTTTTTTAATATTGTAATAAATGTTACCCGTTTTTATGGGTTAGAATTTTGATCATTATGTTAACGTTTATATATGTATCTTCTGAATTTTAACAGTGAATTTTAGATATAAGTATGTTATATAAGTTAGTTTAAATAATATGTCCTATGTTGAATAACGAGTTATTTATATATTAACACTTCTTTCTACTATTTAAAAAGTTTATATATATTGTCATATCTTGTCAATAAAAGGATATTGTCATATCTTGTCAATAAAAGGATTGGGTTGCGTTAAGGATTTTGCCTAGGGTTATAATTTTGGTTGAGATATTTTTCTGGTTTCTTTTGAAACAGGTGTTAGTACCTTTAGGTTCATCTTTAATACAATTTATTGGCTTATAAAAATAATTAGACAGGTGATTTTAGAATTATTATAAAATTAAATTTTGATATGTTCGGTTCCTCTTCACAACCAATTTATTATATAAAGGTTTTCATTGAATTCAATTCATTTTCATTGAATTAAACTCATTTTCATTCATTTACAACTCAACTCAATTTAGACAGAACCAACTTTAAATAAGTAGGTGAAACAATAAATGGATTAAAAGTCTGTATTTTTTCACAGTATGTACAACACATTCTCCCAATCCCATTGCAGAGGTCAGGTGGTATCTTAGTAAAACGTACATCAATAATCAATCATGTTGACGTAAACAATATGTATCTCATTCTGTGCCACAATGATATCTATATAGATGTATTTTCTGTTTGGAAAAAATAATGCAAGGGTTCTTCCAATATTGCAGAACACTGGCTTCTAAAAAAAGCTAACTCTAGGCCTACAAAAAAATTTCCACAAGAATCAAAATGGAACTGTGTAAGGCAAAGCATACACTTCAACCTCAGGCATATATTGAGCCCTAGGAGGCCATTGAAATTTTGAACACGGAATGGCATCATCAATCTTCTGTTTCTTGGAGACAGACTTTGATTCTGTCAGTGCAGAACTAAATAACCAATCTTGATCCACTGCGTCAAAACAATCATACGTTACCAGAGGAATTTTAAGTAAGGAGTTATATAAAGATTCCATCCTTAGACTTTCTTCGTCAACTGTTTCATTTGCTGTTGATGCTGTTGGAGCATCAACGGGAACCAATGGCTTCGAAGGAGCATCAACAATTGAATTGTTCAATGGTTTGCAAACTACTTTGAGCTGACTGGGGGTCTCATCTATCTTCGACAATGGTGGTCTGCAAACTTTGGAGGCAGAAATTACAGGAGGCTGATTCGGGGTCTCACCTTTCTTCGGCAATGGTGGTCTGCAAACTTTGGAGGCAGAAATTACGGAAGGCTGATTCAGGGTCTCGTCTTTCTTCGGCAATGGTGGTCTGCAAACTTTGGAGGCAGAAATTACGGGAGCCTGATTCGGGGTATCATCTTTCCTCAATGGTGGTCTGCAAACTTTGGAGGCAGAAATTACAGGAGGAGGATTTGGGGTATCATCTTTCCTCAATGGTGGTCTGCAAACTTTGGAGACAGGGAGGAGGGTTTCAACTTTGTTCAATGGTGGTCTGCAAACAGCAGAATTTCCAAGTTGCAAGGTTTCAACTTTTTTCACTGGTCCACATTGCAAGTTTTCAACTTTTTTCACTGGTGGTCTGCAATTTACAGGCAGGAGGGTTTCAACTTTTTTGGACGGTGCTCTGCAAACTTGGGAGGAAGAATGATTTTCAACTTTTTTCAATAGTGGCCTGCAAATTTGGGAAGTAGAAATTCCAGCTAGCTCATTTGGGGTCTCAACATTCTTCAATGGTAGTCTGCAAGAGGCAGAACTTACAGGGAGCTGATTTGGGTTCTCAACTTTAGTGATACCCTGCAATGGCCGTTGAACTCTTTTTGTTTTCTGAATAATTGAATCTGAAATTCCAACACTTCTTGAAGAAGAACCCAATTGAAACCCTTTTTTAACTTCCTCAGGTTCTCTATGTTTCCTCAATGGAAGTCGAATTCTAATACCGGTACCTGTTTCGCATAAAAGTACACATCAGATATTTTTCAACATAAGCTGAAGAATGTAATTAATCAACGTTATAGCTAACTCACCATGATCTTTGCTAGGTAACAAGGTGTCCCTCTTCCTCTTACTGCTTTGAGAGCTGTCAGATGAGTAAGGCTCTTGAGGAGAAGAGACGGGTTTGTCAAGTTCCTGTGTAATATCACTCTTCTCAAAATGCTCATTCTCATAATATTCACCCTTTTGTAACTTTCCAATGTCTTTTGGTTCCTTTACTTCATTCGTAAGCTTGAGCTTTGAATCTTTTTTAGTTTCTTCTTTCTCCCTTTTCCTTTTCTCCTTCCTCTCCCTCTTCTTTTCCTTCCTCAACTTCCTCTCCTCCTTAGTCTCATTCCTATCCTTCTTGTCCTTTTTCTCCTTCCTGTCTTTAATGGGCTTCTCCGTATCCAATTGGATCTTTAAAGCACCATAACAAGATTTTCAAAAAGAGGATAGGGAATACTAAAGAAGCAAACATTCTAAATGCAAGCATTTAAATCTTGCTTCAAGACCAGATAGGGAAAAAATCAAGTAATCAAATCTCTTAAGTATCATGCCACAATATTGTAACAGAGGATCAAGAACTACCTACATAAAAACAATGACTATTGATGTCAAGAATTACTACCTACATAAAACTAACACTATCGATATCTTACTCATATCTAGCATAATCAGTCACATAAATCCAAAATGATTCATGATAACCCAAACCCCAAAACGAATACATCAATCTACAATCTATAAAATTGATTTGAGAAAAGTCACTTCATTTTAGTTAAAATTAATTACACTTACCAATAAATATTTTAAAAAGAATTACATGAGTTTGTCAAACCCTAATGTGTTAACATTTTGCAAAGTATATTATTAAAAATCCCATTTAACAAACTACGAAAGAAAAAACCCTAATCAATATAATCCAGATCTATTCAGAAGAAATTCACATGTCTCAATTCAAGAATTCCAGATCGTTGTAACAAATCGAAAACCTATTTTAAAACAATTTCGATGAGATTAATTAATACTAATCACAACCATCAATCATTATCAGAAACCAAAGAAAACCCTACGGAACAATTGATTATTATGTCATAAAACAAACAAAAACGAATGAAAATCACACGTTGAGCACAAACGCAAAATCGAAATTGGCTCAACAAACCTTAATCGATTCTTCGATCAAGGTATCGGTATTCCTCAAATACCCTGGAGGTGGGAAAGAGAAGCAACGAGACATGTTCAATGAAAGAGTGAGTGTCTTCGATTGAAAATGATAAGAAGCACAGAGAAAACCCTAAGATCTGTGGCGGCGATAAAAGGGGGCAAAGCAGAGAGAAAACCCTAAGATCTGAATGGCATATGACAAATGAGAAAAAGCTTGGGTAAGGGTTCGTATTTATAGCCAAACTAACCGACTCTCTCTCAACATCATCAATCACGCGTATTTCGCCTTTTGGCTATTACCATATTACCCTCATCTATATTCTTAAATATCTTTTTTAGAGATATAGTATATCACTAATCAATTTAAACATGTTAATTAAAAAATAATAATTAAGATATATTCATGATTTTTTTTTTTATTTTAAAAACTCCATTACAAAATGGACATCAACGTTCATATTCGAATTTAAAATTTTAATATTGTGTCTGAATTTGTAAAAAATATTAGTATTCTTCTTATTTATAATTGTGTCTGAATTTGTAAAAAAAAATCTTAGTATTCTTCTTATAAGTTAAAAAAATTATGTTAAGAAAGACTCTCAAATTAAGATAAATTATTTTGTTTTTATATTCATATTTTTATTGTAGCATACATTTAATTTGGTTATTAGTATAAATTTAATGTTCTAGAATGTTGATTTTCTTTTTTTTATAAATAAACATTGAACTTTTGTATAGATTTTTATATTTTATTTTATTTTTTAATTAAATTATTTTATTTATAATATTTTTTCTTTATTTATTCAAATAATGCAAGATATATAAATTTATTTAATTATATAACTTGACTTTTTAAATAAGAATAAGGTTTTATAAATTTGACTACTTTTATCAATATTTTATTAAGAAGGGTCAGGTGCATTAGTTCCATATTAACACTAGTAGTATATGAAAAGATAATATAAACTTTATTATATTTTTTCTTTAAATTTTATTTTATCTTTTTTATTTAAAATCGTTTGTTTCCAAATTTATTATTCTAAACATAATCAAAAAATTGATTTAATCCTAATTTTAAGTTTGTTCATCTTAACTTAGATTTTAAATCAAACCAAGTCCTTTAAATCAGTCTTAACCAAATCTAATTATTCATTATACAAATTGAATTTAAAAAGATAGTAATTGTATTTTTTAAATATAACAGAACTTTGTTCAAAATTTCAAGCCTAATTTTTCTCATTGGAGGTGAATTATTTTTTAAATAAAAAATTGATAAATCCACTGTTGTCTTATAATACGCTACTAATTATATACTTGTATCGCCTCTTACGGCTGAAAATTTGTTAATAAAAAAATTATATACTTGTATTATGTTACAACCTATTCTACATCTTTAAAAAAACCGATACAATACATGACTTGTATTATGAATAAAAATAATAGTATTAAATAATAGAATAGAATGAGTTTAATTATTATCCATTTCCTGTTTAAAAAATTGCTATATATTATTTAATAAAATATTTTTGGCATTATAACCACTTATGAACATAACTTTAGAGTATTTGCAATAAAAATCAAATATTTTAATTAATAATTTAACAATTATGATGTTTGAAAGTGTCAAAATAGTACATATCACTCTTTAATGATTCATTCGATTAAATCATAGTTGAATCGGACAAATAAAATCTAAAATTAAATAGTTAATAAATTCATAATATTTTTTATAAAAAATCCATTAAAATTATATAAAATAAATTAACAAAATAAAATTAGAAAAAGAAATACTACTTAAAAAGAAATAATGTATGAGTTTGTGGATTTGGCTTAGTTCACCACCTAATCCTATATTTCTATTTTAAAATAACCACCTTAATATTATCTTAATATTTTAGTATATTTTGTAAATTAATGTGTCTATTTTGCTCTTTTTTACCTCAATTCTATAATTTATTATAAAAAAAGAAGCAAATATACTTAAAGTGAAGATGACTATAGTTTTTACAACTAACTTTCAAACTATAATGCTTTTTTATTTATTTATCACCTTTGTTGTAGAGTTTAAATTTCTCCACCACCACATCATTTAACTTGACTTGTGAGAATATGTATTTTTTTATTTATCCTCTTTATTGTAGAGATTTAAATTTCTCCACCATCACATCATTTAACTTGATGTGTGAGAATAAATTGAGACCTTTTTATCACAATACATTATTTCAATAATGAATTATAAATTTTCTTTTTTAATTAGTATATATTTCACCATTAAAAAATAGAAGTTTATTTAAGAAATTATTTGAAATCAACCTACATTCATGAGTAGTTGATATCTGATCATTATAACGATTGTCGATTAGATGTATTGTTGGGATTTCTATAACGGAGAAAAGCTATAAAACTTTTACAATAACATATTTTTTTATAGATGTTATTCATGATCATTCACAATAACATCTTTTCACTTTATTTGAATAACACATTTTTATTTTATTTGAATAACACCATTTCACATGTTATTTGAATAACACTTCTTTCATGTTATTTAAATAACACCATTTCATATTATTTTAATAACAACCTGAAACATTGTCAATGGCATGAAGGTTAATGTTTGGAATGATTGTTGGCTCCAACGAAGTAAGTTTCTTAAGGATTTTGTACAAGATTTGCAAGGTCATCAAGTGGATAAGGTTGTAGACTTGCTGGATATTAATGGAGATTGGAATATAAGTCTCCTTGAAAGCCTCTTCGATACCGACACTATAGCATAAATCAGAGCAATTAATCCTCTTATATATGAGAATGGAGAAGATAGTTGTATATGGAAGGGAACTCGGGATGGTACTATGTCTGTTTCTAGTGCTTATGAATCTTTAAGGAAGAACAATTCTCTCACTGATACAAATGATTCTTGGAAGATGATCTGGAACCTCAAAGTTCCTGAACGAATAAAAAAATTATATGGATGGTGAATCATGATATATTTGTCATAAATGCATATCTTCATAAATTGAATATGTGTGGTCCTGATTGTACTGTTTGTCCTAATGTTACAGAGGATATTCTTCATGTGTTAAGAGATTGTAATCCTGCTATGACAGTTTGGAAGTCTCTTATTTGAGAGTCTTATTGGAACCGCTTTTTTGAAACAGATTTGCAGGATGGATTTAGTTGAACCTTACCAATAGGTTCGGGTACTCTAGTTCTTTGGAGTGGGAAAACTTATGGGCAACGGCGTGTCATACACTATGGTTTAGGAGGAATAAACGAAAGCATGATGAAGCGTACAATATGTCAACGAGCTTAACTCATATCATTTGGGACAAAACCAAGTTTTATGTTGATAGCATCAAGCTTCTTGGTCGAACCTTGGTCTCCTCCTCGAGAAGGGTGGACCGCCATGAATGTGGATGGCGCGGTATGTAACTAGAGAAACGCATGATGTGGGGGATTTCTCTGGGATCCCAATGGTGTTTGGCTCGGGTTTTCTCTAGACGAATTGGTAGATACAATGTGGAAGTTACATAGCTTTGGGGGTGTTTGAAGGTTTGAAGCTAGCGTTCAACAAAGGTTTTTCTCGTTTGGAAGTTCAGTCGGACAACAAAGCTATAGTGGAGAGCCTAAAGGGTAAAGACACTCAGTTAAGCAGTGGCAGAGGTTTGTTAATGTAGATTCATAACATAATTACCAGCAACAAAGTAGTATGTTTTTCTCACATTTACAGGGAAGTCAATTCGTGTGCGGATTCTATGGCTAAGTTGAGTTTATGTCATGATCCGGAAATTATTGTTTTCGATAATTTCCCGAAATAGTTAACTCTTTTGATTAGTAGTGACGTTATTGGAGCCTCTTCCCCCGTGTTAGCTTTTCTTAGTTTTTTGTTGGGCTTAGACCCTCCCTTGTATAAAAAAAACTATAAAACTTTTGGTTATAGAATTGTGAATAGATGAAAAATAAAAGAAAATAAAATAAAGATGGCTTAATTTCAATATTTACAAACGCAAATTTATAATTTTCTAATTATGACATTAGTCTAAAAGTGTTATGCATTTCAGAACAATTCAAAAGAAAGTAGTTCTCCGATTTGATGAAAAATAAAAACATTGTACGAACAGATAACGACCTTAGTCAGTATCGATATTTGGTATTTTTTTTATTAAGTTTCATAGAGATTATTATTTATTTTTATCGCTTTTTATGTTAGTTTTACTTATAAATATATTTAATATAAATTCCATATTAAATATGATTAACTTAAGAAATCGACAATTTTCTTTACTATTTTTATTATTTAATAGACATGTTGAAAGACTTAAAGAACTGGTTAAAAGCAAAAAAGACTGGTAAATTCTTGAATAGCTAAAGAGAAATGTCAAAGCAAATTGGAGAAATTATGATCCAAAATAATACATGAAATGAAAATGTCTAAAGTATGTTTGGCTCAGTCCAACCAAACGTAGCTCGTCCTAATGGAATACGTTATTTCCCGAAAACGCAATGCGTTCAAGCAAGACACAATGTGTTTCCATGTTACCAAACCACATTTGTAAGGGTTTGAGATTCCAAGGTTTAACCGGGATCAGACCGAGGTTTGACCAGTCTTAATAAAATTTCAATATACTATGTTTATTTCACTTGTTGAGATAAATTTATAATATACTATATAACAATTGCTTAGCTAATTATTGACTATTTTTGAAACAATGACAACTATATAAGACAAAAATCTCCATGTAATAAACGAGTATGGGTGGCAGTTGAACTCATCCCCAGTGGGTATCCATAAAATTTACCCACAACGGTAGGGTAAAAACCGCAAAATGGGTACGAGCATGGGCATGGAAAATTATCTACTAAAATAAGCGGGGTATGGACGCGGGTACGGGTACCTTAGTACCCACCCCGCCTCATACTTGTACAATATATATTTATGTGTTTTTATTTTTATTATTATGTACACAAGTTAATTTATAGACTTTATTGATACATCACTATTAAATTTGTATGCATTTTTATATAAATGTTTGTGTATTTCTTAACTCAATAATTACATCCTTGAATTTTTTTTAGAATTAATACAAATTTAAAATTACATGATAAATTATACTTGATCAATTATTGACTTAATTACATGATAAATTACATTATGGGTACGGGTACAAATGTTGGTGCCCATGCGGGTATGGGCTCGGGTATAGATTTTTTCAAACTATTGGTATGGACTCGGGTACGAAGATTTTTTTCAAACTGCAAGTATGGGGATGAGTATTATGGTACCCTGCTCATACCCTACCCATTGTCATCCCTATAAACGAGTAATATTTAGTATTTGAAAACAAAGAAAGTGATAAAAATGTAGAAGTAAAAATATCAGTAAATCAACAATAACAAAAGTGGCCCCTAAATTTTAATTCACCCATAGCAAGAAAAAAATGTTTATTGTTAGTAGGAGTTATTCATTGACTAGATAAGTTAAATGTCATCTTCAGTTGGCAGGACTTTTAATTGCGAGGTTCATTCTACCTAAAATGCTAAATGGCATTGGTTTAAATGTATAATTTTTTTTTTCATTTTTAGTAATGGAAAAGAAGAAAGTCAGTCCAACATTTGGAATTGAATCAACGATCGATTTTGACAAATTTCTCCAGTTTACTACGAGTTTAGCGGTTAATTTTCCAATTTGTATGTAGGCCAATTTTTAGTGTGAAATTAACCATTTGCATGTCCAGTTTCCAGTTTAACAAGCTGGATTGGTTGGTCTGATCCGAGTTTGATCACTTTGGCATTTACGCAACACGTCGTGCAATTATGTGTTTTTCGGTATCTATTTTACATCAGTTACTATTATAAATAAGGTCCATTGTGTGACTATTTAAGCAAATGTCATATTAATATTGTTTGTATCTTCACAATCAACAACCCAAAATCGTTATCTCCAAAATAATTCTTGATGTCTCATTTGGAACCCATGATATTCACTTATAAATTTAATCCCTTTTTCCCCCGGTGGTCGTTACTTGTTGTGAAAATTTAATGATTGAATCATACCAAGAACTTTAATGTGTAAAAAAAACAATGATAACGAAAATAAATGGCCTAAGACACAAATTAAACATCCTAATAGTGTGAGTGAATCACAACAACAATAAGAAAATAAAGTTACTAGTATACATAAGTCTGCTTATCTAGTTCGATTAAACCGGTCTATTATAGAAAAAATAAATAATCTCTAATCCATTATACTTCAAATGAACATCTATTGTGTTTCTACCAAAGTGTTTTTCAATATCTTCTCCTCTTAATATGTTAATCACATAAACTCAATGTGTTTAGAAGTGTTTCTCAATTCCTTAGATACTCTCAAAAGTCTTCAAATTCTTATAATAATAAATCCTAAGAATACCTCACTTTGTCTCTCTAAATTTCTATCGTTAGAAAACTTCTCAATGACACATGTATGTCTCTCGTAAAAAAAAGAAGTTGCAAAACTACTTTTAAAGATTTATGAAACAACGAGACACCTTTACCTGAAATAACAAGTTCGTGCAAAAACACATAAAAACAACATGTTTCGGCCAAATGTATTGCATTCACATGAACAAAATGAAAATAATAATTTGTTATCCTTGTACTTGTTATGCATTCAATTTCACTGTCCCTTTTTTAATTGGTTTAAGTGTAATTTTTGTGAAAATGATGCCGAAATTACAAAGTATAATTGGTTTCTTGATCGGTAAGAAACTCACAAGGGTAGAAGAGAAGAAAATAATAAGAACACAATAAAATTGATTCTAAACTGATATTCTTTACTTTTTCTTTGAAACAAGATTATAAGTGTTATGGAATAACAAATAACCCCTCTCACCCTGATTAAGATTTGCATTATTCAATGGTGAGAGATTAGTATGCTATTTATAAGAAAACTAACACACTAACCTAGTGGGCTTTTACACACAAGTTAACTTAGAGAACAAACTAACTTAAATAATTGGGCATAACAAACAGGCCTCATTCGACATGCTAACAATCCTAGCATATTTAGACTACATCATGTGAACAGACTTTGACGACATGCTAAGGTCCTGTCGGATTATCGAACCAAGAAGTTACCATTCGACCATACTATAGTTCGATCAAATATCTCACAATAACAATAGTATCAATCATGTATTTTTTTTATAATTGTTCTTTTCTTGATATAATTTAATAAAATAATTGTGCAATTTTAATTTCAAAAGGCTCCAATAAATAAAAAGTGGTGATTACTCAAAATTTATTTTAGGTTTGATCGCTACGCAAATTCTTAAACCAATGACTACTCCAGATTTTAAATAAAATCAACAAATAAAAAAAAAATTATACCTAAGAACCATGTTCTCTTTGACTTCTCCATCATATTAAGAGATACACAAGGGCACGAGATCACTCATGTAAAGTTTAACAATAAATAATTTATTTTCTCTAAATTTTTATTTATTTTTATTCTCGTTACATATAGTATAAGAGAAAATAGTTATTTTAGAATTTAATATAATTTTAAATAATTAATTCGAGGTAATTTTAAAAAAAAAAGTTGTTTTGGATGTTATTGTCTTCTCTATGCATAATCGACTCAAAAACTTGAAGTTTAATTTCAAAAACCAATATTTTATTATTTAAGAGTTTTTTTTTTATGATTTTACATAATTAAATAAAATTTGTTGACGACTTCATTGTTTTTGAGAAATTCACAAACTTTAAACTACAACAACGAATAAAATTGCAAATTCTCTCGAATAATTTTTTTTGCACAAACAAACAAATCCTCTTTTCATTGTTTTTGAGAAATTCACAAACTTTAAACTACAACAACGAATAAAATTGCAAATTCTCTCGAATAAATTTTTTTGCACAAACAAACAAATCCTCTTATAACCGAATTCAGGTTCGGGAGTCGGTTATGCGGGGGGAAGGTATTAGCACTCATCACATCCGTCGTACTCGACGGGAATCATATAGGTTGTTTACACTTGAATGGGTGTCGTTATCTTAATGTTTATGGAGTGGAAGTGATTTTTTTATTAGTGTGTTCGCCAAGGTTTCGAACTCTTATGCCTACGTATCCTCATTCGTGTAATAAGAAAGTCAGAGCTTTATAATTCGAAGTAAAAATGTTTGTGTGTTGGTTGTTTTTACCTTGAAAAATGATTTTCGGAATGATGCCCTAAGGCACAAAAATAGTTTGATGAGTTGTTATTGTTTTTATGTTTTGAAAAGAGATTGTTTTTTACTTCGGATTGCACTAAAGACTATGGGTAAAGGTGAATATTTTAAACTACCAAGCCAAGCTTCTTGTGTCCAAAATACTCAGAATTAGGGTAGGAAAGCTCCATTCTCACTCCTTCTCTACCACTTAAGGCTCGTGGCATACAATCATAATCATATTTTATTGTGTTTTTGAATTTGATTGAAAAAATGTTGCTTGACGTTGGATCAAGGGTTTGTTTTGTTGTTTAAGAAATATGGTAACGATTCTAGATCCCAAGGTTGGCTAACAAGCAGCAACAAACAAAGGAAAATGAGGGAAAAGTACACCAAAGTGGGGAGGGGGTACATGAAAAATACAAGGGATTTTGCGAGAAATAAAGGGTCTCGTTGTAACGTAGCCCAAGAGAAAGCCTTGTGTGTGCACTGTGTCATAAGCTAACAAGTGGATGATGGAATTACAAAGCATGTCTCCCAAGGGTGGGGCCATTAATGAAATCCATTCTTGCAATGACAGGTTACAAGTCCTCGAGAAATCCAAGTTATGCATAGGTCAATCACAAAGTTCCAAGGTTAAACAATGGTCCTAACAAGTCCTCTAAGTCCACCATCTAATCCCAAAGAATACTATTTTGGGTCTTTTCCATTTTTTATCGTGTTTTTGTTCATTTTTAGATTAGATATCAAGATAAGGCAATAACAGTAATGTATAGAGATGAGGTAAAAATGATAATGATGATCAATGATAGTTATAATGCATAAAGTAAATAAACAAAAATAGATAAGGTGCAATGAAGTAAATGTTAGAAGTTAGCATTGCATAATGTAAATGTTAGAAATTCAGTTAAAAACAATCACTTAAGGATCGTCCATTAACAAATCAAAGGACTCAAACATATGCTTCACCATGGGATAACCTATCATCAGTTCAAAGTGTCAAGAATGATCAATTAATCACTTATCAATAAGTTTGAATTTAAGACGATTGAATCAACAAAAGGATATTCATCTATAGATGATTTAAGATGATGAAGATTAATCAACCTAAGCAATCATAAAAGATGAATACTGGTTGGAATAAAAAATAAATAAAAGTTAGTAGTTAGTAGTTAGAGGTTATTTTGCATTGAAGAGATTAAGGTGCAAGCAATGTTCAAATTATAATACTAAAATATAACAATAAGGTGAAATTAAAATAAAATCAACATGAAAAAAATGGCAAAATATAATAAAAAATATCAAAAATAAAATTGAAGTTAAAAGGTATAAAAAAACAAGAGTTAAAAAAATGGAGAAAAGAAATTAAAATCAAACAATAAAATAAAAATAGAAAAAAAAATCATTAAACAAACATGGGGGGTGCATAAATGGCAAGGGGTCCAAAGAGCATTTCTGCAGGCCCAAGGGTGCAATAGGCCCAAAGCCACTGTAAGGTTATGATGAGGACGCAAATGGTCCTTCAACGGATTAGATCCCTTGGATCTAATATGAAAGGTAGATATGTGTTTGATCTCAGACTCCTTCCAGCCCTCAGATCTAACTGTCTTTATGGTCATCCAGTTACGGCCAATGTTTGATCAGCAATAAAGCACTTGACTCTACATCTAAGGTCCATAGTGGTTTCAGGTCGAAGGGTGGTATACACCACTATCACTATAAGAATAATTTATGACACTTTGCGTAATATTCTATGTAGTATTCTCATAACGGGTCAATCTAGTATAAATATTACTCCTAATATTCATGCATATGTTTAAGACTTGATAACTCCTTATCCATGATCCACGAGATATGATCATCAGTCTATATATATAATAGTCTTAAGGCTTTAATATTATCTCACTTCTTAGCAAAGTTCGACTACATATACTTTAAGAATAATATCCTTATGTTTAATGGGATCTCATGATCAAGTCACACTTGATACATTAAACAGACTAGATATTCTAGAGACTTTATTAAACAAACATAATAAATAAAAAGCCCTTTATTATTAATAAATAATTCGATACAAGTACCAAAAGTATTGGCCTTTAGGGCTTACACCAACATTAACTTCACTGTTTGAGAAAGACTTCCAACCTGACATAACCAAGAATCAGGTTCTGAGGAATTGTGATTTCCATGTTAATCAGAATTGATTCAACCAAGTTTTAAGGTTCTAACTAGGTTCTAAAGCTCTTTAAAAAGGGTTTATAACCAAGCTTTGAAGATCTTTCAAAAAGAACCAGGCTCTGAAGTTATTTCAAAGAGTTCAACCAAGCTTTTGAAGTGAAGTTCATCAGACTGTTGACTTTGACAACCAGTGTTCTTGATAAGTTCAAGCAACTTCTGAAGACAAATAAGATTCTAACAGAAGATCATTCTAGTTATGCAAAAAGGTTAATCAGGAAGGTGTTCTTTCATTATAATTTTATCTTTTATGATTATACATCTCAGGGGGAGCTTTGTGATGTATCTTTTTGTGATTACCATGTACAAAATTGTTCATCAAAATATATAGTTTTGTCATCATCAAAAGGGGGAAGCTGTTAGAACAAGATTTGGTTCTGCATCTATACCAATGTACTATTTATGTGAGAATAATTTTGGTACTCTTATGTAACTTTAACAACCAGTTTTGATTTTGAGTTTATGACGTGCAACGTCATCAGATTCTGAACATTTTTCCAAATTCGCTTCTGCATGGAATCACTATGAGAAGTTATAAAAGACTCTGTGTTGCTACTAAAATGTTCTTTCTACTTCTGTCTTGATTCACTCCTGAGAAGTTATGAAGGACTCTATGTTACTGCTGCAACATTCCTTTCGCTTATGTGCTGATTCACTTATGAAAAGTTATGAAAACACACTATGTTGATGCTGCAATGATCTCTTCGCTTTTACTTCTGGATGTGACTTTGATCATCAAGATTTTGAAGAATGGCGATCTTCTGAAGTTTTGTTACTTAGATGAAGACTCTGAAGATCTCAAGCCAGACGCTGAAGATCTCAAGCCAGACACTAATGTGGTCAAGATTCTGACTGAAGATTCTGAAGATTCTGATTTCAACTATGTGTTTCTTCTCTTCATGCTTCATCAACTTTTCATCAGAAGCCAATGAATTTGAAGTTAAGATCAAGAGGATACATGATCAAATAATACATGGTACAAGTCAAAAATATTTCTTCCACTACCTGAAAACGTGGGTGAAGGACATTACTATTCTTCACACCTGTTATTAATCCGTTAGTGGACAACTACTCTTTTGGTATCCCCAAATTGACCTCTAACGGTCTCCTTCTTATGCTATATAAGTAGGACATGGAGACTTGAAGAAAATTTGCACTACAATATTTGACAAGACTATTTCTACAAAGCTATCAACTTTGTGCACATTTTTTCTTTAAGTGTTTTGTATTTTATTTGTGTAAAACCTACTTGTGTATAAGCAACTTGTAACATACAAACTTTTATTCAAACTTGTTTATTTGTATTTCCTCAAGGAGACTAGGTTGTATTTGGATCCTTGAGAAGACAAAGAAAGTTGTTCTTCGTGATTTTCCTTAAGAAGACTAAGTTGTAGCCAGATCCTTGAGAAGACAAACAAAGTTGTTCTTTGTGATTTTCTGTAATCTGATTGGTTATAGTGGATCAAGTCATGTGTATAAGGCAAAATCACCTTGATGGGAGGACTGGAGTAGCTTTGATTTCAAGCGAACCAGGATAAAAACCCTTATGTCTTTCTCTCTTTATTCTTGTTATTGTATGGAGTTTTTGAGTTGGTAAAAAGCTTTTGTTTTTAAAACTGAATTCAAACCCCAATTTTCTTTTCACACCTTCAAAAATGACTTCCTGAGGTAAAGCAACAACTTGATTCCCCAATTTTTCAAACTTGGCTTGATAATCAACAACCAAACCATCTTGTTTTAACTTAAGCAATTCAGCTTGATGATTAGCATATGTCGACAGACCAAATCGTAATTCCAGATCCTTTATAAAAGAAAACCAATCCAACAATAACTGATTTTGGTGCATCCATTTAAACTAGCATAAAGGATCACCTTTCATATAAAATGAAATAAATGATAATCTATTTTCGATGGTCTACTTGAAATAACCATTTTAATGGATTTGAACCATCAAACATCACAAGTTCAAATCTAGGGGTCCGAAAAAGGGGTAGTTGATGAATTTCATGAATTTGGGGTAAGGGAAATTGTTGGAACATGAGAATATTATAATTATTTACAAAGGCAATTGAGGAAGTGATGTAGGTTGGTTCCATAGAGGTTTGGGTAGGGAAAAGAGGTGGTGGTTGTGCTGATGTATTTATAAATGTTCAAATCTTAATATTTTTAATTAATGTAAGACTTTCTCACACTTATTTTTCTCAACATCAACCGTTTCTCCTTCACCGTACATAATACTTTGTGTAGTAGATGTTCTGGTTCCGTCGGCTAAATTGACAAATTAATGTTGCAGCATCATGAATAAATATTTCATGTTTTTTTCCTGTCTAAATAGGCAATCTATCCATTTATGGTGGCTACTTTAACGCACAACCTGTTAAATTGTAAATGTTCATAGAGGTCTGGGTAGGGAAAAGAGGTGGTGGTTGTGCTGATGTATTTATAAATGTTCAAATCTTAATATTTTTAATTAATGTAAGACTTTCTCACACTTATTCTTCTCAACATCAACCGTTTCGCCTTCACCGTACATAATACTTTGTGTAGTAGATGTTCTGGTTCCGTCAGCTAAATTGACAAATTAATGTTGCAGCATCATGAATAAATGTTTCATGTTTCTTTCCTATCTAAATAGGCAATCTATCCATTTATGGTGGCTACTTTAACGCATAACCTGTTAAATTGTAATTCCTTGTGTCGAAGCAGGTTGCTCGACAGAAGCAGGGAAGTGTCCAACCACCTAGTGTGTTAAGTAGTGTTAACTATTTTGGGCTTTTATAATTTTGGGCTTTTATAATTTTGGGCTTTTATAGTTTTGGGCTTTGGATTGAGGTCCAAGTTAACCTAAATCTATAAATAGAGGGAGTAATCCTTATTTTAATATAGAGGTGAATAAAGTATTCACAACACATTGAATTCACAGTATTTTGCAGTTGCAAAGTGAATAAGAAGTTTTCCACAGTCTGTGGGCAGAGAGAAACTCTGCAGAATTATATTACTCTTTTCCTTCATCGTTCTATACACTCTTTCTTTCTCCATTGTTCCTTTATTTTCATTGTCATTGTGTGGGTAATAACAATCTTATTCATCAAGATTGATTGAAATTCTCCATAAGTTTTGGGGGATTTCCAACATCTGGTATCAAGAGCTCCAGTTGAAATGATTCGTGGGAAGAAAATCACCATGGCAACGAATCATCCAAACGGGCATTTTTCAGCAAATCTTATGATTCTCAAGAACAACAATTATGAGAATTGGTGCAAGCAGATAAAGGTTGTGTTGTGTTATCAAGATCTTTGGGATCTTGTGAAGGAAGGAGTAGCAACGCTTGCAGAAGCCGCGATGGATCAAGAAAAGGTTGCACATAAAGAATTGAAGAAGAAAGATTTTAAATCTCTCTTTATAATCCATCAATATGTTAATACATATAACTTTGAAAAGGTTAGTGATGCAGAGTCAGCGAAAGAAGTATGGGAAATTCTGGAGAAATCGTTTGGAGGCGCGGAGAAGGTGAAAGAGGTGAGGTTCCAAACTCACAAAAGAACGTATGAATTGCTTCAGATGGAAGACAGTGAAAGCATAACTAATTTCTTCACCAAGGTTACGAAACTGGTAAATCAAATCAAGGTATATGGAGAATTATTGACATCAAGATCTGTTGTTGGAAAGATCTTGAGGTCATTGGCTCCAAAGTTCGACCACGTGGTAGTAGCCATAGAAGAGTCGAAAGATTTGTCAAAATTGACAAAGGAAGAGCTTCAAGGGACACTTGAATCTCATGAACAAAGAATGGCTGAAAGAGTTGCAGGAAAGTCGAAGAGTGATATGACTTTGCAGGCTCAATCAACAAAAGAAAGAGAAGGAAAAGGAAGCTGGAATGACAACAAAGGCAGAGGAGGTTACAACAATTCGACTGGTCGAAATCAGCAAGAAGGAAACTGGTCGAATCAGAGAAAACCCTAGAACCAAGGCAACCAAAGAGGTGGTGTTGTAGGTAGAGGAAGAGGTGGTGGTCAAAAGTCAGACAAGAGTTACATTCAGTGTTACAATTGTCAAAGGTATGGTCATTATTCTAGTGATTGTCCAGAAAAGCAGAAGAATCAAGAAACTTATACAAAGCTGGCAAAACACGAAGAAGAAGAGACATTGCTGATGGTTACAACAAGAGAAGAATAAAGATTCAAGGACCAGTGTTACTTGGACTCAGGATGCTCATCACACATGTCTGGAAGAAAAGATTGGTTTGTCAACATAAAGCCCTCAATGAAGAACATGGTGAATTTTGCAAATGACAACACTCTAGCAACTGAAGGTGTAACAACTCGTATAATATATATCTAGAATAATATCATACAAGTGTTAAATCTTGGTACTGTCACAACATAAGTGCCTAATGGCATCAATATATATACATGTCCAAACTAAAACATCCATGGAACATGTTATACAATAATGCCTAAACAATAAAAATCTAAGAACTATGTATAATATCTTCATTGCACACAACTCCATAGCGGAAGATTATAATGAACAACAACCCTTGAAACATCCATAACAGTTTCTCTTAGATTCAACTTGTAAAGAATACCTGAAAAATAACAACAATAATAGGATGAGATAATAATCTCAGTGAGTTCTCCTATCCTATGGGTCCACTCGGCTCTACAGGGCATTCTAATCGATATTCAACTCATATCCAACTCAAGTCAACAAGGGAACAAAGACTTGAGCGATGGGGAAACTATCTCGCAATTGTATGGCAACATGCATCTGAGTTCTCATAACTCAACCACGATCATTATTCAGATTCACGCAACATCGATCCCCAACCGGACCTACGTCTAAGCCAAGGCTTGGTTCACGCATGTCCGTATGATTCGACTTTCGCGGTGGATATTCGGTTCCCCTATGGGACTTTAACCCACTTTTAAGAACCATCACCCGTATGGGACTCTAACCCACCTAGGGTATCTTTCACCGTATGGGACTCTAACCCACATAGGTGTCCGCCTTTCCCCCATATACGCCATGGTTGGGGCTCAAACCCAATTGAGGCTTGAATCATTGGTCCCACATCCCAATGCTTACTCATCTAAGCATACCACAAGAGATGTGTACCACCACAGAAAATACACATTCTGAATACATGATCGGTTCCACAAATCATTGGTTCCACGAACCATAACAAATTCATAAATCACAGGTGACTTCATTCACCATAATACACAAATAATAACATGGCATGTTCCATACAATGCGTCTCATTTTCAATCATGGCAACAATTCGTCCACGACCTCACATAAGCGTCGTACGAATGAATACCGTATTCTCATACATATATCACATATGTTCCATAACCTAGATCATATTTCTAAGTTATTAATCACGTCATTCTCCTAGGTTTCCTCACTCATCTTTGTAGAGTTTTAATCATGTTACTTCACCTTTCATATAACAACAATATTTAATTTTCATCATGATAAAATTCATGGCATTTATAAATCACATAATATTTTATAACATGGAACAATAATAATAGCCCTTTACGTTATCTTTCTAACGCATCCGGCCGTGTCCAAAACGGAGTTACACCACTTAATTAATTCATTAATCTATCTTAATCAAGATTTAGATTAATATTTATTCATTGCATAAGCATTCAACAACAACCTCTCTAGCCTAGTGGTAAGGCATGTACAGTTTCAAGGAGGTCCTGGGTTCAAATCCCCTTGGTGACATATTCTGTACAAACAGGAAATTAGCCCCCGAATTTCCTTCGCTCAACAAACAAACAAACCTTGAATCAACATCTTAGACCAATACTTGACCTCTCTTCAATTCCAAGTCTCTAACATACTTATCTTTGCTGACAAATTTTACTTCTTCCCTGAACTTTCGAAACTTCTTGATTTCCATCACAATCTCATTCTGATGTTGGATTAACAATTAAACTTGCTCTCACTTAATGTGGGTCACTTTCTTCCCGGAAACCACGACTTTGATTCCTTAACCACACAATATTGACTACTCTTCTCTTACTATTCCTTCAATAAATGTGACAAACTTGTAATCCATCTATCGATAATCTCATAAACTTCACTTGATCTGATAATGTATGCTACAAGCCCTTACTCCTACTGCTTCCCTTCTCTCGTACTACTCCAATAAGATAGAACCATTAGCACGAGATTATCTTACTCTCATCCTTACCTCCATTCTTACGAGTAACTATCTCCCTGATCCCCATAGACTTGATTGGGCTCTTTCTCTCGTCACCTTCCATTGTGATACTCTGATTCCAATAGTGGAACACTTGGGATTCCTAGGCACTACTGGTTAGCTAACAATCTTCAAAGAAACGCACTTACCCTCAGAGTGCCTACTGTCCAAAATGGTACAAGAACCTTACCGACTTCCATTAGTATAATAACGTCCTTGATGACTCACAAAAGTTCAGAATAAGACCAACACTCTTCAGAAGGCAGGTATCCAGGAGTTACATTGCTACAACCATAAAAACATAGAACATCCAAATTCATCATGTGTTTGGTGCATCTAAACCAAATTAGTTTGACAACATTCGGTTCTGGTTACTATGTTCCATATCAAATCCTCTCATAAGGTTTTGATTCATTCAATATTTCTCCCGACACATGATCTCAACCAAAACAACATAACATCATCAAGGAACTTAAGCAATCTAGAACATAACTATGAGTGTCCATACACCTCATAGAGTCACACACAATACTCCACACATATCTAGAGACAACATTTCACTTTGTATCCAAAATCATTCATCTCAATCATCCTGTCTCATCTTCCATAATCTTAGCTCATGCTCTCACTAATATACAATCCGAGTTACATGTTTAACTTCAGGAATATCTTATCCTCGTCCCTTCTTGGAAGTATAACTCATGAATCCCTCCAATACGGTAAAGTATCATCGTACACATCCATTACCACTCTTAGGGAGTCTACATCTAAGGCTATGAATCCGAATGAATCAATCAATTTCATACCATGACCAACCACTTCACACCTTATCAATATATACCATATACCTATCTAATCTCTTCCAGATCACCACGTAGTAGGTCTCTTCCAAGTCTGTTTCGTATAGTTATTCATAATCATAATAGTGGTACTTCCCAGACTTACTTAAACTGAGCATGGTCTATCAGGTTGGTTTTCCCACGCGTCTAACTTCCATAATATCTCTACAGATGACCAACTACGCACTACACCTTCAGAAATCCCAATCTCAAAACTACCAATCTGACTTGTGGTGACTTGCAACTCCATCCTCAATTTGTACATCCACAACGGTACACTTATGACATTTAGGACATCCTTAGTTCCAACATGGTGTGAATGTTTATACTCCGCGACTAATCAACCAACCAAATACTTCTCAAGAAGATAAATAACAACCAGACTTCCAATAAGTCAATATTACTTTTTCAATCCAAATAAAATGCACTTAAGATGAACCTTATCATTGCCACGCACTTATGACTGGAATTTTCTTCTAAACCAATACCTACTACACATTGCATTATACCGGGGTTACTTATCTCTATAACTTCCCACGAATAATCCTCATTGCCTCCCAATAAACTCCTACAACATAAAATATTCCACATTCTACACTTAGTCCACATGCTCCAACTTAGCTTATCTTTTGTTGGCCATCATCAACTAAACTTCTTAGAATACAAGACTCACTGCTCAAAAAAATGCATGTTACTTTACATCCATCTCAAGACAAGGAATCCATTACACTTACTTGTGACCATAATACTGCTATCACATACTTCTCTTAACACCAAGGTTTAACTTCCTCTATTCCACTATGTAACACCCCAGACTGCTTTCAGGATTATCAACTAACCCCACAAATCAACACGTGCCTTTTTCAACATGTTTTGTCCTCACTCGCACGCTTTTCAGGAAACTTCCCAAAAGGTCACCCATCCCAATACTACTCCAAGTCAAGCACGCTTAACTATGGAGTTCTTATTGGTTAGGATACCGAAAAGAAGATGCATCTTGTTGATACAGGTAGTACCAATTAATCCTTATAAGTGTTAGTTGTAAATTTACGTGTCGGGTTTTTGTTATCGTATCCACAGGGATTGTAAGATATTACCGCCGTTCGATGGTTGTATTAATTCTAACTCAATGTAACAATAAGGTTTTGGTTGGTTGTCACGTTATCTTGCATAAAAAGGTAATAAATTGCGGTAAAAGTTATGGTTTGAATAAATGAGAAATATTGCCAAAGTTAGGGTTCGATGATCACTTTGCATGTATTTGTTCGGTCAACAATCTTATAAACTCCTTTAGATGATAAATTATTTCACAAGGTCCTCCCAATGTGTTTCTCTCGAACACCCATTGTGAGTTTTGCCATTTTGATCCATTGTTTCTCTCGAACACAATCTATCAAAATGACAACTTTTTAGTTCAACCTTATGGTGAACAAAATCATTCATTACTATCTCTAGCTAACAAACAAGATTGGATGAAAACCTAGGTCAAGAGTTGGTAAACATCTCTCGATCATAAACCAACACAAAGAGTTTTAAATAGAAACAAAGTTTTCATCATATATTCACCATTAAAGAGTTTACACATGAAGATCCTTACGTTTACACACAAAGCTAGTAATCACCTACATCTAACCTTGACAAATGGAGGACTTAGCTACTCATTTTCATGGTAGCTTGGTCGGCAAGTTTCGGAAGAAGGTTGATCAACATCCAAGTCGGATAATCGATATTGGATGGGAATCCACCTTCTTTTTGTAGAAGATGGTTACAAGATGAAGAGAAATGAATTCTAGGGCATAAAAGCTCCCAAGAACAATGCTGTAAAAATATCTAACAAAAGTACTAAAGTGGAAAAATGAGGTAAAAACTAGGTATGGTGCTCAAAAGTGGCACCTGCTACTTATAGAGTAGTACTGGGCTGTCATGTTCGCTAGGCGAGCAGAAAGGCTCGCCTAGCGAGGGTTTAATTGTGGCACCAAAGGCACCTGCGCCCAGAGAAAACAGACTAACTCAAACTGTCATGTTCGCCTAGCGAACACACCTTCGCCTAGCGAAGGACACGCTTCAACCTTCGCCATAGCGAGGTTGAGAGGTTTTGCTACTGGAATGCTCGCTGGGGACTCGCTAGAGCCTCGCCTAGCGAGTGAGTGCTGGCTGCGCTTTTCACCAAAACTGAACGAACTCGCTACCACCTTCGCTATCAGCTCGCCTGGCGAATTTATTGACATTTTACTGGAGCTTTTCGCTGGGCGCTCGCCTAGCGAGCAGGCTTCGCCACAGCCTTCGCCTAGCGAGCATGCTGATGAATGCTTGTTTTCTTTGGTTCCTTTGCCAACTTTCTTGTGTCTTAAATTTCAATTATTTCATGCCTTCTTCCTGCACAATAACACACAAATCAAAGGCACCAAGCTTGTTTATCAATGTAATGCATTTCATCTAAAACAAAGGTGATTTTGACAATTTAGCAAGGAAATAGAGTGAAAGATACCCTTAATTGATGGCTCAAATAAGCATTTTTGGGTATCTAACAACTCTCCCCAACTAGATTCTTGCTTGTCCTCAAGCAAAGTATGCCTCTTGAAGGACAAGAGGATTTGCTTTAAGAAAATGGTTTCTCCGAAGTTGGATAAACGGCTCAAACACAAGCGAAATTAGCATATACAAGTTTCCAACGGTTCGAATAAAATAATACACAAGAACTAAACTTAAATAGCAATGCAAAATATTTATCTATCTACAACAATACTATTCTGAATGAATCATCCTATCTCTCCTCTTCGAATAAGGAATGAAGATTTTACGCTTTTGCAACCGCGGGAATAATCTCACTCTCTAACAAACAATGAAGAAATCAAATAGATTCATACAATGTCTAACAATTATAAATGGTACTGTGGAAGCATAAAGATCACTAAGGGCTTTTCGGTTGAAGCTTGGTTAGGTTAACAAACAATGGTCATTTCTAAGGCCATTGAAACGAAAGTGCCGATGCAAAAGAGACATTCACAGTATTATTCACACATCTCGACTTTGTTTCATTTGTTTCTTATTTGAAACCTTCACAACACATATTCCACAACTCAATTTTTATTTTTCACTATTTTTCTTCCAAGCAAGCATTCATTTTCATTCTTTCTATTTTTGTTCTTTTCTTTCACATCAAATATACAAAACAGATGTTTCTTTTCTATATTTTCTATACATATATTTTTTTATGCTTGCTCGGTTTTTCATTTTTATTTTCAAGAGTTGTGGTACTTACCAATTCTCCCCAACTTATTTCTTACTCACCCTAAGTGAATGCTCTTAACTTTTTACGGCAAAAGAACAATAATCAAGTTTTTCCGGGTTGTAACAAAAAGATTTTTGAAATCTCGTTTTATTTCAAGCTGAGATTCAAGTGTTTAAGCTCAAAGGGGTTAACAAATACTCTCTCTGCTCACAGGTAAGTTGTTTTTGGATGTAGTTGTGCTCGAAAGAAAACAAGTGCCTTGATCATTTCTAATTGCTTCCACAATTTCATAATAATAAAAGACAAAGCATGAATCACATGAATCAACAAAATTTATTAGAATCCAGCATTTATATGTACAATGGAGGTTTCCTCACAATTTGTGGTTTTAAGTCCTAGATGAAACATTCATTCAATTATGTTGCAAAAAGACAATATTCAATTTACCAAAAAGAGTAAAGTTCCTAATGTATTCTAACATTCTAGCCGAAGGTAACCATGTACCTTAGCCTCATTCACTTGTTTATTCTTATCATTGCCATCCAAGCTCGGATGCACCTTCATTGGGTACTTCTTGAGGAGCAACCAATCTAGAAGGTTTGCCACTTAATCACCCAAAAATTTATTAAACAAACAAAATTAAAAACAGAAATAAATAACATTAACTGAAAATATAAATTTGTTCATGGGGGACAAAACACCCCAATAGTACAACACCAAAGTCAAGATACAAAATCCGAAAATACAAATAAAAATAACATAAAAACTGAAAAGTACAAAAACTTAACCCTCTAAGGGCTCAGGACTCCTCCTCGCTACCGGCATCAGAACCGGTAGCCTCATCATCAACATCATCATCATCATCATCATCAGCTGCACCAGCGCCCACCCCCTCACTATACACTGGCGTGTCCACAGGCCAGTTGGCGTTAAGCAGAAACTGCTCACGCGTCATCAAAGCATGAACACCACTTCCTTGCAGCTGCAACCGCTGCATAGAGTCGTGTATATCTAACATGGCTCTCTGGGATGCCGCCATCCATTCCAAACTGTAATTGCACACAGCTTGGACGTATGGATCTAGTCTGGGAGTAGAAGTACTAGGACCATCAGAAGCCCTGGTACTCTCTGTAGCAGCACTGCCTCTAGCATTCTTCGCTCTACAATATTTGGCCACATACCGGTCATCGATAGGTGGCGGGATCCTTACCTGACCCCGAGACGGAAGTCTCACCCTTGCCTGTATGCACAAACTCATGATCAAACACGGGAAAGCTAGGGGACAATTAACACGAGCCCCCGACTTTAGCCCGCTCTCGATCAGGGACTTCAGCTCATTTGCGATGATCCTCGCGACATCGATCTCGACGTTGGTGAGGATAGAATGGACCAAATATGCCACTGGGATCGGCACTGTAGAGGTGTGGGACTTCGGCTGGATGTTGGTCAGCACCATCAGTAGAATCAGTTGAGCCAAGGGAGTCATGTCCTCCCTATGAAACCTCATTGGAACCCCAGATGGGTTCAGCTCAACAGATTTCCTTGGTAAGAGCAGGGCGGCAGAAATGGCTGGAACATCACGGTGAAGTCGTAGGTCAGTGTGGTATTGGTCCCTCTCTTCAGCTCCCAGCTGGAGCGGTTCCCCAAGGACTCGGTTGATGGCATCCCGATCAAATGCTACAGGACGCCCGACCACTTTAGATACCCAAGTAAAGGGCTCATCGTCGTCAGGCAGTGCGTTAGCATAAAATTCACGCACTGTAGCTATGTCGTAATGCTCTAAGGGATTAATCAACCGATCCCATTTCTTCGCGTCAATCAACCCGACAAAATTTCTGTTAGTGCCCTGAGGGTTGATCAGGAATCGCTTCTCTGGAAGAATTTTCCGCTTCTCCAGAGAAATGTATCTGGCGGCCTGCTTCGGGCCGACAAACTTATCTTGGTCAAACTGGATAGGCACAGTCCGAGAAGTAGTCGCTCCCTTTCTCTTCTTAGGCGCTCCAGACCTTGATTCCATCTGCAAAAAATATGAGAGGAAACAACACACACCAAACAAACAGATTAGACATCAAAGCAATATTCAAAAGACTGACATGCTCGCTGCTGCTTCGCCTAGCGAAGTGGCAGCGAACGCTCGCCCCAGGTTCGCCTAGCGAGTGCTAGCGAACCTTACGGGTTTTGGGGTTTTTCAGCATGTTCAGAGATTCTCCCCCAAAACCCATACTCAAATGGTTCCAACATCAGAACCTAATGATTTATCAAGTAAATAACCGTTCTATGCTATTGGGGATTACATATTTGCATTCAAAACCTAAAATCCCCAATTCTAAAACCTAAAATCCCAATTTGCAAAACCTAAATTACCACATGCACACCTAATATTTCCCATACTCCACTCATCCTAATTGCAATTCAAATTGGAAATTTAGAGTTCAAACAAAAAGAAAAATGTAGTAGGGCAAACCTTAGTTACACGGATTTGGAAATGTGAAGTGAGTAGGATTTGCAATCGACCGAGTAGGAAGAGAGTGTTAGTGAGAGAGATGCAAATGAGAGATTGTGGAGAGCTCTGTAAAAAATGTTCTCAGCAGGGTTGCAGGACAACAAAGTTGTGTTAGGGCAAAAATGAGTCCCCTGCTGAGTTTTTAAATAAGTGTTGTCATGCAGCGCTCGCTGCTGCTTCGCCTAGCGAGCAGCTAGCGAATCAGCTCGCTACTGCCTCGCCTAGCGAACAGCAAGCGAGCATGACAGCAATTGCCTTTTCAAAGGCAGCAATTCATGTTCATACAACATGGTTTAAGCACAAAGAAACCCAACACAACACAACACAAAAAACAGTAAATACTTACAATGTTGGGGTGCCTCCCAACTAGCACTTGTTTAACGTCGGCTAAGCTCGACGGTGCGATGCTCACAGAGGAGCATCAAGCGGCAAAGCACAACTCTCGCGATCCACATGACCGCCAAGATAAACTTTCAATCGTTGGCCGTTCACGGTCCAACTATCTTTCTTGTCTATGTCTTCAATGACAATAGCCCCGTACTCCTTCACCTCTTTCACCCGAAATGGCCCGGACCATTTTGATTTCAACTTCCCGGGAAACAATTTCAACCGGGAGTTGAACAATAGGACCAATTGTCCGGGCACAAATTCTTTGTTACGGAGCTTCTTGTCGTGATACTTTTTTGCCTTTTCCTTGTACAACCAACTTGAGTGGTATGCGACATTGCGCATCTCCTCCAACTCAAGTAGTTGCACTTTCCTTTTGTCACCGGCCAACTCATTTTCAAAATTTAAAAACTTTAGGGCCCACAAGGCCTTGTGCTCCAATTCAACCGGCAAATGGCAAGTTTTACCAAATACCAATCGAAAGGGAGTTAGGCCAATTGGAGCTTTAAAGGCCGTACGGTAGGCCCATAATGCTTCGTCCAATTTTTGGGACCACTCTTTTTTTGAATTAGACACAGTTTTTTCGAGGATTCTCTTAATCTCACGATTAAAGACCTCAGCTTGCCCGTTAGCCTGTGGGTGATACGAAGTTGTCACCCTATGCGATACACCGTAATGTTTTAAAATAGTTTCCAAAGGTGCATTACAAAAGTGTGACCCTCCGTCACTTATCAACACTCGGGGGGTTCCGAAACGGGAAAAGATGTTTTTCTTCAAAAAATTTATCACCGTTTTGGCATCCGCCCAAGGTGAGGCAATCGCCTCAACCCACTTAGAGACATAATCGACTGCGACAAGCATGTACTCGTTCCCATAAGAGGGTGGGAAAGGTCCTACGAAATCTATGCCCCAACAATCAAATACTTCCACTTCTTGGATATTTTGGAGAGGCATCTCATCTCTCTTACCTATCCCACCGCTTCTTTGGCAACTGTCACAACTTTGCGCATGGGAATGTGCGTCTTTGAAAATAGTGGGCCAATAAAATCCCGATTGAAGAATTTTAGTGGCCGTTCTAACCCCATTATAATGTCTGCCGTAAGGCGAGTTGTGACAATGCCAAAGGATGCTCTGCGCTTCATCGCCAGTCACACATCTCCTTAATAGGTTATCACTACCCAACTTAAACAAGTATGGGTCATCCCAGACATAATACTTCGCATCCGAAAGGAACTTCCTTTTTTGGTTCGAAGTTAGGTCGGAAGGCACAAAACCACTAGCCTTGTGGTTTGCAAAGTCTGCAAACCACGGCCTAACTTGAACTTTAAACAGTTTTTCATCAGGAAATTCTTCCCGGATTTCTTTTTCAGACGCGGTAACCTCCACATTCACTAAGCGGGATAAATGATCCGCTACCAAGTTTTCCGACCCTTTCTTGTCTTTTATTTCCACATCAAATTCTTGTAACAAGAGGATCCAACGGATGAGCCTTTGCTTCGAATCCGGTTTGGTTAGCAGATATTTAATCGCCGCGTGGTCGGTATACACAACGACTTTAGACCCTATAAGATAAGACCTAAACTTTTCTAGCGCATACACTATTGCAAGTAGTTCTTTTTCCGTTGTGGCATAATTTATTTGAGCCTCGTTAAGAACCTTACTCGCATAATGTATCGCATGAAAAGTTTTGTCTTTTCTTTGGCCAAGTACCGCTCCAACAGCATAGTCACTCGCATCACACATTAGTTCAAAATTTTCATTCCAATCGGGAGCGACTATTATTGGAGCGGTAACCAATTTTTCTTTTAAAGTTTCGAAAGCTTGCAAACAATCATCGGTCAAGAGAAATACCTGGTCCTTAGCGAGCAAATTGCTCAAAGGCTTAGCCACCTTTGAGAAGTCCTTGATAAAGCGCCGATAGAACCCGACGTGCCCCAAAAAGCTACGGATGCCCTTCACATTCACCGGAGGAGGTAATTTTTCTATCACTTCAACCTTAGCTCTTTCCACTTCAAGCCCCCTTCTAGAGACTTTGTGGCCTAGCACGATCCCCTCGGTCACCATGAAGTGACACTTCTCCCAATTAAGCACCAAATTGGTCTTCACATATCTCTCCAACACCGTCTTCAAGTTCGCCAAGCATTGACTAAAAGACCCACCAAATACCGAGAAGTCATCCATGAAGACTTCCATTGTTTTCTCTATCAGATCGGAAAAAATGGCTTGCACACATCGTTGGAAAGTCGCCGGTGCATTGCACAGCCCAAAGGGCATTTTTCGGTATGCGAACACTCCAAACGGACACGTGAAGGCCGTCTTCTCATGATCGGCCGGATCAACCGTAATTTGATTGTACCCGGAGTAGCCGTCCAAAAAACAATAGTATTGTTGGCCCGATAGTCTTTCGAGCATTTGATCCATAAATGGGAGTGGAAAATGGTCCTTTCGAGTTGCGGTATTCAACCGCCTATAATCAATACACATTCTCCACCCCGTTGCAACTTTAGTGGGGATCAATTCATCCTTGTCATTCCGGATCACGGTAATCCCCCCCTTCTTCGGAACAACGTGCACAGGACTAACACATGGACTATCCGAGATCGGGTAAATCATTCCCGCATCCAATAGCTTTACAGCCTCCTTTCGAACAACCTCCTTCATGGTAGGATTTAAGCGGCGTTGTGGTTGAGCTACCGGCTTGAAATCCTCTTCCATCAAAATCTTGTGCATACAATAGGATGGACTGATTCCTTTTAGATCGGAAAGAGTCCAACCCATGGCTTCTTGATTTGTTTTTAGCACAATGATTAGACGGGCTTCTTCTTTATTTGTCAAAAGGTTGCTTATGATGACCGGCTTTGCCTCGGTCTCATCTAGGAATACATACTTCAAAGTAGAGGGAAGCACTTTCAATTCAATTGGCGCTTTTTCGTCAATAACCTCCTTCTTCAAGTTTTCCTCCTCTACTTCCCATGGTTGTAGGTCGTCTAAACTATCAAGTTCCTTTAAGCATTCCTCAAGAGCTAGCTCTTCTTCAACAGTGAAAACCTCCAATGAGTCGTCAAGAGCTAACTCCATAGGAGATATCTCATGAATATGCTTTGAAACCTCCATAATAGTGTCTTCGATCACATTGATGCGGAAGCTATCATTTCTATCTTTTGAATGCTTCATTGCCTCGAATAGATCGAATGTAACTTCCTCATTTTGAACTCTCACCTTCATTAAACCGTCATCAACATCTATCATCATTCGCGCGGTCTTCATGAACGGTCGGCCCAAGATGAGCGGAGCATCATCATCTTCCTCCATATCAATAACAATAAAATCGACCGGGAAAAAGAATTTGTCGACCTTCACCAAAACATCTTGGGCTACGCCATGAGGATGGGTCGTCGACTTATCCGTCAATTGCAACGTCATTCGGATGGACTTAATCTCAATGTTGCCAAGTCTCTTGATAATTGACAAAGGTATAAGATTAATGCTTGACCCCAAGTCAATAAGTCCTTTCCCGAGATAAACGTCACCAATTTTAACTGGCAATGTAACTCTTCCCGGATCAACCTCTTTCTTAGGAAGCGTCCTTTGAATAATGGCACTACAGCTCGCATCAAGGACGATGGTCTCCGGTTCCGTATACCTCCGCTTTTTTGTTAGTATGTCCTTCATGAACTTGGCATACTTGGGCATTTGCTCCAAGGCTTCGGCAAACGGAATGTTGATTTGTAATTGTTTAAAAATATCCATGAACCGGGCGTAATGCCGTTCATTCTCCCTTTTGGACGGAGCATGAGGATAAGGAAGGTTTTGGATAGGGGTAGCGCTCACTACCTCCTTTCCCTTTGCAACTCTAGCACTCTTCCATCTAGGCTTTTTCACTACCTCCCTTATTACCTCATCACTTGTATTTTTCCCCATCTCCACACCTTTTTCTTTTTCAACTTCACCATTATTTTTATTCTTTTCAACTTCTTCACCCTCACTCCACTCTCCTACTTCACCATCAACATTTTCCTCCAATATTTCCTCCTCAATTTCTTTCTCTTTCTCTCTTTGTTCACTCTCAACTCCTTTTTTATTCTCACTACCCAACTCCCTCCCACTTCTCGTCATGATCGCCTTACAATGCTCCTTAGGATTTGTTTGCGTGTTTGCCGAAAAGGAAGGACCGGTTTGTTGTTCCGCGAGTTGCTTGGCAAGTTGCCCAACTTGAGTCTCGAGATTTTTTATGGCCGCGTCATTGCTCTTTTGATTGGCCATTGACATTTGCATGAATTGCGTCAATGTCTCTTCCAATTTAGAATTGACGACCGACGGTTATTGAGATTGATACGGATTTTGGGGAGGGTTTTGACGGCTAGAAGAACCACCTCCATAACCTTGGTTATGATAATAGTTGCTTCTAGGTTGGAACCCTTGGTTCCCTTGGAATTGTTGTTGTTGATTTTGAGGGTGCAGTTGATAAGGTTGTTGTTGTTGTTGTCTCGGTTGATAGTCCCGTTGATTGGCCATGTAGTTTACTTCGTCAAAACCGGGAGGTGGACAAAATCCGGTGTCATGTTCACCTTTACAAAGTTCACAACAAGCTATTTGTTTAGCTTTTGACGGTTCTCTTAACTCTTTGATTTGTTGCGTTAAGAGTTCCACTTGTTGTGAGATGAGCTTGTTTTGGGCAAGGATGGCATCATTCGTCCCTAGCTCAAGCACTCCCGCCTTCTTCAAAGAATTTCCTCGACTTTGACTCTGAAGATCATTTAAAGCCATTCGATTTATGATGTTTGTGGCTTCTTCGGCACTTTTTGACAATAAAGAGCCACCCGAGGTAGCATCCAACAACGTTTTGCAGTTTGGTTGAAGTCCATTTTGTCGCATCCTGCGAAAAAACAACCGGCGAAGCTCAAATAAAAACACAACACAGAGCCGCCACTGCGCGTTATTTATCCCAAGATAGGGAAAGGAAACGCTCAGAGAAACCTGGAAAGGAAATGGTCTCGCGACCAAAGAGAAAGGGTAAGGGAGTCGGTTACGCAAGGGGAAGGTATTAGCACCCCTCACGTCCGTCGTACTCGACGGGATCCACGTTCTAAGAAAAGAAAAGGTTGCTAAACATCACACACACACACAGGGAATGCAGGTGGGGTTAAGAGAAGGGAGCTCGATAAGGTATCGCACCTTATGCCTACATATCTTGTCTGGAACAAGAATCAGAGCCACTGTAGTTCGGCTTACGCACGCCAAACAACACAAAACGCACAAACAGATGGCAAACATGGAGCCCGACAATCACTCGATGGAATTACGTCAGCATCCGAACCAAAACACAATCAGATAACAAGTAAACACACGCAAAAAGAAAAAAAGTGCCCGGAGTGGTCTCGCACGACCACCTGCCTACATACCTCGTCTGGCACGAGGATCAGGGCGATGTAGTTCCCCTGAAAGGGAATGAAAATCTAACCATAAACAAAGGGGAAGACACACTACCAGGGAGCTGGACTCGAGCCTAGTGTTGTCATGCATCGTTGCCCTAAGTTCAGTTTTCTATCCTACTTGCATAAGCAAACTACTCCTATCCAGGAAAGAAGCAAGCATACAAGCATACAAAATAATTCAAGCATACATCAAATAAGAACAAGCATCTCAAACAGATATCCACATAGCACGCACTATAACCAAACAAGGGGCTCACACAATAGGTTTGACTGCCGAAGCGAGTCGTCTGTACGGGCTGTGTTTGCTCTTAACCTTGCCATTACGAGGCTAAGGTGAAGCAGATAAAAGGTGAAGTGAGGATCAGACCTCACAGCTCTTATCCCTGACCAGGGAGAGCTTCTGACAAATGAGCATGGGTCCAGAATGGGGGAACCCTTCTATACTCAGAGACTCTGACACAATGTGCACTGCACAAGATCTTGGGCTCGTGATCTCAATGCTACAACCATGTAATGGGAGCAAGGAGAAGACTCACAGAATAGTGGGGGATAGATTGCTTATCCCTAACTTCCACCAATTGCCTCTTTTAGAGGACTTTCACCTGCTTAGGCACAATATTAAACAATCACAAACATTGCCTCTTAAGGAGGACTTCAGACAGTTTGCCCGGTCAAATAACAGACCGGGTCTCCAGACTACATGAAGTTAGGAAGTTATACCTCAATGCAATTTGCTTAAGCAAAGCAAAGCAAAAGTTCACAAGGAACTGAGCAACTAAAAGTACCTGGAAACAGTCAAACACAGTTAGTACTCAGACAGACAAAAATAAACAGCAAGTATTAATCAGTCAGACTATACAAGCCAAGGCACACAAAGGCAAGCTATGAGCTCAAGCCCAAGCTTCACAACCTACAAAACAATGTTATGTTAGTGTACAAACATCAAACAACATCATTTCAATCAACTTGGATCATTCTCCATGAGCATGGTGCTATTCATCCTGAAAAATCAAGCAAATATTAGCAACAAGACCACTAGGCCAAGCCTAGGGTCCAAAAGCAAGAAAAATTCCTAAACAGCAAGGTATATTCAACCAAACTCAAATTAATGTCAAACAAGAGCCAAAGCAATTAATCCCATGTTTATATCATCCACCACATTCATTTCATGACCAAAACATGTCAACTTATGTCAAACATAACACCAAACATCCAAACAGAACTATTGCATTCAATTCCATATCAACACAATTCCAAAAATTCTCAAATAATTTACACCTAAACAGGGGATACTCAAGGTCTAGCATGTCAAATTTTAGCCTAATTGGACCAAGGGAACTATGTCAATGAAAATCAACAAAAACAGACACAATTACATGCTCCAAATCACAACATCAACACATGCATTCACTTCAAAAATTCACAACTCAATGAAAACAATAAAGAAATGCATGGGACCAAAACAGGGATGTTCTATCATGTGTCTATTACAAGCATATCAAATTTCATGATCATTCAATACCATATGAGCATTTCACATTAAATCTACCAACCTATGTCACACAAGCTTGCATAATTGGCTAACAGAGATGAAAAATAGCAATCAATTTGAAAATGCCACATAAAATTCCACAAAAATTCACATAGCATCTTGACATGTTAATGAAACATCATGCAAAATTTCACAGCATTCCAACAAGTATAGGCCATGCAAATAAATCCAGCAAATTGACATAATGAGGTGTGACACAAATTGTCACACCTAAGTTCAAAAATTCACATCTCAATGACCAGGTATCAAAAATTCATGAAATTGACATGTAAATAAACATCAACCAGTCCACAAGCATCACAAAAAATTTCAAGAATTTATTTGTAACTATGAGCATTTCACAATGGAATTGGCACAATGTATCCAAATATAGCACATGTGAAACAAACCTAAGTCAAACATAATTTCTACCATGCACAACTTCAACCAATAGGTCAAAAAAATTCTAGAGTCAACAAGGAAGTCAACACAAAAATTCCTATATTTTTCTGATTTTTTATGAATTTTTTGTGAATTTTTAAAGGTGTTAATGATTTTTTAAGAATTTTTTATGAATTAATATAATTAATTAAAATGACCAGTGGCACGATTGTAAATACTTGAGCGCGGGGGCGGTAAACGCCTTATTTGAATTTTCAAATGAGGAAATGGATCAAACACACTTTATTTCCAGAATTTCGTCTTCTTCAACCCAGGCACCTCAAGAACACATGATCCATGAACCAACACCAAAATGAACAAACTAATACTCGTTGGAACCGTCTTCTAACCTAGAGTACGAATATCAACCTAGTTTTGTCCAATTCTTCCTATGTTCTTCAAATCGATGAAGTTAGGGTTTCCTTTCAAAACTTCCAATCCAGATTTCTTAGCCTACAGTGCATCATAATCAAAGCTACGCATATCATTGGATTCTACATGGCACAAGCTTTCAAACGCATACAACCATTAAGCATATCTTGAAATTCGAAATTCACTCACCTGGAGATGACAGCGCTGGAATTGGTGTTCTTGTGCTTCGATTTCCACAAACAGATGAACTAGAGTGATAAGGAAGATGATTGATGCGTTCAGGTCCACTTGCCTTTGCTCCTAGTGCACACAATCTCGATTTGCCATTGATGATGCTTGTATGTGCAGTCACGATTCACCACTTCTTTCCTTCCAATCTTCACAAACAGATGGAGATGATGATGAGAGGAGATCAATGCCAAAAGAAATTCGAAGATTGATCAAGGATGGATGAAGTTTGATGAAGTTTTGTTCAATGTGTTCTTGAGGAATTTGAGAGAATTGGATGAGTTTTTGGATCTGATTTTGGGAAGTGTGATTTTCTGTTATGATTATTGGATGATTAGGTTTATATATGAATGCTTAATCCAAGCTTAATCATGTTTATTAACCAACTTGCATTTGATTAGCAAAAGTGTTAATTCAAGCTTAGGGACAAAATGGTACTTTCACATATAAGCCAATGCCAGCTCATTGACAGCTCACACACTCTCAAAATGACATGTGTGAGCTGTTGCAACTTGTTTCACTCTCATTGGATGCATATTTCTCATTTTCACTATGTGATTGCACTTTGTCCATTTTTGCAATTTCATTTTACAAGTCAATTTCCAAACCATGAAGCCTAGCCATGTTATGATGATTCCAACAACTTTCAAATACCATTTATGAGGTGTTGCAAAAATCCCCACTCAAAAATTCCAATTATTTCACAAGTTGGACAATTTTGCCCTTGGTCCATTTTAACTGTCCAGTTGAAAATTGACTTTTTGCATTGACCACTTTTGAAGAAATCCAATTATGCACCATGAAATTACATGTCAAATGGAGTTTGTGCATATAAAGAACTTCCAATTTGGATGCTCCATGTGGAAGTTATGGCCTCCTGATTATGGGTCATTTTTGAAATTCACTGAGCCATAATTTTCCAACCATACATGGGATTTTCAAGTTCTTGGACATTTTGGAAAAGTGAGAACAAGAACTACAACTTTCATGTTGAACAAATTTTCATTTGAAGCTTCCTTGGACACGTGGTCTTGAGGTCAAAAACTTTCCATTTTTGGAAACTTCCATTACAAGTCACTTTCTACTTTTGGCAGTTTTTGTTCTGACTTGATTTTCTCCATTCTTAAGCTTTGACATGTCAAATAACACTTGTTCCAACATGAATGAAGTGTATCCAACTCATTTCCACCTCCAAATCCATAAAATCATGTACAGTTGACCACAATTGACTTTTTCATCTGATAGATGAATCTGGCAATGCATAGATCAATCTGAGCTCCAATCTTCAACTGAAATGGCTCAAGGGTGAAACCCTAGCCTCAATAAGCACAAAATAATCATAGAATGAACCACATATCCATCATAAACCCCATCTCCTGATTATGCCCTGCCTGGCTCAATGCAACTGATTAGGGTTGACCAGTGGTCAAAACCCTAATCTCAAGGAAAGAGCTCCAACACTTGATTCTTCTGATGATAACAAGCCATGATGATGATGATGTATCATTGTAATCAAGATGAAGATCAATATCCTTTGAGAATCATGAAACCCTAATTCATAGCCCAATCCTCAGATAGCCAATGATCAGTCCAATAAACCCTAGGCTTGCACTTTGACTTCCTCATCTTCTGATCAAGACTTGGGAGAATGGCTTGCACAATGTAACCACATGATATGCAATATGCAATGCCTAATGACCTAAAAATTATATGTAATATGTTATGCTAGTCCCAAGAGAGGAGGGCAAATTTTGAGGTGTTACAGCTGCCCCTATTCAATCCACTGTGAACCTGTCGATACGAAATAGCCTCGGCTTTCGGATGATCAGGATGAAGAGTGATTGAATACCAAGAACAGACGAACAATTTGCACTCTGATGGGATATAATTAACAGCGCCTGTCAGCATCGGCGAAGAAACAAACTCGAAACAAAAAATTCGTCTGGTACGGCAAAAGTCGGCCTGATCACCGGAAAACGTCGACCTGGATACCAAAATAAATGGTAACGCAGGGATAGCCATGGCCTGAACACCACTCATCCACTCGGGATTATTATTCTTTTTCTTTTTATGCTTTTCTTGAACCCCGGAATTTTCTCTATTTTTTCATTTTCTTGAACCCCGGAACTTTCCTTTTCTTGGTCTGAAAACCACTTCGATCTAAATACCGCTTCGGTCTGAATACCGGTGCACTGGTCTGAACACCACTTCGGTCTGAATACCGGAAAATTGGCCTGAATGCCACTTCGGTCTGAATACCGGCATACTGGTCTGAACACCACTTCGGTCTGAATACCGGAAAATTGGCCTGAATGCCACAAGCTGCATCGATCTACATGTCGGAAGCTTCTTCGATCTGAAAATCGGAACATTGGCCTGAACACCACTCCGGTCTGGATACCGCCTCGGTCTGAATACCGGTAAGATTGGTCTGGATACCATAAGCACATCAACCTGATCGTCGGAAACTTCTTCGATCTGAAAATCGGAAAATCTGGCCTGAACGCCAATCGGTCTGGATACTGTCTCGGTCTGAACACCGGAACATTTCGGATTATCATTCCCATCTTCGCTCGACAGAAACTTTGATGCAACATCATCTCCCAAACGGTAACCACAGCTTGAGACTAGCTTATGCTTTTAATGATGCATGATTGATTTTTCTGCGTAATGCTCCATAATTATGGAAATGCTACGCGATTATTTATTTTTCTATGCAATATGCCATGCTTATCTACATGATGAATGCACAAAAAGTATCCCCCTCAAGGGACTCTTCTAGGGAACACGAGGCACTCTGCTGAGGAACTCGTCAGTACTCCGATCACCACCCTGCCGGGGGAATAGCACTGCTGCTGAGAATAAGGCAACCCTTGCTGGGGGTAGCCTCTTTTGCACCCAATCCACTCGAGAAACCGCTGGGGATAAGCATCACCAACACTCTGTGGGGATACGACCATCTTTGACATGCTAGGGATATCAATCCTGACTCTGCTTCGGGAAACCCTCACAGATACCTGACGACTTCACTGGGGAAATACTCACAGATACTCCGCTGGGGAAATAGCAATCTCTAGACTCAACTGGGGAAACATCAATTTGAAACCCGCTGGGGATAACCATCCTGATCCTGCTAGGGAAACGAATGCCATTCCGCCGGGGACCACCCATGCAATCCATAGGTAGAATCAACTCAGCTGGGGATGCAGATATCGGTCCTCTACGGGAACTTGTTCAATCCACTGGTAGGATGAACACTGCTGGAGATATATTTCGTTGAAACCCGCTCCACTCGGGGACTAGCTGGGGAAATGAAAGAAGTTGGTACAACACCCATCGACTCGTCGAACCACGGTATCCTCCTCCTACTCTCATACCAGCTTTCCACTTTTGAGAACTCCCAGACTCATCTGGACCTTTTCTTCTCCATCATCTTGTATTCCAAATCGCTCCGTGCTCGACGGAAACGTACTCCTGGGATTTATACAGAAATTCCAATCTTCCGACTTTGAAGAGTCTTCTTGGTTAATTCCAAAGGTCGTCGTACGTCCCTCGCGTCGTCCCTTCTCGCTTCTCTACCCATTCATTCGTCCCTGATCGGACCCTGCGGGGAATTACATACTTTCAAGTCTTTCGACTTTGAAGAGTCTTCTTGATCAACATCAAGGATCGTCGTACGTCTCAACGTCTTCGTCATTCTTTCATTCATTCGTCCCTGAGCGAACTCTCTGGGGATCTATTATAAAGCTTCCACATCACAACCTGCAAGTGAGTGAAAAATATCTAGCAGTTCCTGCAAAACAGATCGTTAGATAAAACTGTGCCCCAGGCGTGTCAAGATTTCAACACCGGGTCACTCAACCTTCCAAAATAAGATTTCAAGTTTTCAATCTTATAAACATGCATTGGAAGAAACCTGTATGTCTTAAAATGCAAAATTCTTTATCAAAAATATCTGGATGTTTTTGCAATCAAAGCGGTAATGAAAAACAAAAACAAAGTTATTTGACTGAATGTGCATTTTATTGATTGAAAAATGTGGCTCAAATGAGCAATACAAAAGGAAGCAATTCCTGAAAAGAGGTAATTGCGCACTAAAGGAAAAATCTATCCTAATGGCAACGTGAAACCCGTGATCTCATCGAGTTCCAACTCGGTTACACCCCATATGTCCTCAGACTCTCCATGCTTTCTGCCTTCTGAACAAGACGTTTCTGATTGATCCCTACCGGGTATTATCCATGATGCTTTAACCAAAGCGCAAACGATCATGCCAGACGCAGTTGTTCGTTTCAATCCCTCTTTTGCCTGGACTGCCCTTTCGGGTTTTCAGTCCACCGGGATACCCTTTTTTGCCCAAGTCGCCTTTTCAGGTTTTCGACTTGTCGGGTGTACATTTTTTCATCTTTATCCCTAATTTTTGCCCGAACCTTTCTTTCTGTTTTTGGTTCGCCGGGATGCCCATTTTTGCCTGGACTATTTTATTCTTTTCGTCCAGCGGGTCTCTTTTATACGAAGTATTTTTTAACTGCGTCCGCATTCACAGGGGATGGAAAATCCTCGCCATCCATGGTCGTTAATAACAAGGCTCCACCAGAGAAAACCTTCTTGACCACGAATGGACCTTCATAATTCGGTGTCCATTTGCCCCTTCGATCGTTTTGAGGAGGAAGGATCCTTTTCAGCACCATATCACCCACGTGATATACCCGAGGTCGCACCTTCTTGTCAAAAGCACGCTTCATCCGTTGCTGGTACAACTGCCCATGACAGATGACTGCTAGCCTCTTTTCCTCTATTAGGCTCAACTCTTCATACCGGGTCCTTACCCATTCAGCCTCTTGCAATTTCACGTCCATCAGGACTCTCAAAGAGGGAATCTGAACTTCAACAGGTAATACCGCCTCCATCCCATATACCAACGAGAATGGAGTTGCCCCAGTAGATGTGCGCACCGACGTTCGGCACCCATGCAATGCAAACGACAACATCTCATGCCAGTCTCTGTAGGTTACCACCATTTTCTGCACAATCACACCGTCGGTGCATGCAAACGTTATCCGGGCAACAAAAGCTCATTCACCTTAACCTCCCCATCAGACATCATAATCCGTTCGGATTCAGGGTCAGGCCCCTCCTCCGGGATCGGCTACTCTCAATCTTTCGATTAGAGCACCTCGAGATGTCCTCATCAAGGAACTCAAACTTCATCGGTTGATAATCCTCAACGGGTTGCGGATCGATGTAATCAGACAATACCCCTTGATTACTCTCTGAGAGCACCACAAATCAGTCAACATTATTTTGCTCTTTCGCAACCCGTCCGGTTAATGCTGGATTCTCAAACCCATACTCGATCGAATCCATCTCGGAAATCCACAAAGTGGTATGAACCAGCATATACTGTCTCAGTCGGCGAGCAGCCTATGCCAAAGTACATCAAGTTTTCTCGAACAGTGAATGTACTGTTTCACAGTCGGTAAACTTTTTGCTAAGGTAAATTGCATGCTCTTTTCGACAAGACTCGTCATGCTGCCCCAATACACCTCGTAGACCCCTCGAAGGCCGTCAAGTACAGAATTGATAATCGCTCCACAAGAGACATCAGAATCAGAGGTTCCTGCAACTTAATCTTTCATTTTTTCAAGGCCCCTTGGCAATCATTATTTCACCTGTCCGTTTGATCCTTTTTTTTTTCCAACCTCTTGAATATAGGTTCACACGTGGCTGTTAGATGAGATGTGAACCATGACAGGTAGTTCAATCTATCTAAGAAACCACGAACCTCTCTTTTTCTTTCTCGGTTCAGGCGTTTCTCTTATTGTTCCTTTTTTTTGTTTTTTTTTTTTGTTTTTTTTGTTTTTTTTTTGCAGGATGAACCTCGATTCCTCCCTTACAATGAACCCCAACATCTTACCGGACCGCACTCTGATAGTGCACTCACTTGAATTCAACCTCAGTTTGAATTGTCTCAACCGGTCAAACGACTTGCCCCGGTCTGCCAGATGCCCCTCTCCTGTTTGGGACTTTGCTATCATGTCATAGCATAGCATTCGATTTCATGACGAATCATATCATGAAACAAAGTCACCATGGCTCTCTGATACAGGCACTGGCGTTCTGCTTCTTTAGAGGACTGTCTTCTCTCCATGGTAGCTTGTGCACAACGATATCGGTGTTCAACCCTGGCATATTCTGACATGACCAGGCGAAGGTATCCACATGCTCCTTCAACAGGACTACCATTCTGCTCTCGGCTTGCCTCTGAAGCGGCCTCAATTTTCCCTTCCTTCCTGACCTCGGTGGTGCTCGGAATAACAATCTCAATCCGCTCTTTATGCGGCTGAATCACCTTCTCCTCTTGCTTTAACAACCTGGTTAATCCCAGCAGATCACAATCTTCTTCGCCTTCTTCTTCGGCATGATAGATCGGTTTGCCGAAGTCATATGAGGTGTAACCAAATTGTTATCAACGAGATCCGGAGAATTATTTTTGAAGTTGGGACGAGACAAATCAAAAAAGAAAAATGAAAACAAACATTGCCATTTTTATTTGTTTTTAAACTGCAAGAATAAATGAAAAACAGGGAACACCGCTTTTTGACTGAAAAACATCCATTTATTAATGATGCAGAAATGCAAATTTAAACATGAGGTGGCCCTTACAATGAACCATTACGTGTCGGGCAACACGCAAGGCTTTCATGCAGATAAAATCAAAACAAGAAACATTACTCTTCAGGCTGAGTGTCAGTGTTGATCTTTTTAGGCCTTCCAGCTCCCTGGTACGCACAATTTTATCCATTGATCAATCCCCCAGTCACTGTCAGTTTCTTTACCCACTGTATAAGCGTGATCTGAATTTTCAGCAATTGCACCCACCATCGCCTGTCCATGCGCCGGCATGGGATTGGCATCAGCATTCAATGACAATGTAAAATTGAGGGCCTTGGAATCCACCAGATCTTGGACAGTATGCTTGAAGGCTCTACAACCCTCAATGTTATGCCCAGGCGCACCAGAATGGAATTCACACCTGGCATTCTCATTATAGTTAGGTGGCCTCTGATCTGATCTCAATGGAGCTAACATCCTTGGCTGAACCATCCCCAGATCCATCAACTTTTTAAACAGAAGAGCATACGTCATGGGTGGCTTGTCAAAATGACGATCAACCCCCTTCTTCTCACTGGGCCCCCAGCTCTTTGTGTCCTCTGTCGAGGTGGCTATTGCCGCCGTGGTACAGATGAATCACCAACAGGAATGGTTATGGTGGCCGCATAAGGGTGGTAACGATCCTTACCGCATTCTCTTTTAGTCTGCGCATCACCTGATTCAACCTTCTTCTTGGGCTGACCACTGTCAAGGGATTTCTTCCCCGCAGAGCCAGAGGGATTTGTTACTTCGGATGACGGAGCCTTTCCCTGAACTTTCTCCTTGATCATCCAGCCCTCAATCCTTTCTAATCTCTCGGCCATGGCTTTCTGCCCTAAGGCAAGCCCTTGCACAACACTGAACAAATCCCTCACCATCTCTTTCAGCTCAAGGATGTCGGCGTTTGGAGGATCCATCAGTTCGGATTTGCTGAGTCTGGGAGGGTATCTGGGCGAAAAAGTTGTGTGCCGGTTAGATTGACACCTACAAAACAGCAAACAGGTTAATATGCATGAATGCAACATCTATCCCTATGAGGAACACTTTGTCTCTCGATCCTGGCATCATTGAGACAAATAATAATCCGGCAGCAAAATTCTTATATTCAGCATTCAATTTCATCGTGCAGATCGAAGATATGATTTAGCACGATACCTCCAACCATGTGTGTGCTTGTGCGAGCGCATACGGTAAAGCAAATAAAGCGTGAAGATCAATCACTGACTGAAAAATAACCATCCCATAGCCAATAGTGCACAAACAGTGCCATAGTCATACATCAAATCAGATAAAATCAGATACAATCCTCCAGAATCAGGGCAAGAAATACAAGCAAGCGGATTCCGTCAACAAGCCTGACGGTAGTCCACAACAAATAACAAAGCTAGCCTGATGAGGGTCCCACAGAAGGCCCTGTATCATCAACCATCTTCGCGAACTCTGCGGCGAACCTGAGTTCGGTGTTTTCCTGCTGCAATCTCCCCACTTCCTTCTGATGAATCTTCATCTGCCTGAAGTAGTGATCTCTCTCAGCCATGTAGTGATCCCTCTCAGCCCTGATCTTTGCTTTCTCCGCTTCCCACTCTGCAGCCAGAACTTTGGCTCTAGTATCCCTCTGATCTCTCACGAGGATCTGCCTCCTCTTCTCATCTTCAATAACCTTTGACGCTCTGGATAGCTTCTCCTTAGTGATGTCGTGCTCTCTGTTGGACGATGCTAAGGCTTGGCTGACCTTCCCATAGTAGGCAGTATCCATCTCAAAGCGCTTTGCTTCTAGGGCATGTCGCTTGTCTTGATCTTCCATCTTCACTCTAATCTCTTGGTTGGTCGTCTGAATCCGAGCAATAGTCATCTCCAAATCCGCTTTCTCTGCTAGCAACTGATCTCTGGCCCTCTTCATCTCGAGGAATTCTTCCATACTGACAGAAGAACTTGGACCCTCAATCCTAGGACACCCAAGATCACCTCCCGGAAATGGTAGAAATGTAGACTCAATCCTCTTCCGAAGCCAATCATCGAATAAAGGAAAATACCGGCTGTTGACTTTGCCAAACGAAACCTTGCCCTTTCTCTGGATGTTGCGCCATGCCCCAGACACCTGTACCAGCTTGGCCTGATCGCCCTCAGCTGAGAAGTAAAAGGACTCCTGAATCTCCCGCTCAAGAGGAGGAACCTCCATGGCAAACCCCATCTGTCTCCTAAGAAGTGTCGGGTTGTAATTAACGTAACCCTGAACTCCTATGAGAGGCACATTAGGGAATCTCCCGCAGCTATATATGAAATCCTGTCCAGCCAAGCCATTATGAGTCCAAGCAATGTCATCAGCCCGCAGACCCATCAACCTGAAGGACCACTTGACCGAAGGATCAAGATGAGCAAAAGCACCTCTGGAAGGCAAATACCCCATAAACCACTTGAACAGCAGCTGAGCACAGCACCTGATCAAACCACCACGTCGCTTCTCGTTCCTGTTATGGACCGAGTAATAGACATCTCCAATCAAAGTAGGAATAGGGTTCCCCTGTATAAACAATCTGAGGGCATTATGGTCCACAAAACTCTTCTGATTAGGAAACAGAATAATCCCATAAATGCTCACAGCGATCAAGGCACAAACCGTCTTCCAATTACCCATAGCAGCATGCTCTTTGGCCTTAGCTTCCAAGAAACTCAAGTGAAAACCCGGTAATTTTCCTTTCTCCTTCAAACCCTCCTTGACCATCTCCGGACTCAAATAAAGAGCACGGGAAATCCCAAGGACATCAGGCTCTCCTCTAATAGCACAGAAAGGAATCTGATCTCGGATCGGAATACCCAGCATACTAGCATAGTCCTCCATCAGAGGTCCCAACAGATAATCCGGGAATACAAGACATCTCAGACCCGGGTCATAGAACTGGAGAAGAGTATGAATGGCACTTCTGTCACTATCAGTGAGTCTGAAAACCATCTTCAGGATACTACCGTATGCCTCTCTGAACATCCCCACATGGTCGGGTGTAATCAATGCTATCATATCTCTCAACTCATCAATCTCTGGGTTGAAGAAACTGTAGGCAACGTTATCTTTCAGACCGGTCCTCATATCTGAACAGAAAGTCTCTCAACCAGGATCTCGATCAAAAATGTCCCTACATATGGATAAACATGTGTTAGATGCAGGTAAATGCAAAATGAAATGATGCTGATAAATGAATGCAATGCATTGCCATCCTCCAAGCCGTCTGATCATCTGTACTGAAATCTGGTCTCTGAACTGATCATAACCATCTGAGGAATATGCAACCACAAATCCGACTCACGGGTTCCAAAATAAACGGAACTGACAGATACACCATCATCATCACCAAACCACAATCTCTGAGCAGACACCCATCTGAATCGGCCCGGGGAATCCTGAAATAAACGGATCCCCACTGATAACATCGGCCCGGGGAATCCTGAAATAAACGGATCCCCACTGATAAATATCACGGACAGCACTCTGGCGTCACCGCAATAAATGACCATAAATCCGACTCATAAATACAACTCTGAGTCACAGAACCAAAAGTTACCATCTGAGTCACCATCTGAACATGCATCGGAAAGAATCACCCTCCCCTCACAGGTAAATTCTAACCAGGTCATCCTAAGGCGGATAATAGTCTCGACAACCGGGCAGAGATACTCAATGGGTTTGCCCTTTCGGGTGTGCCATTGTAGCTCCCTTAAGATCGTCTAAACCAAAGATCCGGGAAATGATCGGTCACCAGAGTCAACAGTTCAGATGAAGTAACTCAACCAAAGTGAAATATTCCATAATGGAAAGCACTATCAAATGAACCTCGTCCGGCTTGTGGTATGTCACGTTGCAACATCATACTGATATAGCAAATGAGGAACGTGAGACCCACACTAATCCTAGGTGTATACTCGGGCCTGGGTTTTAGCCCCACTCAGAACACCCACCCCAAACAGAGGGAACCACCTGCACAGAGGACGACAACAACATGATAGTATGATGCATGCAGACATTAATGCAAATATATACACAGTCAGAATAATAAATGCAATAAATCAAACATCACAAGCAACCTAAACTAACCTAGAACGCTAGGAAGGACTCGCTCAGGGAAGATGGACCAGCACAGGTCTACATCCTACTCGTAGTCCCCAGCAGAGTCGCCAGCTGTCGCATCCTGCGAAAAAACAACCGGCGAAGCTCAAATAAAAACACAACACAGAGCCGCCACTGCGCGTTATTTATCCCAATATAGGGAAAGGAAACGCTCAGAGAAACCTGGAAAGGAAATGGTCTCGCGACCAAAGAGAAAGGGTAAGGGAGTCGGTTACGCAAGGGGAAGGTATTAGCACCCCTCACATCCGTCGTACTCGACGGGATCCACGTTCTAAGAAAAGAAAAGGTTGCTAAACATCACACACACACACAGGGAACGCAGGTGGGGTTAAGAGAAGGGAGCTCGATAAGGTATCGCACCTTATGCCTACATATCTTGTCTGGAACAAGAATCAGAGCCACTGTAGTTCGGCTTACGCACGCCAAACAACACAAAACGCACAAACAGATGGCAAACATGGAGCCCGACAACCACTCGATGGAATTACGTCAGCATCCGAACCAAAACACAATCAGATAACAAGTAAACACACGCAAAAAGAAAAAAAGTGCCCGGAGTGGTCTCGCACGACCACCTGCCTACATACCTCGTCTGGCACGAGGATCAGGGCGATGTAGTTCCCCTGAAAGGGAATGAAAATCTAACCATAAACAAAGGGGAAGACACACTACCAGGGAGCTGGACTCGAGCCTAGTGTTGTCATGCATCGTTGCCCTAAGTTCAGTTTTCTATCCTACTTGCATAAGCAAACTACTCCTATCCAGGAAAGAAGCAAGCATACAAGCATACAAAATAATTCAAGCATACATCAAATAAGAACAAGCATCTCAAACAGATATCCACATAGCACGCACTATAACCAAACAAGGGGCTCACACAATAGGTTTGACTGCCGAAGCGAGTCGTCTGTACGGGCTGTGTTTGCTCTTAACCTTGCCATTACGAGGCTAAGGTGAAGCAGATAAAAGGTGAAGTGAGGATCAGACCTCACAGCTCTTATCCCTGACCAGGGAGAGCTTCTGACAAATGAGCATGGGTCCAGAATGGGGGAACCCTTCTATACTCAGAGACTCTGACACAATGTGCACTGCACAAGATCTTGGGCTCGTGATCTCAATGCTACAACCATGTAATGGGAGCAAGGAGAAGACTCACAGAATAGTGGGGGATAGATTGCTTATCCCTAACTTCCACCAATTGCCTCTTTTAGAGGACTTTCACCTGCTTAGGCACAATATTAAACAATCACAAACATTGCCTCTTAAGGAGGACTTCAGACAGTTTGCCCGGTCAAATAACAGACCGGGTCTCCAGACTACATGAAGTTAGGAAGTTATACCTCAATGCAATTTGCTTAAGCAAATCAAAGCAAAAGTTCACAAGGAACTGAGCAACTAAAAGTACCTGGAAACAGTCAAACACAGTTAGTACTCAGACAGACAAAAATAAACAGCAAGTATTAATCAGTCAGACTATACAAGCCAAGGCACACAAAGGCAAGCTATGAGTTCAAGCCCAAGCTTCACAACCTACAAAACAATGTTATGTTAGTGTACAAACATCAAACAACATCATTTCAATCAACTTGGATCATTCTCCATGAGCATGGTGCTATTCATCCTGAAAAATCAAGCAAATATTAGCAACAAGACCACTAGGCCAAGCCTAGGGTCCAAAAGCAAGAAAAAATCCTAAACAGCAAGGTATATTCAACCAAACTCAAATTAATGTCAAACAAGAGCCAAAGCAATTAATCCCATGTTTATATCATCCACCACATTCATTTCATGACCAAAACATGTCAACTTATGTCAAACATAACACCAAACATCCAAACAGAACTATTGCATTCAATTCCATATCAACACAATTCCAAAAATTCTCAAATAATTTACACCTAAACAGGGGATACTCAAGGTCTAGCATGTCAAATTTTAGCCTAATTGGACCAAGGGAACTATGTCAATGAAAATCAACAAAAACAGACACAATTACATGCTCCAAATCACAACATCAACACATGCATTCACTTCAAAAATTCACAACTCAATGAAAACAATAAAGAAATGCATGGGACCAAAACAGGGATGTTCTATCATGTGTCTATTACAAGCATATCAAATTTCATGATCATTCAATACCATATGAGCATTTCACATTAAATCTACCAACCTATGTCACACAAGCTTGCATAATTGGCTAACAGAGATGAAAAATAGCAATCAATTTGAAAATGCCACATAAAATTCCACAAAAATTCACATAGCATCTTGACATGTTAATGAAACATCATGCAAAATTTCACAGCATTCCAACAAGTATAGGCCATGCAAATAAATCCAGCAAATTGACATAATGAGGTGTGACACAAATTGTCACACCTAAGTTCAAAAATTCACATCTCAATGACCAGGTATCAAAAATTCATGAAATTGACATGTAAATAAACATCAACCAGTCCACAAGCATCACAAAAAATTTCAAGAATTTATTTGTAACTATGAGCATTTCACAATGGAATTGGCACAATGTATCCAAATATAGCAAATGTGAAACAAACCTAAGTCAAACATAATTTCTACCATGCACAACTTCAACCAATAGGTCAAAAAAATTCTAGAGTCAACAAGGAAGTCAACACAAAAATTCCTATATTTTTCTGATTTTTTATGAATTTTTTGTGAATTTTTAAAGGTGTTAATGATTTTTTAAGAATTTTTTATGAATTAATATAATTAATTAAAATGACCAGTGGCACGATTGTAAATACTTGAGCGCGGGGGCGGTAAGCGCCTTATTTGAATTTTCAAATGAGGAAATGGATCAAACACACTTTATTTCCAGAATTTCGTCTTCTTCAACCCAGGCACCTCAAGAACACATGATCCATGAACCAACACCAAAATGAACAAACTAATACTCGTTGGAACCGTCTTCTAACCTAGAGTACGAATATCAACCTAGTTTTGTCCAATTCTTCCTATGTTCTTCAAATCGATGAAGTTAGGGTTTCCTTTCAAAACTTCCAATCCAGATTTCTTAGCCTACAGTGCATCATAATCAAAGCTACGCATATCATTGGATTCTACATGGCACAAGCTTTCAAACGCATACAACCATTAAGCATATCTTGAAATTCGAAATTCACTCACCTGGAGATGACAGCGCTGGAATTGGTGTTCTTGTGCTTCGATTTCCACAAACAGATGAACTAGAGTGATAAGGAAGATGATTGATGCGTTCAGGTCCACTTGCCTTTGCTCCTAGTGCACACAATCTCGATTTGCCATTGATGATGCTTGTATGTGCAGTCACGATTCACCACTTCTTTCCTTCCAATCTTCACAAACAGATGGAGATGATGATGAGAGGAGATCAATGCCAAAAGAAATTCGAAGATTGATCAATGATGGATGAAGTTTGATGAAGTTTTGTTCAATGTGTTCTTGAGGAATTTGAGAGAATTGGATGAGTTTTTGGATCTGATTTTGGGAAGTGTGATTTTCTGTTATGATTATTGGATGATTAGGTTTATATATGAATGCTTAATCCAAGCTTAATCATGTTTATTAACCAACTTGCATTTGATTAGCAAAAGTGTTAATTCAAGCTTAGGGACAAAATGGTACTTTCACATATAAGCCAATGCCAGCTCATTGACAACTCACACACTCTCAAAATGACATGTGTGAGCTGTTGCAACTTGTTTCACTCTCATTGGATGCATATTTCTCATTTTCACTATGTGATTGCACTTTGTCCATTTTTGCAATTTCATTTTACAAGTCAATTTCCAAACCATGAAGCCTAGCCATGTTATGATGATTCCAACAACTTTCAAATACCATTTATGAGGTGTTGCAAAAATCCCCACTCAAAAATTCCAATTATTTCACAAGTTGGACAATTTTGCCCTTGGTCCATTTTAACTGTCCAGTTGAAAATTGAATTTTTGCATTGACCACTTTTGAAGAAATCCAATTATGCACCATGAAAGTACATGTCAAATGGAGTTTGTGCATATAAAGAACTTCCAATTTGGATGCTCCATGTGGAAGTTATGGCCTCCTGATTATGGGTCATTTTTGAAATTCACTGAGCCATAATTTTCCAACCATACATGGGATTTTCAAGTTCTTGGACATTTTGGAAAAGTGAGAACAAGAACTACAACTTTCATGTTGAACAAATTTTCATTTGAAGCTTCCTTGGACACGTGGTCTTGAGGTCAAAAACTTTCCATTTTTGGAAACTTCCATTACAAGTCACTTTCTATTTTTGGCAGTTTTTGTTCTGACTTGATTTTCTCCATTCTTAAGCTTTGACATGTCAAATAACACTTGTTCCAACATGAATGAAGTGTATCCAACTCATTTCCACCTCCAAATCCATAAAATCATGTACAGTTGACCACAATTGACTTTTTCATCTGATAGATGAATCTGGCAATGCATAGATCAATCTGAGCTCCAATCTTCAACTGAAATGGCTCAAGGGTGAAACCCTGGCCTCAATAAGCACAAAATAATCATAGAATGAACCACATATCCATCATAAACCCCATCTCCTGATTATGCCCTGCCTGGCTCAATGCAACTGATTAGGGTTGACCAGTGGTCAAAACCCTAATCTCAAGGAAAGAGCTCCAACACTTGATTCTTCTGATGATAACAAGCCATGATGATGATGATGTATCATTGTAATCAAGATGAAGATCAATATCCTTTGAGAATCATGAAACCCTAATTCATAGCCCAATCCTCAGATAGTCAATGATCAGTCCAATAAACCCTAGGCTTGCACTTTGACTTCCTCATCTTCTGATCAAGACTTGGGAGAATGGCTTGCACAATGTAACCACATGATATGCAATATGCAATGCCTAATGACCTAAAAATTATATGTAATATGTTATGCTAGTCCCAAGAGAGGAGGGCAAATTTTGAGGTGTTACAGCTGCCCCTATTCAATCCACTGTGAACCTGTCGATACGAAATAGCCTCGGCTTTCGGATGATCAGGATGAAGAGTGATTGAATACCAAGAACAGATGAACAATTTGCACTCTGATGGGATATAATTAACAACGCCTGTCAGCATCGGCGAAGAAACAAACTCGAAACAAAAAATTCGTCTGGTACGGCAAAAGTCGGCCTGATCACCGGAAAACGTCGACCTGGATACCAAAATAAATGGTAACGCAGGGATAGCCATGGCCTGAACACCACTCATCCACTCGGGATTATTATTCTTTTTCTTTTTATGCTTTTCTTGAACCCCGGAATTTTCTCTATTTTTTCATTTTCTTGAACCCCGGAACTTTCCTTTTCTTGGTCTGAAAACCACTTCGATCTAAATACCGCTTCGGTCTGAATACCGGTGCACTGGTCTGAACACCACTTCGGTCTGAATACCGGAAAATTGGCCTGAATGCCACTTCGGTCTGAATACCGGCATACTGGTCTGAACACCACTTCGGTCTGAATACCGGAAAATTGGCCTGAATGCCACAAGCTGCATCGATCTACATGTCGGAAGCTTCTTCGATCTGAAAATCGGAACATTGGCCTGAACACCACTCCGGTCTGGACACCGCCTCGGTCTGAATACCGGTAAGATTGGTCTGGATACCATAAGCACATCAACCTGATCGTCGGAAACTTCTTCGATCTGAAAATCGGAAAATCTGGCCTGAACGCCAATCGGTCTGGATACTGTCTCGGTCTGAACACCGGAACATTTCGGATTATCATTCCCATCTTCGCTCGACAGAAACTTTGATGCAACATCATCTCCCAAACGGTAACCACAGCTTGAGACTAGCTTATGCTTTTAATGATGCATGATTGATTTTTCTGCGTAATGCTCCATAATTATGGAAATGCTACGCGATTATTTATTTTTCTATGCAATATGCCATGCTTATCTACATGATGAATGCACAAAAAGTATCCCCCTCAAGGGACTCTTCTAGGGAACACGAGGCACTCTGCTGAGGAACTCGTCAATACTCCGATCACCACCCTGCCGGGGGAATAGCACTGCTGCTGAGAATAAGGCAACCCTTGCTGGGGGTAGCCTCTTTTGCACCCAATCCACTCGAGAAACCGCTGGGGATAAGCATCACCAACACTCTGTGGGGATACGACCATCTTTGACATGCTAGGGATATCAATCCTGACTCTGCTTCGGGAAACCCTCACAGATACCTGACGACTTCACTGGGGAAATACTCACAGATACTCCGCTGGGGAAATAGCAATCTCTAGACTCAACTGGGGAAACATCAATTTGAAACCCGCTGGGGATAACCATCCTGATCCTGCTAGGGAAACGAATGCCATTCCGCCGGGGACCACCCATGCAATCCATAGGTAGAATCAACTCAGCTGGGGATGCAGATATCGGTCCTCTACGGGAACTTGTTCAATCCACTGGTAGGATGAACACTGCTGGAGATATATTTCGTTGAAACCCGCTCCACTCGGGGACTAGCTGGGGAAATGAAAGAAGTTGGTACAACACCCATCGACTCGTCGAACCACGGTATCCTCCTCCTACTCTCATACCAGCTTTCCACTTTTGAGAACTCCCAGACTCATCTGGACCTTTTCTTCTCCATCATCTTGTATTCCAAATCGCTCCGTGCTCGACGGAAACGTACTCCTGGGATTTATACAGAAATTCCAATCTTCCGACTTTGAAGAGTCTTCTTGGTTAATTCCAAAGGTCGTCGTACGTCCCTCGCGTCGTCCCTTCTCGCTTCTCTACCCATTCATTCGTCCCTGATCGGACCCTGCGGGGAATTACATACTTTCAAGTCTTTCGACTTTGAAGAGTCTTCTTGATCAACATCAAGGATCGTCGTACGTCTCAACGTCTTCGTCATTCTTTCATTCATTCGTCCCTGAGCGAACTCTCTGGGGATCTATTACAAAGCTTCCACATCACAACCTGCAAGTGAGTGAAAAATATCTAGCAGTTCCTGCAAAACAGATCGTTAGATAAAACTGTGCCCCAGGCGTGTCAAGATTTCAACACCGGGTCACTCAACCTTCCAAAATAAGATTTCAAGTTTTCAATCTTATAAACATGCATTGGAAGAAACCTGTATGTCTTAAAATGCAAAATTCTTTATCAAAAATATCTGGATGTTTTTGCAATCAAAGCGGTAATGAAAAACAAAAACAAAGTTATTTGACTGAATGTGCATTTTATTGATTGAAAAATGTGGCTCAAATGAGCAATACAAAAGGAAGCAATTCCTGAAAAGAGGTAATTGCGCACTAAAGGAAAAATCTATCCTAATGGCAACGTGAAACCCGTGATCTCATCGAGTTCCAACTCGGTTACACCCCATATGTCCTCAGACTCTCCATGCTTTCTGCCTTCTGAACAAGACGTTTCTGATTGATCCCTACCGGGTATTATCCATGATGCTTTAACCAAAGCGCAAACGATCATGCCAGACGCAGTTGTTCGTTTCAATCCCTCTTTTGCCTGGACCGCCCTTTCGGGTTTTCAGTCCACCGGGATACCCTTTTTTGCCCAAGTCGCCTTTTCAGGTTTTCGACTTGTCGGGTGTACATTTTTTCATCTTTATCCCTAATTTTTGCCCGAACCTTTCTTTCTGTTTTTGGTTCGCCGGGATGCCCATTTTTGCCTGGACTATTTTATTCTTTTCGTCCAGCGGGTCTCTTTTATACGAAGTATTTTTTAACTGCGTCCGCATTCACAGGGGATGGAAAATCCTCGCCATCCATGGTCGTTAATAACAAGGCTCCACCAGAGAAAACCTTCTTGACCACGAATGGACCTTCATAATTCGGTGTCCATTTGCCCCTTCGATCGTTTTGAGGAGGAAGGATCCTTTTCAGCACCATATCACCCACGTGATATACCCGAGGTCGCACCTTCTTGTCAAAAGCACGCTTCATCCGTTGCTGGTACAACTGCCCATGACAGATGACTGCTAGCCTCTTTTCCTCTATTAGGCTCAACTCTTCATACCGGGTCCTTACCCATTCAGCCTCTTGCAATTTCACGTCCATCAGGACTCTCAAAGAGGGAATCTGAACTTCAACAGGTAATACCGCCTCCATCCCATATACCAACGAGAATGGAGTTGCCCCAGTAGATGTGCGCACCGACGTTCGGCACCCATGCAATGCAAACGACAACATCTCATGCCAGTCTCTGTAGGTTACCACCATTTTCTGCACAATCACACCGTCGGTGCATGCAAAAGTTATTCGGGCAACAAAAGCTCATTCACCTTAACCTCCCCATCAGACATCATAATCCGTTCGGATTCAGGGTCAGGCCCCTCCTCCGGGATCGGCTACTCTCAATCTTTCGATTAGAGCCCCTCGAGATGTCCTCATCAGGGAACTCAAACTTCATCGGTTGATAATCCTCAACGGGTTGCGGATCGATGTAATCAGACAATACCCCTTGATTGCTCTCTGAGAGCACCACAAATCAGTCAACATTATTTTGCTCTTTCGCAACCCGTCCGGTTAATGCTGGATTCTCAAACCCATACTCGATCGAATCCATCTCGGAAATCCACAAAGTGGTATGAACCAGCATATACTGTCTCAGTCGGCGAGCAGCCTATGCCAAAGTACATCAAGTTTTCTCGAACAGTGAATGTACTGTTTCACAGTCGGTAAACTTTTTGCTAAGGTAAATTGCATGCTCTTTTCGACAAGACTCGTCATGCTGCCCCAATACACCTCGTAGACCCCTCGAAGGCCGTCAAGTACAGAATTGATAATCGCTCCACAAGAGACATCAGAATCAGAGGTTCCTGCAACTTAATCTTTCATTTTTTCAAGGCCCCTTGGCAATCATTATTTCACCTGTCCGTTTGATCCTTTTTTTTTCCAACCTCTTGAATATAGGTTCACACGTGGCTGTTAGATGAGATGTGAACCATGACAGGTAGTTCAATCTATCTAAGAAACCACGAACCTCTCTTTTTCTTTCTCGGTTCAGGCGTTTCTCTTATTGTTCCTTTTTTTTTTGTTTTTTTTTTGTTTTTTTGTTTTTTGTTTTTTTTTTTTTGCAGGATGAACCTCGATTCCTCCCTTACAATGAACCCCAACATCTTACCGGACCGCACTCTGATAGTGCACTCACTTGAATTCAACCTCAGTTTGAATTGTCTCAACCGGTCAAACGACTTGCCCCGGTCTGCCAGATGCCCCTCTCCTGTTTGGGACTTTGCTATCATGTCATAGCATAGCATTCGATTTCATGACGAATCATATCATGAAACAAAGTCACCATGGCTCTCTGATACAGGCACTGGCGTTCTGCTTCTTTAGAGGACTGTCTTCTCTCCATGGTAGCTTGTGCACAACGATATCGGTGTTCAACCCTGGCATATTCTGACATGACCAGGCGAAGGTATCCACATGCTCCTTCAACAGGACTACCATTCTGCTCTCGGCTTGCCTCTGAAGCGGCCTCAATTTTCCCTTCCTTCCTGACCTCGGTGGTGCTCGGAATAACAATCTCAATCCGCTCTTTATGCGGCTGAATCACCTTCTCCTCTTGCTTTAACAACCTGGTTAATCCCAGCAGATCACAATCTTCTTCGCCTTCTTCTTCGGCATGATAGATCGGTTTGCCGAAGTCATATGAGGTGTAACCAAATTGTTATCAATGAGATCCGGAGAATTATTTTTGAAGTTGGGACGAGACAAATCAAAAAAGAAAAATGAAAACAAACATTGCCATTTTTATTTGTTTTTAAACTGCAAGAATAAATGAAAAACAGGGAACACCGCTTTTTGACTGAAAAACATCCATTTATTAATGATGCAGAAATGCAAATTTAAACATGAGGTGGCCCTTACAATGAACCATTACGTGTCGGGCAACACGCAAGGCTTTCATGCAGATAAAATCAAAACAAGAAACATTACTCTTCAGGCTGAGTGTCAGTGTTGATCTTTTTAGGCCTTCCAGCTCCCTGGTACGCACAATTTTATCCATTGATCAATCCCCCAGTCACTGTCAGTTTCTTTACCCACTGTATAGGCGTGATCTGAATTTTCAGCAATTGCACCCACCATCGCCTGTCCATGCGCCGGCATGGGATTGGCATCAGCATTCAATGACAATGTAAAATTGAGGGCCTTGGAATCCACCAGATCTTGGACAGTATGCTTGAAGGCTCTACAACCCTCAATGTTATGCCCAGGCGCACCAGAATGGAATTCACACCTGGCATTCTCATTATAGTTAGGTGGCCTCTGATCTGATCTCAATGGAGCTAACATCCTTGGCTGAACCATCCCCAGATCCATCAACTTTTTAAACAGAAGAGCATACGTCATGGGTGGCTTGTCAAAATGACGATCAACCCCCTTCTTCTCACTGGGCCCCCAGCTCTTTGTGTCCTCTGTCGAGGTGGCTATTGCCGCCGTGGTACAGATGAATCACCAACAGGAATGGTTATGGTGGCCGCATAAGGGTGGTAACGATCCTTACCGCATTCTCTTTTAGTCTGCGCATCACCTGATTCAACCTTCTTCTTGGGCTGACCACTGTCAAGGGATTTCTTCCCCGCAGAGCCAGAGGGATTTGTTACTTCGGATGACGGAGCCTTTCCCTGAACTTTCTCCTTGATCATCCATCCCTCAATCCTTTCTAATCTCTCGGCCATGGCTTTCTGCCCTAAGGCAAGCCCTTGCACAACACTGAACAAATCCCTCACCATCTCTTTCAGCTCAAGGATGTCGGCGTTTGGAGGATCCATCAGTTCGGATTTGCTGAGTCTGGGAGGGTATCTGGGCGAAAAAGTTGTGTGCCGGTTAGATTGACACCTACAAAACAGCAAACAGGTTAATATGCATGAATGCAACATCTATCCCTATGAGGAACACTTTGTCTCTCGATCCTGGCATCATTGAGACAAATAATAATCCGGCAGCAAAATTCTTATATTCAGCATTCAATTTCATCGTGCAGATCGAAGATATGATTTAGCACGATACCTCCAACCATGTGTGTGCTTGTGCGAGCGCATACGGTAAAGCAAATAAAGCGTGAAGATCAATCACTGACTGAAAAATAACCATCCCATAGCCAATAGTGCACAAACAGTGCCATAGTCATACATCAAATCAGATAAAATCAGATACAATCCTCCAGAATCAGGGCAAGAAATACAAGCAAGCGGATTCCGTCAACAAGCCTGACGGTAGTCCACAACAAATAACAAAGCTAGCCTGATGAGGGTCCCACAGAAGGCCCTGTATCATCAACCATCTTCGCGAACTCTGCGGCGAACCTGAGTTCGGTGTTTTCCTGCTGCAATCTCCCCACTTCCTTCTGATGAATCTTCATCTGCCTGAAGTAGTGATCTCTCTCAGCCATGTAGTGATCCCTCTCAGCCCTGATCTTTGCTTTCTCCGCTTCCCACTCTGCAGCCAGAACTTTGGCTCTAGTATCCCTCTGATCTCTCACGAGGATCTGCCTCCTCTTCTCATCTTCAATAACCTTTGACGCTCTGGATAGCTTCTCCTTAGTGATGTCGTGCTCTCTGTTGGACGATGCTAAGGCTTGGCTGACCTTCCCATAGTAGGCAGTATCCATCTCAAAGCGCTTTGCTTCTAGGGCATGTCGCTTGTCTTGATCTTCCATCTTCACTCTAATCTCTTGGTTGGTCGTCTGAATCCGAGCAATAGTCATCTCCAAATCCGCTTTCTCTGCTAGCAACTGATCTCTGGCCCTCTTCATCTCGAGGAATTCTTCCATACTGACAGAAGAACTTGGACCCTCAATCCTAGGACACCCAAGATCACCTCCCGGAAATGGTAGAAATGTAGACTCAATCCTCTTCCGAAGCCAATCATCGAATAAAGGAAAATACCGGCTGTTGACTTTGCCAAACGGAACCTTGCCCTTTCTCTGGATGTTGCGCCATGCCCCAGACACCTGTACCAGCTTGGCCTGATCGCCCTCAGCTGAGAAGTAAAAGGACTCCTGAATCTCCCGCTCAAGAGGAGGAACCTCCATGGCAAACCCCATCTGTCTCCTAAGAAGTGTCAGGTTGTAATTAACGCAACCCTGAACTCCTATGAGAGGCACATTAGGGAATCTCCCGCAGCTATATATGAAATCCTGTCCAGCCAAGCCATTATGAGTCCAAGCAATGTCATCAGCCCGCAGACCCATCAACCTGAAGGACCACTTGACCGAAGGATCAAGATGAGCAAAAGCACCTCTGGAAGGCAAATACCCCATAAACCACTTGAACAGCAGCTGAGCACAGCACCTGATCAAACCACCACGTCGCTTCTCGTTCCTGTTATGGACCGAGTAATAGACATCTCCAATCAAAGTAGGAATAGGGTTCCCCTGTATAAACAATCTGAGGGCATTATGGTCCACAAAACTCTTCTGATTAGGAAACAGAATAATCCCATAAATGCTCACAGCGATCAAGGCACAAACCGTCTTCCAATTACCCATAGCAGCATGCTCTTTGGCCTTAGCTTCCAAGAAACTCAAGTGAAAACCCGGTAATTTTCCTTTCTCCTTCAAACCCTCCTTGACCATCTCCGGACTCAAATAAAGAGCACGGGAAATCCCAAGGACATCAGGCTCTCCTCTAATAGCACAGAAAGGAATCTGATCTCGGATCGGAATACCCAGCATACTAGCATAGTCCTCCATCAGAGGTCCCAACAGATAATCCGGGAATACAAGACATCTCAGACCCGGGTCATAGAACTGGAGAAGAGTATGAATGGCACTTCTGTCACTATCAGTGAGTCTGAAAACCATCTTCAGGATACTACCGTATGCCTCTCTGAACATCCCCACATGGTCGGGTGTAATCAATGCTATCATATCTCTCAACTCATCAATCTCTGGGTTGAAGAAACTGTAGGCAACGTTATCTTTCAGACCGGTCCTCATATCTGAACAGAAAGTCTCTCAACCAGGATCTCGATCAAAAATGTCCCTACATATGGATAAACATGTGTTAGATGCAGGTAAATGCAAAATGAAATGATGTTGATGAATGAATGCAATGCATTGCCATCCTCCAAGCCGTCTGATCATCTGTACTGAAATCTGGTCTCTGAACTGATCATAACCATCTGAGGAATATGCAACCACAAATCCGACTCACGGGTTCCAAAATAAACGGAACTGACAGATACACCATCATCATCACCAAACCACAATCTCTGAGCAGACACCCATCTGAATCGGCCCGGGGAATCCTGAAATAAACGGATCCCCACTGATAACATCGGCCCGGGGAATCCTGAAATAAACGGATCCCCACTGATAAATATCACGGACAGCACTCCGGCGTCACCGCAATAAATGACCATAAATCCGACTCATAAATACAACTCTGAGTCACAGAACCAAAAGTTACCATCTGAGTCACCATCTGAACATGCATCGGAAAGAATCACCCTCCCCTCACAGGTAAATTCTAACCAGGTCATCCTAAGGCGGATA